>NC_140470.1:11179690-11594690 GCF_051167445.1 Perissodus microlepis
TGACGTAATGTTACAATGCAGTAAGCAGTAAAATAACTCATCCAGAAACTGACCCGCTCTGGTGCTGTTTGTTTTGTCAGCTGTAAAAAAGGGGAATAAGGCATCAGTTCATGGAGAAAATCCCATTTCATGTAAACTTTACCTTTGAATGTGTTTAGAAATAATATATGTTTAGAAAGAATTGCAAATTGTGTACATGCTGAACGCATTCATGTAAATTTAGACAGTAATCACAGCGGGACACATTTTAGGGGGGAGACTTTTAGTTCCATTTGTAAGTATTTCAAATTTGACATATTTTGTTCTTGTTTTTGAAAATGTAAAACACTTTGTCAAAAACGTTTTTAGATCCCGTGACATGAATTGTGAGTAGAGTCAGATATCTAATGAGTTTATTTGCCTTTCACTTACAGCAACGAGGGAAAAAGATTGTGTGCATCCCCACGAGCTGTATCATGAACTACTAGCATTTCCTGTCACAACAAATGGACACGTTTTAGCTGCATGCTAGGTTTTATTTAATGGTGACAATGTTTCCTGAAGAGGAAAGGTAAACCTGTTCATTCTTTAATACACACACGCACACACAAACACACACACATGTGTACAGTCTTAAATCATAATTTTCAAAATGCGACCCTGCATGTACTAATCTTTCTTATTTTATCTAATGAAAACGAACTATGTCACAGTTGGTTGTTATTCAGTTCAATTTGTCATCTGCACTTTCTGTTTATTGAGGTTGAGGTTTGGTTGCTGGGTCAGTGTCTCTGAGTCATTTTTACAAAATATCTTTCTTGTATAAATATAAAGTATCAGGCTTTACTAGATCTGTTTTTGCATTTTTTTTTTGTCATGACAAGATGGTGCTGCTAACAAACACCATTGTCTTGTTGTGAAACTGCACACATGAAAAAAAAAAAAAAACAGGTTTAATATTCACATTTATTACAGTCCCTTTCCCTTGAGGAACTTTGGAGACAAAATCTAAATCCCTTGGCCTTCTCAAGAGCCTCCCAGACCCTGAACAGACAGACAGATAAAGTAACAAAGAGTGAGTTCACTGTGTAATAACAATGTCTTTTTACTTATATTGTTAGGTCCATTAGTTGTTTTTTGCCTTTCTACATCAGGACAGTGGATATTTACATCAACCAATCAAGATATAATTGCAGTGCAGCCTTTCAGCTTTAATTCAAGGGGTTTATCAAAAAAGTTTGCATTGACTGTGCAGACATGGTTTTACCATAAATGTGCATATAAGGATTGTTTTTATGACTGAGGTAAAAATCCTTTGCTTGGTTGTAGACAGAGAGGCCCCTGACACCAATAAATGCTCTTTCCTCCCTTGAGATGCTCTTCCAAACCTTTACTGCAGTTGCCTTCACTTGCAGCTTGACTGTGGGTCTTTCTGCCATCACTATTGTCTTCAGTCGCTTCAGTAAAAGCATGCTCTGTTCTGGTGAGATCAGTTGACTGAATTGGCCATTGAAAAATATTCCTTTTCTGTGCTTTAGGAAACTCTTGGGTTGCCTTTGCACAATGCTTTAGGTCCTTATCTTTTTGCACTGTGAAGTGCTGCTTGATCAGTTTTGCAGCTTCTATCAGCAGTCACATCATCAATAAACACTAATGACCCAGTTCCACTGGCAGCCTTACAGGCCCATGCCATAACACGTTTCTCTTGATTTCATCTTTCCAAAGATATTTTTTTTACAGAACCGTGTTTTTCGGGCAAAGTCTAATCTTGCATTCTTGTTTTTGACTGTAACCAGTGGTTTGCACATTATTGTAAATCCTGTTGTAAAGCCTCTTTAATTAAAGCTGAAGAAACATTACAATCATATCTCTACTGTTTGATTTAAAATCCACTGCGTTGGTGCAGAGAGGAAAAACTATCAAAAAAAAGTCTCATTGTCCAAAAACGTATGGACCTAATTGTAACTGTCACTCACATTTGGTATCATGGGCTTGTGCGCATCACGTTGTTGATAGTAAGCAGAGATAATGCAGTTCCTCCTGTAACACACAGAAGTAACACAATGTAATCACTACTGCATCCAGCAGAACGTGGTTTACATGTACAAATGCACATAGATGCTCATTTGTGTCTTACTTGCTCTGTATGCCTCCACCTGGTGGTAATCCAGGGATGACAGTGGATGCAAGAACTGTGAGGACGGACAGCAGCTCAGGCTCTTCCCCTCTGGCACACAGCTCATCATAAATCTCTGATTAAAAAGAAAGATGCATTTTTAGAGAGTTTCTTTCTAATATACACTGGACACTTTAGATTTGGGCAAAAATCTGTAAAGAGCACAGTTTTTAGGACTATTTTCAGCTGTGGATCAATACACATCAGGATTTCTAATGAGTATTTACCACACTAGGGTAAATGTGGGACTTACTCAGAATAAATGATAGTGCCCGTGTTCATAAGTAAATAGGTTCATGGCAAGAATCACAGATTTGGTGTTTTGCTTTTGTTTTTTACCCAAGACACGTGATGTCAGAAATCATTTAAATAATTATCTTGGAAAAACAACATTGATTAACAAATCGTTCAAACTTTTTTTTTGCAAACCATTGAAACACCAAAGAGAATTGAAACATTACACCATGACAAAAACAGACTCCAGGTTGCTAATATGAAGGTTGTCACTGTCCCTTGCAAAGCATCTTTACCCACACACCTGCCACCTTGGACTCCAGCAGGTCCTCCAGCTCAGCCTCCTGGTGTAATGCCTCTGTTGACAGCTGGGGGGCTCCAGGGAAGCACAGCAGGATGATGCTGATGTTGTCCAAGCTGCCCTGTGGAACAAAACGGCATCAGCAGAGGTGAGTAATGATGGCTGACCTTACAAATGTCAACTTCCTTAACATCCCACTTGAGCAGTTTCACAAATAGATCTTTTTTTTTCACATCAGCGTTTGCACTCCAATGTCACACAGACTCAGGGGAGCTGCAAAATGGAAATGGAGTGCGGAAGAAGGCATGACATTTTGAGGTCATTGTGCACATCCAAGCTGAAGCACTGTTACATAAGCGTGACATGAGGACCCAACAGAGTGCACATGTGGCTCAAGTTTATCTTAATGTGTTTCTGTGTTGGTAATCTGCCATGTAATTTTAATCCAATATCTACTTTCTTTCGTTACATTCCTGTAACATTCTGTAAACTCTCTGAGCGATAGTGTCGGTAATTAGGCCTCATGGGAACCCTGAATAATGCGATGTAACCTGTTCCGACACCCCTGCAGTCTATTTTAAGGCTGTCTGATAGTCTGTTGTACCATGAACAGCAGCGGCAGTCTCAGTGAGACTAAACCAAAGCTTAAGCTGAGGTCAGTCTTGCTTTTTAAATTTTTAACTTTTGCCATTTCAGCCAAAGATCCTGTTAATTTTTTTCCCTCCATATGGGAACGAAATTGTAGGCTGTAAATGGATTGATAAGTATGGCAGAACTTGCTGAAAAGAATCAGGAAAAGCCACATTTAACCACACAGGACTGGCATGACATTTTAAACTAAGAAGATGAAAACAAGACATTTAACAAAAGGTGCACGTCTTGTATGTGCCTCTGCTCGGGCCTCAGTTATCATCTCACTCTGCAGCTCCCCTCAGCCCCTGAGAGCTTACATTAGCACACTCTAAGAAGAACATTTCTTATCTGTGGATTTAAAAAAAACCTTTTATATTCTAAGCTTCCATATATGGATGTGTTTATTGACTTTGGAGCACCTTTCACAAATATGCTGCATGTGCTATAGAATTAGTGAGGAAGTTCACTTAGTCTGCTTCTGTTTTATCTTGTGTTTTTTCCTAAAACTCAATGGGTTCTCAGGACCACCATGGGTCAAACTTTAATGGTGACTTCGTGCTTATTTTTGATTTAAAACAGTTTTACCTCAAGATAAGTTTTTAGTTGCAGAGATGAACATTTATGTAGTAGGAAAATATTTCCACGTGTGACTCTGCACCCTTTACAACCTCAGAACTTTTAAAGGGTTATCTTTAAAAGAGGAAGCAGAGCCCATTACCTTATATCAAAATGAATATCCAGTCCATTATGTCTTTGTTTAAAAACACAGTCAGTCTCGTAGTAGATTACTTTACTTGATTAGAAGCCATAAAATTCAAAGCTGATTAAAAATTATGTAACTCAGCTTGAAACTGAAATTGTGTTTTTAATCAGTCGAAAGGATTTGTTATTCAGACTACTGAACAGCAACACAAGTGCATGCAGTAAGTATGTGTAACAGTGCTGACCTTATAGAGGCAGAGGTCAATGACCTGAGTGCAGACGTCCCTCAGGTCGGTGCAGACACGCAGCCGGTTGTGGATGAAGGCGCACAGCTCCTCGTTGCTGATGGTGTCCCACACGCCATCACAGGCGAGCACCAGGAATTCATCTGCCGGCGAGCGCTCCACCACACACACTTCTGGCTCAGGTGAAACCATCTGCTGGCTCGGGGTCCGGTTCTCTGCCCCCTTGTAGCCGAAGTCTCCCAGAGCGCGTGACACTGCCAAGGAGCCGTTGATCCGTTGGAGGGACACGGAGCCACCCGCGCTCTCAATACGTTCTTTCTCCAGAGGGCTGTAAGGTTTGTGGTCCTCAGTGGAGAAGCAGACCTGCCCAGACCGGCACAGCATGGCCCTTGAGTCACCGCAGTTGGCAAAGTAGATGTAATATGGCGAAATGAGAGTGGCCACCACAGTGGTGCCGCCCCTCTCCCAGCCCTCTCGACGGGCCACAGAGTGCAGGTGCTTGTCTGTCTGGAGGAAGCCCTCTTCGATGGCCCCTTTCACTTTTGGCGGGTCATCTTCTGGTCCTATTCCATCTGTGAGCACAAACAGTATTTTCTGAACCCGGCAGCCATAGCAGTCATCATATTGATGACTAATAACAAAGGAAAATCACCAGCCTGTTTAAAATTCTGAATATCTCATAAAATAATATCCTTATAAGATAACACCCACACACACACACCCACACACACACACTGTCAGGTGTCACTGAACAGATCTCTCACCCGTAGCCAGGATGTGACCCAGAAGGTGTTGGGAGCAGTACTGAGCCACCGTGCTGCCTGCATGGCCATCGAACACTGCAAAGAAGCTCCAGTCAGCTAGCTCTCCACCCAGCTGTGGCACACAGTTGTGGAAGTCCTCCATGTTGGCCCTCCAGCCCTGCATACTTCCTAGGGCATAGGTGAGGCCCCAGCGGGCACAGCCCTCCTCTGTGAGCTTGTCCAGGACTGGCCTGTCTAAGTAGGGGCTGGGGATGACCTCCTCCTTCTCCCCCTCCCCTTGCTGCTCTCCTTCTGCTGTTCCTCCACGGCCCCCTTTGAAGAAAGAGCTGACCCTCTTTTCTGTTTCTTTCACCAGCTGGCGCACAAACGCAGGCATCTCTACACTGCCCTTCCTGGCTGTCCTCATGGCTTTTATGCACAGGTGTTGTGAAGGGAATCTTGTTTTGTCCCTGCCCCGGTGTTGCTGGCCGGGATGGAGGGCTGAGCTATAGGCCTGATGTGGGGCCTGTGCAGTGTCTGCGTAGCCCTGCTGCTCCAGGGCTCAGAGCATGGCTGCCTGAGCTGATGGATGTTGTGTGTGCTGGCTGCTTACCCCCCTCTTGCTGCTCATCTCCTTCTTCTCCTCTCCCTCTCTGGAGACCTCACTGATCAGCGCTTTTACCTCCGATCATCCTTCCGCTCCTGCTTGTTTGGCCTCTTCTCTGTGCTGCTGAGATTTCACCTTCTCCCTCGCTTTTTCATAGCTCTTCCCTCTTTCACCAGCTTCTCCCTTGCCTTGTTATTTTCCCTGCCCGTGCTGTGATTGGCTGGCTATTTGTGCGCACCAATCATTGCCTGGCTTGCTTTGCCACTGTCATGTTTGCGCTCACTCTCACTCACCATCCTCCTGTCTGCAGCTCTCTGCCCCTCCCACATCTTTCCTAATCTCAACCTTTGATCGGTCGGGATTATAGGCTTGTGGATTACAGTACTGTCGGACACGCAGCACAAAGTGTGAGATGGTTTGAAGAAGACACACAGAGGTTGGAGGTTGATCCTGTTAAACTGATCGGATATTGTCCTTATCTTTTTGTTTATTAAACACAATAATAGTACATACACTTCAAACCACGGGTGTTTTTTCCTGAAATCAAAGCTGCGTTCATTCTTTAGGCGGGAGATAGACTGTATTTTTTTTTTGTATTTGCAATATCTGCTCAGTAACAAAATGTTTATTTTATTACTTATTTTTTCTGATGTTATTTAGAAACTGAAACTGTTTAAACTTTTAAAATTCCTGCGTTTTATAATCACAGAGGCAGAAATATGCGTGTCTTCGCCATTTAAACTGCAATTTTTATTTTCATGATTAATCACCATAACAGGACTTACAGCTGTTTTTGTTTGGCCCCGTTCCCCAAACAACAGCTTACATCTGTGCAGTGAACATCAGTGACGTCACCACTGTGTAATTCTCCACATTACTCTGACTTGGGTACAGATATTAGTAAAGCTGCAATCAGACAAGAAGGGAGGATTTTTTTTTAAACACCTAATAAGTCATGATGGTGTAAAAACCACTTGTCAAAGTGATACACACCATAAAAATAAACATCTTAGTTTGTTTTGTCACCACCTGCCAAGAGGAGGCAGAATAGATGTGTTAGATGTTCCTCAGCTTGATCAACAGTTTTTATCTCTCCATCCTTTTTTTCATGCTAATGTCAGATTTTCACTGCAGAGATCTCGTTTTCGCGAACAACATTGCCATTGTGCTTGCACTCATAGGGGATCGTCGGATCATTAGGGTTTTCGCTCTGATGCTGTTGGGTCTTTACTTTACAGTATAAAGCACCTTGAGGTGACTGCTGTTGTGGTTTGGAGTTATACTATATAAATAAATCTGAATTGAATGTATGATCAGTGTAGAATCACCAGTTAATCTAACATACATGCCCTTATTCTGCTTACATGGCTCTCTAGAGTAACTGTAGAGAGCCATACAAGCACAGGAAGAACATCCTAATGCAACTCAGAAGGGTCCAGCAAGAATCCTTTTGATATGAAGCCACAGTGCTAGGATAGGACACATCAGTATAGCCCTCTACAACCATAAATGTAGAAGGGCATACAAAAAAAAGTACATACTTTTATTTTCACATGTGTATTAGACACTATTAATTAGCAATGTATCAGTTGTTGAATAACAGTTATATAACACCCTTAATTCGTACTAAATACAGTACAGCAAACACATCATGGCTTTTTTAAATACAAATGTTAGTACAGCTCCCTTTTATAGTATACATCTGAGCCTGTGCTTTTCTAACATGGATTTCCTCTTTTATAAGGTTGTTCTTATGTTATCTTTAGAGCTTTAAAGGTGTGAGTGAAAGTGTTAAATATACAGATGGCGAGGCGAGTTTGGCTCCGTGTTTTGGTCTGACACACAGAAGGTGTCATGAGGGATATTTGTGCAGAGTGAATAATAAATCTATAGAGAAACTCATCTTTCTTGCTTATCTGTAAAACGTGGCAAGTGACTGCAGTGACTGTATGTATTCAGCTTGATGTCAGTGCTGTAGTACGCAGCTTTTGGCATTAGCTTCCTGCTAACATTAGTTGTTTTCTTATCAGTTTGGATTGCTGATCATTTTATGTTAAAAAAAACTGTCATGGTCTGTCGTGCATGGAAAGGCCTCTGTGTGCAAATCAGCCACCAACTGGTTGAGGAAGCATTAGCCTCTACAAGCTGTGGGGCATGTACATGCTCAAGTCTCAAGTTCCCAATTTGAGTGTGTGTGAATCCAATACAGGATAAAATTAGGCCAGCCGGGCCTTATATTGCTGACGGAGCTGGGGTGGCCAAAAAAAGCCTGGAGTGCAAGCCAACGGTGGAAGCACAAGAAAGAGAGGAGAGCAAGCAGGACCGCCGCTGAAATGGCCACCAAACGTAAGGAAATCAATATTGACAGCTTTAAGTAAAGTGAAGGAGAGCAGACGGGGTCAGAGTGCAGCTGTCAGGTGGAGAAGAAGGGAATTTATTTACTTTCCCTCTGCTGTGCAGGTGTGAATGCAGGCAGGATGGCAAGTTAAACACTGAATCCAGTGTGTCTTTCATTTGGTCGACAGATGGGCTGAATGGGATTGAGCTAAATGAGAGCCCACTGCTGACTGAATGTAGTTTGTTTTATTTGTAAAGGCTTAAATTGTTATAGGAGATAAGAAATGCTGTCTTGTCAGGGCTGTTTTACTTCTGATAACACATAACTCCAGTTATTCGGATAAGAATGAGAGGGCGTACTTGTGCCCAGCTTTGAAGTGACTTCACTGGTGTGACAGCATTAATGTTTCTGTTTTTATAAATGAATAAGAATACGTCTACTTTTATAATTCTCAGGAAACCCAACTATGAAAACCAGCAATACTCTGCTGCTTTTAAATAATCTGTTTTAATCATAAAATGATCTTAAATTTGTGCTGCAGTTAGGATGCTCATGTAATGTTGGTGGGTAAGGATCTAGTGTCTAATCTGAGGATTTATGATTTACTTTCAAACACGTACAGATCCCATTAAAAACAGCATTCATTCAGAAAGATTTTCTCCTTTAATAAAGGAGCATGGCATGAAACGAGGTGAGGGTGTCCTTCAGTTTCTGTAAAATTGTTTTGTCATTTCTCTTCGTTACCCTTTTCTCTTTCTTATCCACACTTTAAATAACCACGTGTCCATTTTTCAAACACCCATTGGCTGTGGTCGTTGTGGTAGAAAGAATTTTAGATGACTTTTATGAGACCATGTGAAAAAGTCTTAGTCTCTATTTATGGCTCAAAACAGTTCAAATATCCACAGTGGGACTTATCAGAGAGAAAAGGGGGAATATGATACAGCAACTCATAGCATCTGTTTAAATTTAGTTTAAAACATTCACTGTACTAGCAAAAGTAGCACATGGCATCTTTTGTATACCTCATATGTTTTAAAAACCAAATGAATTAATTTTTATTTACACGGCACCAGATCACAACAACAGCCTCAGGGCGCTTTATATTGTAAGGTAACCCTAATGTAACCCTGCAGTAATACCAAGAAAACAGAGAAAACCCCAACAATCGGTGAGCAAGCGCTTTGGGGAAGCAAAAAACTCCCTTTTAACAGGAAGAAACCTCCAGCAGAACCAGGCTCAGGGAGGGGCAGCGATCTGCTGCGACTGGAGGAAGACAGGACAAAAGACACGCTGTGGAAGAGAGCCAGAGATTAACAATAAGTAATGATTAAATGTAGAGAGATGTATAAACAAAAAGAGAGTAAGAATTGTGATTGAAGGAGAAATACTCAATGCATCATGGGAATCCGCCAGCAGACTACACCTACTGCAGCATAACTACGGGAGGATTCAGGTTCACCTGATCCAGCACTGACTATGTGCTTTAGCAAAAAGGAAAGTTTTAAGCCCAACAGATGGCATCTGTCTCTCATTCTACTTCTAAATACTGTAGGAACCACAAGTAAGCACACAGTCTGAGAGCTAATGGGGTGATACGGCCTGATTATTCAAGATCTTGTATTTCATTTTTTATTTCATTTAAATTTTATTTATATAGCGCCAAATCACAACAACAGTCGCCTCAAGGCGCTTTATGTTGTACAGTAGATCATACAATAATAGATACAGAGAGAAACCCAACAATCATATGACCCCCTATGAGCAAGCACTTTGGCGACAATGGGAAGCAAAAAACTCCCTTTTAACAGGAAGAAACCTCCAGCAGAACCAGGCTCAGGGAGGGGCAGCGATCTGCTGCGACTGGAGGAAGACAGGACAAAAGACACGCTGTGGAAGAGAGCCAGAGATTAACAATAAGTAATGATTAAATGTAGAGAGATGTATAAACAAAAAGAGAGTAAGAATTGTGATTGAAGGAGAAATACTCAATGCATCATGGGAATCCGCCAGCAGACTACACCTACTGCAGCATAACTACGGGAGGATTCAGGTTCACCTGATCCAGCACTGACTATGTGCTTTAGCAAAAAGGAAAGTTTTAAGCCCAACAGATGGCATCTGTCTCTCATTCTACTTCTAAATACTGTAGGAACCACAAGTAAGCACACAGTCTGAGAGCTAATGGGGTGATACGGCCTGATTATTCAAGATCTTGTATTTCATTTTTTATTTCATTTAAATTTTATTTATATAGCGCCAAATCACAACAACAGTCGCCTCAAGGCGCTTTATGTTGTACAGTAGATCATACAATAATAGATACAGAGAGAAACCCAACAATCATATGACCCCCTATGAGAAAGCACTTTGGCGACAATGGGAAGGAAAAACTCCCTTTTAACAGGAAGAAACCTCCGGCAGAACCAGGCTCAGGGAGGGGCGGGGCCATCTGCTGCAACCAATTGGGGTGAGAGAAGAAAGACAAGATAAAAGACATGCTGTGGAAGAGAGACAGAGATTAATAACAAGTATGATTCAGTGCAGAGAGGTCTATTAACACACAGTGAGTGAGGAAGGTGACTGGAAAGGAAAAACTCAATGCATCATGGGAATCCCCGGCAGCCTACGTCTATTGCAGCATAACTAAGGGAGGATCCAGGGTCACCTGGTCCAGCCCTAACTATATGCTTTAGCAAAAAGGAAAGTTTTAAGCCTAATCTTAAAAGTAGAGATAGTGTCTGTCTCCCGAATTCAAACTGGAAGCTGGTTCCACAGAAGAGGGGCCTGAAAACTGAAGGCTCTCCCTCCCATTCTACTTTTAAATACTCTAGGAACAACAAGTAGGCCTGCAGTGCGAGAGCGAAGTGCTCTAATAGGGTGATATGGTACTACAAGGTCATTAAGATAAGATGGGGCCTGATTATTTAAGACCTTGTATGTGAGGAGCAGGATTTTGAATTCAATTCTGGATTTAACAGGAAGCCAATGAAGGTAAGCCAAAACAGGAGAAATATGCTCTCTCTTTCTAGTCCCTGTCAGTACTCTTGCTGCAGCATTTTGGATTAACTGAAGGCTTTTCAGGGAGTTTTTAGGACATCCTGATAATAATGAATAACAGTAGTCCAGCCTGGAAGTAATAAATGCATGAACTAGTTTTTCAGCGTCACTCTGAGACAGGATATTTCTAATTTTAGAGATGTTGCGCAAATGGAAGAAAGCAGTTTTACATATTTGTTTAATATGTGCGTTGAAGGACATGTCTTGGTCAAAAATGACTCCAAGATTCCTCACAGCGTTACTGGAGGCCAAGGTAATGCCATCCAGAGTAAGAATCTGGTTAGATACCATATTTCTAAGATTTTCAGGGCCGAGTACAATAACCTCAGTTTTATCTGAATTAAGAAGCAGAAAGTTAGCGGCCATCCAGGTCTTTATGTCTTTAAGACATTCCTGCAGTTTAACTAATTGGTGTGTGTTATCTGGCTTCATGGACAGATAGAGCTGGGTGTCATCAGCATAGCAGTGAAAATGTGTGCTATGTCTTCTAATGATGCTGCCTAAGGGAAGCATGTATAGTGTAAACAGAATTAGTCCTAGCACTGAACCCTGTGGAACTCCATAATTGACCTTAGTGTGTGAAGAGGACTCTCCATTTACATGTACAAATTGGAGTCTATTAGATAGATATGATACAAACAACTGCAGCGCAGTACCTGTAATACCTACAGCATGTTCTAATCTCTCTAATAGGATATTATGGTCAACAGTATCGAACGCTGCACTGAGGTCTAGCAGGACAAGCACAGAGATGAGTCCACTGTCAGAGGCCATAAGATCATTTGTAACCTTCACTAAAACTGTTTCTGTGCTGTGATGAGCTCTGAAACCTGACTGACACTCTTCAAATAATGTTAATGTTAATGTTAAAGGAATGGTTAGCTTAACAGTGCTCTGACTTTTTGTCAGTCAGGCTACACCAATGAAGAGAAACCTAGGGCTGTTCTTACGTTCTTCAATCAGTGATGAACAGTAAGGTTTTCTAGCTTTACGAAGGGCTTTTTTTTTTCTTTTCTCCAGACTAAATGACAATCTTCTAAATTACTGAGATCCTATTTACTCTCCAGCTTTGGAGTTATCTGCTTTAAGGTGCATATTTGATTTGAGAGTTAGAAGAGAGTAGGAAGTCTTTTTCAGAGGAGCTACAATATCCAGAGTCCTACATAGTGAAGAAATAAAATTATCAACAACATAACTGACCTCTGTGGGATTAAAATAAGTAGAGATAGATAAGTTCTTTTCCTGGGTCTTTCAGTACTTTCCTCATTTTGAACTACTTACTGCCTCGTTGCTAGTTTTATCTCCACTGCAGTTTTATTGACTTCTCTACACCCTTCTGTCATGTTACCACTCTTGGTAACCCTGCTTCACAGTCAGGTCATGAAGTATAAGAAACATTAGCCTGTACCTAATTTAAGCTTAACAACTTCCCATTTCAGTTGCATATTCACTCAGATATACCGCGCTCTCTGTGCATCACTCATTTAAGATGATGTCTTGTGCTTAATTGCTTTGCAGTTGTGGATCTGGTGTACTGGCGCCACATGTGGAGGACTGGTGTGGTGTTTACAGGGCTGGTAATCGGTCTGGCCAGCTTGTTCCAGCTTAGTGCCGTCACTGTGGTCTCCAACGTCTTTCTGGGTGTCATGTGCATCACCTTCCCCCTCCGTTTTTATTATAAGCTCCTGGAGCTCCTGCACTGGAACCCCGGGGTTCACCCCTTTCAGTGAGTCCATCAGTGTTCACACACAGGTTTTTCTTTTCCAGCTAAAATGCTGCTCCTCTGCTTTCTGGAAGCATGTTGAACTTTCTCACAAATGTGTTATCCTGTGCTTAGGTCATGTCTGGATTACGACAGCTCTCTGACAAATAAGGAGACGGTGATGCTGGTGGAGGAGACGGTGCTGCTGATCGCATTTGCTGTCACAGAAATCAAACGGCTCATTTTCATTGAAAACATATTTGACTCTATTAAGGTATGAGTGTGATGGTAAAGCAATAGTATAGATGTCACAAAGCCAAGATTAAAAGACTCTTTGACTTTGGTGCCACCTGGTGGCAGCTACACACCACACACGCTCGTGTGGGGCTGTGAGCAGCTGTACTGTTTTAATCCAGGCTACATTTCTTAAAAGCAGCTAAAAATTAAACAGAGCCACCATGCAGTGTTCATTTTCTCATGGGATCAAGACTACATTCAAAAGCTTTAAATCTCAGTGAGACATGTATTAAAGCAGCATCATTCACAAATCAAATTACAGTTAATAAACGAAACTATTAAACTGTTCAGTAATCTTTTTCTGTGCTCTTTCTCTCAGTTTGTTGTGCTTCTGTATCTGCTGACCTATGTTGGCATCCAAACTAACGGACTGACCCTGGTAATAAGTGGTAAGTTGCACCCGGTGCATACTTATGCTTTGTGCTAACACGCGTATCTAATTTCCTCCATGTCTCTTTCCTCCACCTACATATATTAAGCTCCCAGCACCTTCAAATGTATCTTCCTGTTTGTAAGACTCATGAGTGATCTATCATCTCAGTAGTTAAAGTGTGACTGGGTTTAGGCAGAAAAAAGCACTCTGCACATGACGGTTAAGATTTAAGGAATAACTTTTACTGCAAACCTCAAGTTCCTTTTGAAGTCATGCCTCCATCAGTCACCTCAGATGACTGGTTTGCACCAATTATTTAAATAGGAGAATGTTTTCATTAGAACCAATTAGATTATTTTTGTGCAAAGCTAAAGTGACATAAAGCCCAGGAGGTAGAGTGGGTCATCTACTGATTGGAAGGTTGGTAGATTGATCCTTGGCTCCTCAACACTGCATATTAAAGCATGCTTGAGCATGATACTGAGCCCTGAGTTGCCTCTGATGCATCCACTGAAGTGTGTGTGTGAATGTTAGACAAAGCTCTCAAAAACAAAGATTGAAAGTGGAGCCTAAATGTGTGTGTGAATGGATGAATGTGGCTGGTAGTAGAAAGTGTTTTGAGTGCTCAGCTAGAGTGCTCTAAAAGCAGCAGTCCAGTCATTTACATGAATAATTTGTCTGTCCAGCTGTGATCGCTGTTTTCTCCCTTCCTTTGCTGTACAAAAAGCAGCAGGTGAGTTTATTTTATGTTAAAAAAAATTTCAATGAAAATGATTCAGCAAAATTGATTAATAGTTAAAACCAAACAAAACAGAAACATATCTTAGTAAAAATCGCATGTAATTCTATGTAAGATGCAGAAATTGCTGGTTTGCACTGACCTTTGTGATATTTTGGTGACAGGTGCGGATAAGAAGGATTGCTAGAGCCGTCAGAGCTTTTCTAAAGAGAGTCAAAAGCCTGTAAGTGAGCTACCCATTTATGTGATATTGTTTTCTGTTCTTGGTCATGTCATGCTAGCAAAATTGTAGCTTTTTTTTTTTCGGTGCTGGTATTTTCTTCATTGTGATGCCCCCGTTTTGTTGTAGGTTCTCCAGTGTGTACGATTCGGTGAGGCCCCCTCCAGCCCCTGCACCAAAACCTGCAATTTCAGCTGCGAATGTGCCCAAACAGAAAGCCAAGTCAAAGTAACTGTGTTGGTCACGTATTGAAAACACCCAGCATTTGGGATTTGGGGAAAGACTGGAAGGGCACATCCTCTGGGGGGCGGCTGGAGGGGCTGCTCGTTTCCACTTCTCCACCATGATGTTTGTTTATGGGAGCAAGATATAATTGATCCTGACAGCTTAAACAAAGCTGCCATTCACTGAAGGAGAGAGAGGATGAGGAGGTGTATGAGGAGGGGAATTTTATTTACTGTGATGCTCTCTGTGGGCAGCGTCTAATAGAACCAGTTCACACAGTCATACTCTTCGAGTGGGCTATGGATGGCACAGAACATCACAGCTTTTTTTTTCTTTAATAACAAGTGTATTTTTACATAACTAGTCCGCTGTGTTCCTGTCAAACTGTGGAAGTATTTATAATGAAGCCCTGCAGCATTATTGCTGCTTTTATTATGAAGCATCATTCATTGTTAGCTTCATAGAATAAAAAGACATGAACATCGGCTGCTATTAATCAGCATTAATAGTGCTGCACTTGCTAAGTCGAGGAAAAAGCTTGGTAAGCAGCCAGCCCTACAACCTTTAAAAGACTTACATGAGAAATAATGAGAGTGTTCTCCTTTAATGTTAGTGCTAATCACTTTTAATTAGAAACAAACAGTGACCTCATATTTGTGGGGAAAGCAGTTTGCTAATAAAAAAAAAGTACAACTCTTAAGAAGTGGGAGGAATATTGACTCTTGTAGTAAATGCAGTTCATTTTGATTGATCAAAACACAAAAAGGCACTTTCTAGATAACATCTTAGACTGTATACAAAAGATAGACATAGCAACCATGAAATCACCCAATGTTTTTAAAAAAATTGCCATGTTTTTTTAAACCACACGGCATGAGTGTGGGACGGTTTTCGTTGTGTAACTGGGTGACACCACACGCTCCCTGGCTAATGACTTGTTAATCAAATGGTAAAGCATTCCTTGCTTTATTGTCCTTCTGGACACTAATGTGGGTAATAATTTACAAAATAAACTTGATGTTGTATTTAATAAGGCTAAAAGTAGTGACTGGGCCAATCAACTCTCTGTACTGAGGTCACAGAGAAAAGGAAGCTGAGGAACATTTTCCCATAAACTTCTGTACAATATGATGACTTTTTGCAACCAGTGGTGTCGCCCCCTGCTGGTACTTAGACAGAAATGCTATGCTCTAACCATTTAGAAGCTGGTTTACAGTGCAAAGATAAAAAACAACAACAAACAGATGTCTATTTACAGACAGGACTTCCATTAGTTTCCAAATAACCCATTTCACAGCAGCCATTTTGCTCTGAAATACTAGTTAAAAATAATTAGAACTAATCACAATTAATTAGGCTTCTGTATCTAAATACAACTAAACCGTCACTGTTGTTATTAGGAATATGCCTAGTGTATTAAGTGGTGAGTGGTAAGAGTAAACCATGGAGTGGTTAATAAAATCCCTTTATAAAGTGTTGAAATGAGTGTTTTCACCACCACCATCTTGGTGTTTAGAAATGTACTGTAAGAACATTGGTTGGGGTCAGATTGTGAAATTGCATGCTCACTGGCTAACGACTTATCAGTCACAAGTTGTTATCCAGTGAGAATACCACGGGTAATCCTCTTTTAGACATTTCAAATGACTAAAATTTACAAAAACTACGTTATCTTCGGTTTGAACATTCAAAGAAATACATGTCTAAGGCACTTCTACACTGGCTTAACTTTTCTAACCTGGAATCTATGTCCATTATTATTAATTTGTTGTCTGCAAAACAAAACAACGAGGCCCAAAAGGCTCTCCAAAGCTACAGAGCCGGGTGATCTTACATTATTAGCATGTGATTCGCTGTGCATATAAATATGAGTACAGCGCTGTGTAGAGTAATTTAGTATTATGGCTGTATTCACTAATCTTCCATTGTTTTGAGTTACGACTTGCTAAGCCATCACTAACTAGCTAATCAATTATCACATGTCCATAACTGCAGGAACCAGATGCTTAAACTGCTTTCAGGGAACATTTGAGGAAGCCATTAAATCCCAGTTATAGTCAAATTTGGTGCAGTTTCAGGAATTTCATGGAATTATCAGCACTGATGGCAAAATAGTGGACTTTAATTTCATTCTTTCCCCCCAAAATAATCAATATATCCCCACAGCATTACAATTTGTGAAGTATAAAACATGCTTGTTACACTTTTACCACTTATCTAGAAGTAGTTGCTACCACATGCTGTAAACATAGAAATTAGGTGACTTTGTACAAACATGAGCACAGAAAACAACATGACATGTGGGCGAATGGGAAAGAAGAGTTTGGGTGAACTCTTTTGTTATTGTAGCAACCAGCTGCCAAGCCTGAGCCAGTAGTCAGCAGTGTCGTTTAAGCCTCTAACGCTCAGTGTTTTAGACCATAAAAAAGAAGCTGCTGCTCATACTAATGTGTCTTAATGAGCGTGTAAAACTCATGTTGGATAGTTATGCTTTTATTTACCCAGAATATTCTGTCAATTTATTTTCAAAAGTCTTATTTTTAGAAAGAGTATTTTTTCTAATCTTCAACCATATTTACCCACCTCTGCAGTATACAGAGAACAGTAAAACGTGGCTATTCTAAACAAAAACTGTTGATTGCATAAATGATGCATTAGTGCAATATCAGAATTAGTGTAGTATCAGTGGTACTGCGCACTTTGCGTGTGAAATTAGCAGACTTTTTTCTCTTAGTCACTGTAATAACAACCATCAGTATAAACACATGGTCTTAAATAACAGCTGCCTAAAGCCAGGCATCATCTGCTAGCCCATGTTTTAGGTCTACTCTATATTTGTAATGGATTTTTTTTTTTTATTGTGATGTTCTATTGTAATTTTGCTCCCAAATAAAATCTTGTTTACTACAAATAAAGACGAGTTTCCCCTGTGCCTTCACAAACAGTACCATGCAAAACTCTTGAGCTCAACCCCTCATTTATTTGTTTAAGTAAGTATACATGAAAATACAGTATATAAGGCAAAAACAGTTTGTACAATTCCATTGAACGTGAAAGTCAATATTTGGTAAAACCAACTTTATTCAGTATCGATCAGTCCAAGAGACCTGTTGCAGCTGATTTTTAGTCCATATGTCAGCATTTTCTCCTTGTTTCCCTTCCTTAAGAATGGCTTTTTGACAGCCTCCCCCCACACCCCACCCCACTGAGACCATTTCTGATGAGACTTCAGTGAACAGCAGATGGATCAGCTGAAGCAGAGAAAAACTTCTGAAATCAGATCCATTGCTAAATATCACTTTTAAATGAAAAGAAAGTCTGGCTCCTTGGAAGCAAAACATAAAGAAAGGAGGGGTGACTCTTCACTTTTGCACAGTAGTGTTTAATTAATCAATTTTCCTCCACTGCCTAAGCTAACTTTTTTCATAGTGTATATTTCAGCTGCTGTTATAAAGAATGTAACAACACTCAGTGAGACATGACGGCGGGAGCAATCACAGCACCAGGACTCTGATAGAGAAACATCTAAATGGAATTAATGCATCATTTATTCCATCGTTTGTAGTTTTGTGCTGTGAAAACGACGTCTGTGCCAAAGGGTTAGCAGTTTTCCACTGTGTAAACAGGCTCGACGGTAAGACTGCAGCCATCCAAGTTTTAATTCTCTCTGACAAGGAGCAGCCAAGGGTCGCATTATGTATTCAGTGATGCACACGCTCTATCGGGGGTTGCGCTGACCCATTTGTCCACTAGGTGTTACCCTAGGAAAGTCTTCGCTAGAGCCCGTAACACGAGGACTGATCTAAACAAATCACTGATTTCTTTCAAACATCTCCACCCTCACTGTGGTGTCATTACAACGTGAGCTCTGGCTTTTCACAGCACAAACACCACATCATTGACTCACGGTAATAATAAGAGCTTTTCTCTTTGATGTGGGCGTCACAGTAATTGCAATGTGACTGTGACCTTGAGATGATTTTTATTTCCCTTAAAAAAATAAATACAACCAAACTCTCTTCGTCACTACAAACTCTTTTTCAAATCTTCAAGGACTTCTTCTCTTGTTTCCCCGTGTCGTGACTCAGAGCTTCCATCTCTCAGAGTGTTTACTTTAAAAAGGTCACTGAACACCCTCATCTGGGGCGTTCTGTCTTCACACAGCAATTCAGTAGACTCTTTCTTCTATTCCTATAGCTTTTCAAGTGGTTTTGATATGTTTCCAACTGAGAACACACTTGGCAACAATATGCACTTTTAATACATATGTCAGTCAAAAAAAATAGCTCAAAACCATCTAGTCACAGTGGAGGAATGTGAGCACTACAGCATACACATATCAGCAGGGAATCCCCTCCCCCCTGCCAAATGTTATAATGGCACTTTAAAAATATTCTTTCTCTGGCTCCTCACAATAATAATCAGACACTGTATATCCTACAGGATTATGAACTATGTAATCTATTTTAGTTTAACAAAAACAATGCAAGCATCTTTCTTCAGTGCACATGAAACCAAAAAACAGTAATCTGTACTGTTGCATATTGTCGTTTCCCTGATTTGTGGTAGGTTAAGTCTCCACAGGATTACAAATCTACATGTTTTGTTCCTAAAAAAAGAACAGCATCATAACATTACAACCGCACATCACAGGGCTGCGATAGAAGTACTTTAATCCCTTTATGTCTGTGTTGCAGCTAGAATATTTAGTCTCACTGGACCTCACAGTTTGGTCTGGTGATGTAACTGAGAATATGGATTTATGCTCTCCAACAAGGAAAAAAAAAAGAAAACTTTATTTTTGCAGGCTAACTCTGACATTAATCTAGTCTCTAACCACTTTTACTCATGTATAGGCATATAAACTGATGCAGGCAGAAGATATTGTTAGTTCTTCCAAAGCACTTCGGTACCCTAAGTGATACACACTGAGAACTTGTAACAAAAGGTAATTAAATGAATAGTTGGACCTTTTGTGAAATGCCCTTTTCCCCCTAGTATCTCTAATTTTGTGCTAAGCTAAGCTAACACACTGCTGGCTATAGCTACATATTTACTGTATAGACAAGAGTAGCTTTTGCGTTGGAGGAGTGTCTTTAGGAGTGCCTTATTTTTATTTCTAAGAAAAATGAGAGCCACATATGAGGATATTCCTTTAAAATTTCGATCGAACAGTAGCAGTATAATGTCCTCGTAAGTGGATATCAGGCCCTTGTAGAGCAAAATTTAGTATTTTGGTCTAAATAACCCAAAATGTGATGTTCACATATGTGGACGCCAGGTCCTAGGAGGTTAAAAATGCTTTTTAACAGCCAGCAAGAAGGCGTCGCCTGTGATTTCAAAAGAAATCCGGTTTCATAAAAGTCTATGGGAAAGCAGCTGCTGAGCCCTCAGTGAACACTTATCTGATGAGTTTTTAGGCTCTACTTTTCAATCTATGATGATACAAAATAACGTTGTTTTTGTAAATTTTAGTCCCCATTTGTATGAAAAATAAACGCTTTAATGTGAGCCTACTTTGTGACTGACAGGTTTCAACTGTATGAGCTTGCAGTGTCCCTCAGCTTTATATTCAGATCTGCCTGCAACTGTGAGATTTGGTTTAAAGGAGCTAACATGACAATGTCCATCTTCTTTGTACAGTCTACGGGTGACAGCCAGCGTATAGCAGAAAGGATTTATGTTTTAAGAAGAAAAAAAAAGCTTGCATATAGAGAGACACTTTCCTCATACACTACCACCCCTACCACCCGCTTCCTTCTCTGGACTGATGGCTCTGTGAATCAGGTGAAGCCTATAAGCTCTCTGCTGCTCAGGCAGAGTGACTGCCGGGTGATTGGTGGACTGTGATTGGAACAGTTCCTCACACGTAGTGTTCACGGTGGTTGATGTACACCTGGTCTGTCCCACTCTGATGACACACCCACTCCAGACGGGAGCGCTGATGGGTGGGGCTTTGGGCTCCCCGCCTTGCTGTGGGTGGGTGCTGCCTCTCCGTGAGCGCGTGCCTGTGCTCTGCCCTGCGAGTCTGTATATTAAAAGCAAAAAAAACTAATCATCACCTAAATCATCTTCTATCATCGTCACCCTTTAGGCCTCTATAATGTGTGAGACTCCAAAAAAAGGACAGGGAAATAAAAAATGAAACTCTCCAACATATTATGTTAATAAAGCCAAAGAGCCTCCTGCTTAATATAAACAGATTATGACATGAGTTAGCTCGTTGTTACTGCTGCTTGTTGTGACTCAGTGCGCTTCATTCAGTGTTAATAATTGTGGTGTAGAGCTGTCATGATTCATATACGTGACTTTCAGCTGGTTGTAAAAAGAAAGTGGGGTTTTACCTGACACAGCCAGGCCACTTGTGATGCGTGGACTCCCAGAGGAACAGCCGGTGCTCTCTCGGAGTAGGGAGGAGGCGGCTTGTGTGTCGGAGGAAGGTCAATCCTTCAGAGGAAGAAAAAGGGGAAGAAGAATGGCAATGGAGACAAATTTCAGAGTGGAAAAACACTGTACTCACAAAGAAACAGAATAAAACGATCAGCGATAGATAAAATCGGTACAAAATCAATTTACTGGATCAAATTTGAAGGGCAGCCACTATAACGAGTTCCTTCTGAGGCATATTGATGTTGTTTATGGTATCCTGCGATAAACTTTGAGATGGATTCACAACAGAAGAGGCAGCAAAATCAACTTGATGTGCAGAGCTTTAAAGATGTGAGAATTTTTTTAGGCGGAGACGATGAAAAACAGACGCTCTGTGGAAAACATGGGAGTCTGCAGAGGCCCTGAGATGCAAAACACAACAACACAAAGGCACAAGATTTCAGAAAACATGGCAGAAAACAACAACAACAACAAAACAAAAACAAACAAAAATCACAAAATGATGATGCACTTTTTCGCCTTTTGCTGTGGTTGTGTTTGTGTTGTGTGTTGTGTGTTTCGTCAAATAGTTTTTATTATTTGCACCTGAGGGCCACCGTACAGATACTGCATGTCTGAAACTTGATGAAATTTTACCTCTCTTTTTATTTTTAAATGCATCTTGCAAGTCCTGCAGTTTAATAGTCCTAGACAGGGTATTCCTCGAAGCCCTGGAATTCAATATTACAGATGATTAAATGAAGATGGCTCAGTGTACATGACAGCAGGTGTATGAAAGTGATGGACTTCCACGCGGACGAGTAAATTAGAACATTTTCTGACAGCTGTTCCTCTAAACCCCTGCAAGACGCTGAAGTCAGACTCGCTCCCTCGCTGGCTGAAATCCCCCTGCCCTGCTAAACTGAAGCCTAAGAACAAACCTCAGCCATTCACAATACAGCGTCATGACAGGCATCGATTTTCCAACACTGTGTGTCACTTAATGCCGAGTCTCTCTTTCATATTTGGGATTCGAAGTGACCGATTACAGTCAGAGCTTCTCATTGACCCGCCGTCTTACTCTCACGTCTGCGTGTGATGAAGGAGGTGATGAAGCCTGCGTTCACCCTCCTCCTCCCCCTACCCACGCCTTGTTCCACTGGGATTTCCAGCCACGGTCACACTTAAGATGCTAAGTTTGTCGTAGCATTGACCAGCCTGACACACGGGTTACATACATTGAACCTGCACCCAGAGGCTGATGGGTTGTTCGTTATTCAAGCCGCACCTTTGAGGCGCAGTTGGGAGCATGTACACTAGATTTCTTCTGACGACGCAGTCGCTGAAATTAGGATGTAAATGTTTACATGGGAGAATAAAATCGGATTGAGGGAACAAATGACTGAGTGTTCTTATTTAGGACGATGACAGAACACATACTTGTGTCCTGGTAATTAAGATAAGATAAGATAAAACTTTATTAATCCCTCGGGTGGGTTCCTCTGGGAAATTCGGTTTCCAATAGCACAGCACCGACAGAAGTTACAGAACGTGAGCAGAATATTATATATATACACATATATAAATACAGAGACATATATAAATAAAATATACGAAAGGGATAAATAGAATAAATAGGAATAAGAATACAAGTATTGAAGTCTATTGCACCGTTGACTATTAACAAAAAGTATTGCACAGTGAAGTGAAGAGGCACTACAGCTTGCTTGTTCCCCCCTCCTTTGTCCTCCTGTTTCCCCTCCCTCTCCCCTCCAGAGAGGAGTTAAACAGTTTGATGGCGTGTTGGACAAAGGAGTTTTTAAGTCTGTTGGTTCTTGTCTTTGGGAGAAGCAACCTGTCACTGAACAGACTCCTCTGGTTGTTTATGGCCGTGTGCAGAGGATGCCCAGCATTGTCCATAATGTCCAGCAGTTTTTTTAGTGTCCTTTTCTCTGCTACTGTCACCAGAGTGTCCAGCTTCATGCCGACCACAGAGCCAGCCTTCCTGATCAGTTTTTCCAGCCTGGATGAGTCCTTCTTTGCTGTGCTGCTCCCCCAGCACACCACAGCATAGAAAAGTACTCCAGCAACCACCGACTGGTAAAACATCCTCAGGAGCTTCCTGCAGATGTTAAAAGAGCTCAGCCTCCTGAGGAAGTACAGTCGGCTTTGGGCTTTTTTATACAGGTGCTCTGTATAAAAGACCTCAGCCTCCTGAGGAAGTACAGTCGGCTTTGGGCTTTTTTATACAGGTGCTCTGTATAAAAGACCTCAGCCTCCTGAGGAAGTACAGTCGGCTTTGGGCTTTTTTATACAGGTGCTCTGTGTTGCATGACCAGTCCAGTTTGTTGGCCACCCACAGCCCGAGGTACTTGTACTTGTTGACCACCTCCACCTCCTCCCCCTCTATCTGAACCGGCAGTGGACCTGCTCTGGACCTCCCGAAGTCCACAACCAGTTCCTTGGTCTTTGAGGTGTTGAGTTGCAGGTGGTTTGTGTGACTCCATGTGACGAAGTTCCTCACCAGACTTCTGTACTCCTCTTCCTGATTATCCCAGATACACCCCATGATGGCTGTGTCGTCTGCAAACTTCTGAATATGGCATAATTCAGAGTTGTAGCAGATGTCCTGCTGTTGAGAGAGGGGTTGGAGAAGGGGAGTGTCATAGTGTCAGGAAGGGGGGAAAGCGAGGGAGGTAGGAGAATGGGGAGAGGGCTCTGTAGTAAAGGTGAGGGTGGGGGGTGGGGGGGGGGGTTGTGGGCTGGTCAAACCTGTTGAATTGCTGCCACTTTTTCCGTATGTCACTGACATATTTGCAGTGGATATAAAACCACTAGTATTAAAGAGACTGCAGGATTGCTTCTGCGTTTAGCCCTTATAGCTGCCTAACTTGAGAAATACTTGGACTGGAGTGTTCATGCTGAATCATACACTAACAGGGATGGATGAGAGGATCAGCCTGCAACCTTGGAGATATGCTCCACAGGTACACGGCAATGTTTCTTATATAAGGGGTATTAGGCTTGTGAGCACTGCTGGACACATTAAACATACCTTTTGAGATGCTATATGAACTTCAAAGTCAAAAATAGTGTTAATCAAAACCTCCCAGGCTTCATCTCTGTCCACAAAAAACATGTATAAGATGCTGCTCAGATCTGTTTTCTTAGAGTATAAAAAACAAAGAAGGCACACACACAAAGATTTTAATGTTGGTCATAGGACTCTGGCAGAGGGTGACCCAGCTCCTCCTGTAAATAATTTAACCTCAGAGTTATTCTTCTTTGCTCTAACATTAACATGAGTGCTGGTGCACCTGTACAAAATAGGACAAGGGCTTGCTGCCAAGGCAGCAATTATCCGCCACCCCTCAACCTTGTCCCGCAGACTCCCTGCTCCAGGGCGCGCACTGCTGCAGCATTCTCCACAGCAGGAAGGAGCAACTCCCTGAACCCACCGGTGGGCTCCCACCACCTCACACTGTATCATGCAATTAATTAACCAGCTGAGCATGTTCTGCATGCGACATGAGTAATTCGGTCCACTTACACTTTGTCTGTGAAGGCCGGTGGTGGGGCTTTGCGAGCGGTGTGGATCACAATGATGAAGACCACAATGAGGAAGAGAGCAAGGACTGCGCCCATCACAGCTCCGGCCACGGTGATGGAGTTTGACCTCTCTGCTTGAGACTGGTCTGAGACAGAGAGGACAGAGAACAGTCCAGGATACCACCAACAACACAACGATGACAGACCACTAACATCCTGGCAGTGAATGAATCAAAGTGTACACACAGTCAGGCGTCGATTCAAAGATTCTCATTCATAGTCCCAATCTACAACTTTTAACCCATAAAGACAATTAGAGTAGAGCAACAGCAGTTTAGACCTAGAGGTAAGGAGAGTAAACTAAGTTGTTCCAGTTTATTTTACTTATCTTATGGAGATAATATTCTGCCCACATTAAAGATCTGATTATAATTAGAAGCACTACTTCTCTACAATATGAGAGTCCAAACTGCTGCTGTCACTTTGGTTGGTGCTACATTGGGTCAGCCAGAGGACTGCTCAGCTGTGATTGGTTGTCACATGCATCAACTCAATTATCAAACAGTTGTAGAAAAAGAAAAAGAGTCAGGAGAAAAATGTCACTGCTCAAAAAGGAAATCAAAAGAAAACAAAAACCCCTCCGACCTACACTTTGCAGGTCGGCACCCCTTTTGTTTGTTTTTACTTCACTATATTTGATTGAGCTCTAAGTCACGCGCATGCAAAATGTTTGGAGAAGCCTACCTGATTAGCCACCCAGCAAATTCTTGTTTAAAAGACTACCAGCCATCTCAACAGCTGTGAAGGTTGAAGTTGTCTTTGAAGTAAAGACTGAAATAACAACTTTTGATGCTTTCTGCCTTTTAAATATGGCTGTTTGCTGTTTGTCATTTCAGTAATTCAGATATGTTAGGTTTGGGCTGTTGGTGACAACTTACTCTGAAATCTGAGTCGGAAAGTTGAAATTTTGTGATTCCCAACTCTGCCTTGCAAACTTGTATTTATTCTATGCTTATTTCTGTATTTATTCACTTTCAAACTGAAACAAGCATCCTTGGATTTTTAACATGGGTACCACTGTCATTTCTACATGCTGAATATTAAGCTAGTAGGCTAGTGGCGTGGCTAGTATGGGAACAGTTAAGCACACCATAATGCCTTATTGCACTTCTTACAACTTGTCTTGTTAAACAAATAAATTGCATAAATCTGTGACACACTCCTTTACTACTTTTAGATTTGCACACAATAACAAGCTCCCCAAAACTGAGCTTTTTATTGAGCCATTGCACAAACCACAGCTGTGCAATGATCTGATTTTACTTTGTAAAATCAAGTTAAAACTGAGGGTTTTAACCCTTTATTGTTCAGTCCAGACTGAAGTATGCGAAAGGACTACTTGGAGAAAGATTATGCATACTGGAAGCATGATCTTTGGTCAGTTGAAACATGAATAGAGCCCTTTGGCCACAGAGATAAGAGGGAAGTAGGAGAAGGGTACAACCCAAAGATCACCGTTCCCGCAGTTAAACACGGTGGTGGGAGTATTACACTGTGGGGGACATGTCAGTGCGCCGGGAATTGGGAATCTCATCAAGGTGGAAAGATTTTGGAAAGATGTGGAAAGATTAAATAAACATGGATGTGTGACAATTTCAAAAGAAAACCTCAAGCAGTCAGCAGCAAAACTGGATCTGGCCAATTAGTTTGTCTTCTAACACAGTGGCCTAAAACATGTCACTCCTGGTGAAGAACTACCTCCAGAGGACCAAAATAAATGTTACTGATTGGCCTGCACAAAGCCCTGACTTAAATCCCATTGAAAATCTGTGGGGTGAACTGAAAACCAAGGTCCATGCCGTTAGACAATCAAATCTGGAGGAGGTTGAGAGATTCACCAAAGAAGAATGGGGTGGGAACGCTCAGGACCCATGAGTGTTAGTGGGATGTTGGAATTAGGTGTTTAGCAACACTTGGGAAAGACTTTTTAGTTTAGTTTTCATAGGGAAACTAATAATTGTTTCCTCATCTGTATATTTCCCAGCAGCTACAAAGACAGTTTCTCTTTTCAAATAAAAAACCCCCACTACTGCTCAAGAAAAAAAAAAGTGCTGATACTTTGCTCCCAGTAGCCTTTTACTGTGTCCGAGTCTGTACTGGACAGCCCTGTATTATTGGTATTCATGAAAGGGCTTTTGCAATTTAACTGAGGTATAAAAATGCTGTTTAAAAACTCTGTTACTCACTAAAAATTCACTGTCGGGGTTAAAACACTGAATCCATCCGTTGCTTTACCTCACTCTTGTGTGTGTGTGTGTGTGTAACAGTATTATCAAAGTGTTGAATTAGCTTTGTTAGAACATATGCTCCATGCTGTCCACAGAGGGGATTAAGGATTAATCGTGATTAGGATGCATTAAACTCGCAAAACAGCAAGCTTTGGCAAATCAGCAGTAATGTATAAAACCAAATGTAGGACACTAAAGGAACTGAAGGACAAAAGGTGACAGAGGAGGCATAAGCATAATGGTCAGTTCCCCTTGATTTAGCTCTTGAGAGGGGAAGAAAAAAAAAAATCAATGTGCTGAGATGAGAAATCTAAATAACAGTTCAATTATGATGCATATTGAACAAGCTGGGATTTCTGAGCTCACCCCCGAAAGTCACTTCTTCCGCCTCCTCCATTCCTGCCGTCCTCTAACGGTTAATAACCATTCGATTACCTTTGATGGCTGCTGAACTATGTCAAGGGCCTCTTGAGTTGATCAAAACGCCTTTAAAAATGTAGTTCATCAAGCCGGCTGCTTTAATGCCTTGTGACAGACATTTTCAGGGGACCTGCACAGGGTGGCTACTTTAAAGCCACAACGCATGGAGCAGCTGTAGGAGTTCATTAACGGAGGTAGTGTTTTGTGCATGCTTCTAGCTAAGAAATATCGAGACAAATTGTACTCAGAAAAAATCCTGCATGTTCCGTCCTGACATTTTCTCCTCATTGTTTTAAATACCATGTATTCTGGGGAGGGGTGGTGGGCCTCGGATTACTGGTGTTAGTGGTGGATCAACTGCTCCACACTGGGATCCGGCTTCAGGCTTTTTACCGTCCCTTCTCGAGTCTCTCCCGCTTCAGCACTTCATCACACAAACAATGCTGCTGTGAATCCAGCAGAAGCACATGCTGATCAGTGAGGTCAGTTTCAGACGGACCCTTTCTGGCCAAAACAGAAGTAAGACAGAGCGAGTTGGCCAAACACCGCCCCCCTTCCCACCGATACTTAAGGCTCAGGGGTCATGCTATTGCCTAGACAACAGACCCCCCTGGGGAGCAGATGCTGGTGTAATAACGATGGGGGGGAGGTTAGAGCAGCATTTCAGTATTTTGAGTTTTTGTGATGGTTACAATGTGATGCCACCTCTGCTGGGGAGTTAATATCAAAGTCTCTCCCCTCACTCACAGTTGTCAGAGCTGCATCCCTCTGCGCTGCCTGAGACGTTCGCTCACTCCTTTGTGTCTTGTGAAAAGTATCCGTGGAAACTGTTGTGTCGCAGGCAGCGAATCCGCTGATCTTCTGCACGAGTGTCTCAAACAAATTCAAGCATTGGGGGGGTGACATCATTACTGCCACCGAGCTGCTTCCACATGCGTTTTCACACTGCCCTGTTTCAAGGTCAGGATGAGAAACTGCTGTGACCATGATAAGATCTGTAGGAGACAAGACAGGTCAGTTGATGAAGACTTTTATGGCAAGAGCGTCTTGAGGACCTAGAGTGCCAGCACAACACTGAGTCACACTTGTATATGTCCTTATAAGCCAGAAGAGCTCTCTGTAGTGCTGCAGGGAGTAATGGGCCATTTTCAGTCTGTCTGCACGAGCTGTCACAACAGCACAGCCCAGCTCTGAGCTCCACGCTGGCCCCTACTTTCTGTGGCCAGGTAGAGCTTGTAGGACGACAGCCTCCATCAGCAGCTCCAGATGAGCTTGTTGCCATGGGGACAGTCAACGGGCTGGAGAGCAGGGACTTTGGGCCAGTCAGAAACACTCATCGTTTAATTTTACCAGCTGGTAGACAGTGGGAGAAAGACATGGGGGTGGGAAGGTGGTGGATTTACAAAGGAGAGGTGCTGCAGGGGAGAGCAAGGGCCTTTCTGTCCTGAAACAAAGCAAACTAGGACTATTAATGAGGGAACCTCGAGCACATGAGGTGCTGGGTCTCCCCCGACCACAGGAATACCACTGGAGATCAACTGTTCAGTATTTAACCAGATGGCAAATGTAATAGGGTAACATCCGAAATAAATCTTTGTTATTAAAGTGTAATGAGGATCAGTTGAACTGAAGGAGGGGAAGGAAAAAAAAAAAGGAATTACATCATTTGTGGTGTCCCACATATGCATACTGGATTTGAGGTGTGTGTGTGTGTAGGGGGGGAGGTTATGCAGCATTACGCGTTACGGCGCTAGAGATGATGTCATTTATAGATGAACAAAGAGGCTGAGACTGAGCAGTCTGAGTAATAGGAAGCTCAAAAACCTCCAGAGAATAAAAGAAAGAAAAAGAATTCACAGGTGCTAAGGTGCTTTATTGAACTAAAGTATCTCAAAGAGATTGACAAAATAATGTTTGACTGCTTTTGATGACATAAATATTTTCCCTCGTTCAAGAAATGTACATTTTCTGTATATACAAAAAACAACCCACAAAAAAAAAAGAAAAATCCCCTGAAAAACCAAACAACATGACTGCAAGGTGCTTTTCATTGACAATTTGAGACTGAAGGTAATTATACATTTCTCTGAATAAAAAAAAAAACAAACAGTGGCTATACAGAAACCAAAACCCCTGACAGAACAGTACAGAGGATGCAAGTCATTTTACATCCAGATGTATTCAAGCTTTGTTTTTTTTGTTTCTTAATGCCTTTAGGTTTGGAAACATACTGCGTTTCACTGCCACAAGGGCAGAAAGAGTGAATTTGGCACTACGAATTCCTCCTAAAATACAGAATGCAATGAAAATCAAAACCCAGACGTGACACATCGGGTCATGACATACGCAGGTAAACGATAAGAAACACATTTCTGCTAGATATCTAAGGCACTAGGTGTGTATTTTTCAACAGAAAGTGAAGGGCATTTCTCAAGGTAAGGATATTGATGACTGATCTCTATACAAAATGTCACAGTAAAACTGTACTTCATTAATCCAAGTGCAGGGCTTCAAACTGGCGAGCCAAGAAAAAAAAGTCTATCGATCAGAGGAATTTCCGTTTTAGTGCATAGGAGCAAACACAACAAGGGTTTAGGCTACCGTGCTTCCTGTTAGTTTCTGCATTTATGTGAAAGTGACCAGAAGGGCAGACTGAATAGGTGTCAGCAGCGGACCAATATATGTAATTATTCAGTCAAAATGAGGCTACAGGGCTAACAAATTACCAACTGTACATTTCCGTGACACCTCCATTAAAGAGTCATCCAATTTACAAAGACTCACATTCTCAATTACAACCTAGCTGTGCAGATCCCCCCCCCACTATAAATGCTTTTTCATTTCAACTACTTTCTACCAAGGAAATTAGTGCAAATTAAAACCTTTCGCGAAAAGAAAACATGCTCAGTTTTCAGAAGTCAACCTTCAGGAAGTCATAGAAATGTGCACCTTCAGTCTATAAATTACTTCTACTGTACAGCATTCAAAAACAACATGAAACACAGTCAGGGGCCAGAGTCTCAGACTGATAGTTACAGTGGCTTATTATCAAATGACGACAACTGCCGCCGATCCACTGCACAAAATTCACACCCTGACAGAATTTGTGAAGGTTCATTATAACATAACTAGCTTCGATTTTGACAACTGTTACTCTAATGTTAAAGCATCTTCTCCCCCCTCCCTATTTCGGGCTACAAAACCCCCGTTTACAACAGTGATGGATTAGTCATTTAAGTAAGCTAATCATCAGTTGTTATCTAGTCGGTAATACGAATGTGAGACACTGTCATCGTCATATATATATACACAAGTTAAACAAAGATTTGGCATCTGGCAGAAAATACTGTATAAGTAACCATACTACTAAAGTTGGCAAGTATTCACATCTAGTGTATATGAAAGAAAAGTCAGATCTCTTCCATGCAGTCTGGTGAACAGGTGCATGTGCCAAAATACTCTAATTTTTACGTTTATACAAAAACCTAAGTTTACCTTTAAATCCATTATAGCTTTGTTTGATTCCTGAACTACTGGGGCTGCAGAGCCCAATGACACTAACACGTACAATGCTTTCTCTGCAGTTTAATCACAGTTCTTGGTATGGCATGTGATTTTTGAGAGTCCTGATTGGCAATAAAAGGTGACTGGTTCCAAATGAATAAAACATGTTTTTGGGGAAAAAGAAAAATCATAGGGTGTATCATTATTATTTAATAGCTACTCAAAGGATAACTGTGTGTTAAAGATTTAATGATGATGGCAACAAAATATTGTCTCCAACTCCTGTGCTGTGGAGTTTAGTCAAAAGTGCTGATAATCACAGGTGAAAGTGACAACACAGCCATTACAAAAACTACATAACACTTTTTTTTTTTTTAATTTTGTGAGTACCAAATGTTTAAATCGTAAATGAAATGGTGAATGTCTGAGCATGCGGGCGCACACTCCAAACAATACATGTCACAGATCTGTGACACAGTCATGTCTTGTTTCTATAGATTACTCACAGTAGACAGTAGTAGTGTGTACTGGCTGCATGGTTTCTCTGTGCTACAAAATACTAAGAGGCCAGCTTACGGTGGCTCCCATACAGTAGCCTCTTTAAACAATGCCCCTGCTGATGCCGCTCTTGAAATTCCAAGAGTCCTGGTTTAGTGCCAGGCTTAAACTTCTCAAAGAGATCCATTATCATCCGATAGACAACATGATAATGTGGTTAACTAAATGGAATGTTTAACCTGAAACTCTTCCCAAAAACCAGCAGCTTATATAAGTTCTAATAAAAATGATAAACTAGAGAAATATTTTTCCAGGCTTCAAGGCTTGACCGATATGACAAACCCAGTGTGCTGGCACAGCAGACTGTGCCCCATTCATGTAGCCCTCCTGCCTGCTCTCTCATCACAGGGATAAAAGACGAGCTGAGGACAAGCAGGAGAAACGCTCACAAGGTTTACACAAAATGTGCCAAAAACTTACTGGTCAACTCCTCAAGCTCAGTTCTTCCATTGTGATTTACCTAAGATTTTAGTACAAAACAAAAAAGGTCTGATGACTCAGCAATCCATTACAAAATCCTGCAAAAACAGCAGTTCAATAAATCTTATGACCAAGAGTGTGTTTAGGTAATTAGTCAAAATGGAATTCAGATTTCTCAGGAAGACAAATCCTGTTTTAAACAAACTGATGTACTGCGGCTCAGCTGTGTCTTACTGAAGAAAAATGACCATCTGAATTTTATGGATTTACCTGCAATAACTATATGACATCATCTAATTGCACTAAGAGGCCAGAGTTCATTTAAACAAATGAGTACAAGCAACATGAACACAAAATGCAGAGTTTGTGAAAAAAACCTCTTCTCTCAGACAATCGTGCGTGATCTTAAAGCCACCGGGGCTTCTGCTCAGTAACACATTAGTTATGCTCAATCAGCTGTAGCAGTCCATGTTGTAAGGCAGAGACAACACATACATCGGCTCTTTTGTTAGTCCGCATACAGGCTGCCCGCACACAGTGTGGGCAGCCTGTGGACAGTGCGTCCACAGGCTGCCCACACTCAAAACAGAAATGTATACATTACATCTCAAGTGTCATCCAGGACGCTTGAAAAAAAAAAACAAAAAACAAACAAAAAACATGGAAACTACAAAACACACATTAGAGATGCTGTGTGTGCCTACAGAAGAAGAAAATGTGTTTCCCCCTAATTTGATAAACAAAACTTTCCAACTCATGTTGCATTTTTTCGTTCCTGCAGAACTAGGTACCTTGTCAAACATACCACTCCCTGCGTGAAATGACTGAGCCATCTTTATGAGATACATAATCACCGTCGGGCCCGCTATCGTAGCAGTCGTCTGACATGTAGTGGGAGCCGTTTCCCTGTAGTTTGGGTGAATGAGGGTATCTGACACCTCTGGCCTGCTGTGGACTAGAATACTGTGTGTGTTCATGATGGTGATTCTGTTGATGACTGTGGCGCCTGCTCTCCCTCATTGCCCTAGTGTACCCATTAACAGGATACTCTTCTCCGTTATAGTCACTATGGTGGCGGCGGTCCCGCTCCTGCTTCAGCTGGCGGTCGCCCCACTCCTCTCGATCATGGTCCCGATGCTGAGATCTGCTGCCAGCTTTGGTAGGATGGAGTTCGTGCTGAGTGGGAGCTTTCTGGAGATCATTTGGGTCCAGGTACTGCTTGGTGTAGTAGTTCCCATGAAAGGTCTGCTGCTTCCGTAGGTAACACACACCAACCAGAGACAGCAGCAGCAAGAGGAATAAGGCCCCTCCCACGGCCCCACCCACTATGGAACCAAGATTACTTTCAGGAAGGGCTTCAAGTGTGGGGGAGCTCAGAAGGACGTGGCCCTTATCATCCACAAAAGTGGAGGAGAAGCCAGTTAGGACAGGAGTGGTAATGGTGGAAGGCATGGTGGGAGGATCTAATGGAAGGAAGGAGGGTGAGAGGGGGATAAAGAGTGAAAGACAGAAGCAGAATGTCAATGCCAACTACATTTTGCTAAGAAGGAAGAGGTTGACTAAAACATCTAAAACTATAGCAGCATCAGGTTTGCAAATTCCCACTGTTACAGATTAGTAAGTAAATATAAAATTGTATCACAGAGAACAATGGGCTCACCTATTAGATGATGGATTAATGAGAAAAGTTGGATCTAAAAACCTGTCCTAATCACTATATCCTCACTATGTGTATCGTTAAGCATACTCTGATTTTCAGTAATGTCTTTCCAGATCCTCTTAACAATAAAAGCATACTCTCTGCCAACATGGACAGCCGACTAGTCATTCTTACTATGCTTATTTGAAAAATGAATGCATTGTAGAGTAAATTCTGCATGATTGAGTTTGCTTTGTTTCTTTGACCGCAGAAAAACAGATGTCCAGCAATGTCACCACTAGGGATGGGTATCGAAAACCGGTTCTTGTTGAGAACCGGTTCCCACTGTTTCAATTCCTTGGAATTGTTTGCCATTTTTGCAAACGATTCCCTTATCGATTCCAGTTTCCCCGAATGACGTCACCACGTTGCGGAGCGTCATTTACCTGGCAGGAAACATGGCGGCTCAAATGCTCAAAAGTTTGGTTATACTTTTTGAGAACGGATGACAACAGGGCAACTTGCAATACTTGCAAAGTAGATATTTCATTTAAGGGAGGAAACACTACGAATATGCAAAAGCATTTGCTCACAAAACACGCGATGACCTTAAATGAATGTCGTGTTTTTAATTCTGCTCCGGACTCGTGAGTCTCAACCCAGCAGCAGCGGTAACGTTTGCACGTCTTCTCCCGTTAATGCGGCAGGTAAATAATCAACAACAGCGCATATTATGTTAGCGCGATCTGCCTTATTACAAAACCTGCCATTACTGTGCATTTAGGTGACCATGATGAGAGAGACAGACAGAGTCTGGCTGGCTCAGATGCTGGCAGTTCTCGCTGCAGTCTACCGGTAGCGTCTCCTTTCAGGCCAGGATAGACGAATGTCACCGAGCAGTGACTAAGTTTGTGGTCAAAGGCTTGCACCCATTTGCCACAGCAGATGCCCCGATTTTTGGTAAGTGAATGTGTTTAATTGTAGGCAGGGACATTACTGGATATTCTTGTGTAATTGCTACAGAATAATTTACGTTATACTTTGTTATTGCTACAGAAGAATATTTATTTTTATTATTTTACATTTACAATTTTTTTCCTGGGGACCCTGTGACACCCCATTGAAGAGCCGTAGGCTGGATCTCTTAAGATCTCACTGCTGGGTTTGTAAGGCCATGTTACTCCCAAATTTCTATCTTGTTCAAAGAGAAGATATAAAACAAAGTTCTAAGCTATTCGACCTTAGTGTTCTCCTTTTTTAAAAAGAATCGATAAGAGAATCGATAAAGAATCGAATCGTTAAACAGAATCGAAAATGGAATCGGAATCGTGAAAATCTTATCAATACCCATCCCTAGTCACCACCACACTGCACTGTGTTTCTATGTGGTGTAGTATGCTGTGCTTACATACTCCATTCCACTTGAAATAGAGTTTATTGGGATTGAGTTTGCTGTATCTAAGAGTTAGTTTGTATGTACCCAAAAATCATAGCACTAGATCTCGGTAAAGTTCAACGAGACACCACAACATAACAGCTATTCTCTTGTGATCAAAAAAGGAAAAAAAGCAGGTGACAGCGATAGCAGACCTGACATGGCTCAAACTGTTACTTAAAATCTTTAAGTTAATGTGCATTCTCTTACTTTGGGCAAATCAGGCCATGCCATGTGTTCAACACTACAACTTTTGGTATTTTTGCTAAATAAAAAAAAAAAAAACCATTGAAAACACTTTTATGGATTTATCTCTATCATAAATCAAAGTCTTTAGAAACTGTCTAAAAGGATCAGGTCATGTTTTCAGCTACTTTTGTATTAATTTAAACTAAAAAGAAAAGAAAAAAAAGACAACAGGCTTTGTATTGTCCCCTCAATCAATTTGTAACTTCAAAGTATTTGCACATGCTGATGCCAGCTCAGCACATTTTCTACATGCAGAGAGAAACAAGTGACTTGACTACATGAAGAAACACCAAACAGTACCAGTGATGTCCTTAAAATTCTGCAGTCTGTAGGGGTTATCAGTTTTAAAAATGGTATAAGCAGATTATTTTGGGTATATGTATATGGGTATATGTTTTAAATGATCAAGAACATACATTTAAGACCCCACTTTTCAAGTATAAACTTTCACTATTCCACGAATAGAACACCAACCTTAAAATGTAACGGATTAGTGGTTTTTATCCACAAACAGACAAGCCAAAGGCTATAATTATAAGAAGCTAGAGTAATGGAAAAAATCTGTCTAAAAGCTTTAATGGTGCTGCAAAATTGCTCTGCCACTTTAACCCTGGTGCCAGGCCAGATGTGAGGCAAAGATTCACATCTGAAAGAGCAAACACATGAACCCGGAGGTCTGTGGTCTCCAAGTATGTGAAATGTACAACTCCATGAAGAGTGAACTGATGAGTACACCCACAACACGACACGCACACACACGCACACACAATGCAGGGTACACCAACATGCATAAGCTTGTGAACACCCGTACAGGTCTCTCAAAGGAAAATGAAATATGAATGATAAATAATAAATAGGAGTTGAAAAGAACTAGTTAATGTTTTATGAATCTGGGACATCATCTCACAGTGAGGCTGCAGGCTTTTGCCTCTCACTGCATGACACATGCAGGAATAAAAGAAACACAGAAAGGAGGCGAGAGAGTGATGAAAAGGGAAATCACATCATAATCAGAACTTCATTCAGAAAGAGAGCTTCCACTGGCAAGACAGATTTTGTGAAACCAAAGGAACATGCTCATCATTCACAACAGAGAGACACGACGCACTCAGATGCCAAGCCAGCAGGACAGAGCAGAGGCAGCGCACTGTGGTCTGAAGAGGCCGAAATTATTTGCAGCTGTTTGGCCCAGGAACTCTCTTTTGAACATCTGGAGGCGTAATGTTAATCAAGCCTAATAAGCATGCAATTAAGACCAAATGTAATAATATCAGTATGAACACAGTGTACCATGGGTGATTACTTGATAAACTGTCAGTATGTACAGAACGAGCGAGAGTGATAGTGTCACATTTCAGTTTGAAGGACAACGACACAGGCACCGATACCCTCTATGACGTGCAAACACGCACAATGCTTCCTAAGGGAAGAGAAGGCAATAGGAGTCAGCTTTGTTCCGGTGTGTATACTCTGCTCACCTTGTATGAGAATACGCACATCCCGACTGCGGAGGTTGATGTCATTGGCAACCTCACACCTGTAAACGCCAGAGTCATTCCGCTGGAGGGGACGCAGGAAAAGCAAAGTGCTGTTTATCATTTCCACCCCTTCAGGCATCTCTCTGTCCAACCTGTGACACACAAGAGACAGAAACCTTAAGACACGCAGAGGGACACACAATTGATTGGGACATTTCATGAGGAAAGCATAATAAATTATCATTTGAGAATTATTTCAAGGATGTGAAAACCTTAATTTTACTGTTTATTTTATATCAAATGTAAAGCTCTATCTTACTAAAATATCAGAGTATAATTCAACCTAGCTCGATCAGCAATTGACCCGCTGGGTCAATTTCAATCCCAGACAAACGGATACTCATACCTGATCCATCTGAAGTGATGAGCTGGCGGGTTAGCGTTGGCTTTGCACGTCATTTGAACATTTTCCCGGCCTACGTACCAGTCTCCATCATACCCAACGACGGAGATATCAGGAGCAACTGAAGAGAGAAAAGCAATTATGTGACATGACCACAAAATGGCCAGACACAGTAAATGGCCTTAGAGAACAGTGCTCCAAGTACAACCATTTTCCTGGTTTGTCTGAAGCATTATAGTGAGTCTGAGGTCAGTAATGGGCTAAAGACATAAGCTTGCAAATATGCACTAAGATGCTAGATAATCTATAAACATAATCTGCAGAGAGAAGCAAACATTCATGAGTGCTTGTATATTGCAATGTTTTTCACAAGCCTAAAAGAACCATCAACACTACACAACTGCAACCATGAAACAGTGTCCCCCCATTTTTACAGGTTTACCGTTTTCATTTGCACATTCATTATGAAAATAATGTAACTGAAATATTGTGCTGACATTGCACAAATCTATTCATTAAGGTGCTGACAAGGTTTCTGAGAAGTCATCTGCACCACCCTGGCTCTTCTGCTGGTATGCATTTATTTCACACAAATATACTATTACAAAGTAAAAGATTTTGTTACATGGAAAAATTGTTGCCACATTTTTTCCACTGTTGCATTCAGTGAATAAGCAGAAAATCCTTTATAGTTACCATATGTCACAAAGCAGTAAATCAGAGCAAAGAAAAAAAAAGTATCTGTCAAACAAAGACTTTGGAGGTGGTCACTTTACTCTTTTCATAAGTTGGTAGCACATGTTACGTAGCGAAATAGCTGTACTACGCTGAGTACATTTACTGTGGCATCTATGGGATTTGACTGGAAGAGAAAACTTTCTAGACAACCAATATTAAAACATAATCAGCTTTTTGAAGTTCGTGTTTTTTTTTTGTTTTTTTTAAGTGAAGCTGTGACACCACAAGTGCAATGGGTAACTGGTTTAATGATTATCGCAATCTTACAGCACAAAATCTTCTCTAAACTTTAACTTACTAACTCTGGCAGGAACAGAATTATTAAACACATTCTTCACATATTTATTATTCTTTCAGTTTTTAATTTGTTAGCCCACACCAGTCACTCACAAGGCACTTACACTGCACATTGAGCTGGTAGGGGATCCTGAAGTCATTCTGCAGAGCTGGGTGGCGGACCACGCAAGTGAGTGTGTTGCCCTGAACATGACGTGTAGGCTGCCAGATGTAACGCACTTGTGTGCTGGTAGTACCATTGGGTTCATCAAATAGCTGCACCTCTGACTGGCCAAAAAGGTTGGACTCCCAGGACACTTCAGCAGGTGGTCTGGCTCGCTCAGCGATGCAAGTAGCGACCACAGTTTCATTGCCACCATCAATCAGTGCAGTTGAACCAGCAGACACGTAAACCTTCGGCTCCACTGTTATTAACAAGAGTGAAAACAGAATCAACAGAGACAACAGTAAAGACTTTGAGGTTGCTTTACTGAGTTTCAAATGTTTACAGTACACTGATATTTTTCTCGCTGACTGTGCATCCCGGTATGACCAGGTCCTGCTACTCGGTGATTTTAATATACACGTCTGTTGCCCAGGGAAGCCCCTGGCTAAGGAATTCATGGACCTGGTGAACTCTTTTAATCTTGTTCAGTCTGTTAAAGGTGCCACTCAAGAACGTGGTCACACATTGGATTTGGTGTTATCATATGGGTTATCTGTCTGTAACTTACATGTGGAGGATGCTGTATTCTCTGACCATATGCCCATTTTATTTGATGTTGTTCCTCTTAGTCCTGTTGTTAAACGGGCTGCACCTATGCGATGCTATCGTGCCTTCGGCTCAGATACTGCTGAGGATTTTTCAACACTATTTGAACAACTTGTGTCCAGTCCCTCTGAGTCGTCCTCCGTAGATGGATTACTCTCTCATCTGGACTCTGTTTGTAAATCTGCCCTTGATGTTGTTGCACCTCTAAGACTCAGGCAGTGTAAACCCAAGGCCAGCCCTTGGCTAACCGATTTTACTCGAGCCATTAGAAGAGAATGTAGGAGATGTGAAAGACGATGGAAAAAGGACAGGCTGTGCGTTTCTCTGGAAGCTCTTAAGACGAGTTGGAAAGCTTATCAGAGGGCAGTAAAGACCGCTAAAAACTCCTATTTTTCACAACTTATTGCTGTTAATTCACATAACCCTTGTGTTCTGTATAATACCATTAATTCTGTACTGAATGCAGAGGATCATGTTCTTTTGCAATCTTCTGAGGTTATGTGTAATAGGTTTCTTAATTTCTTTGTGGATAAGGTTGCCAGTTTGAGACCCTCCACTTTATCTTCTGTTGGCCCGGCTGTGCATGTTCCCTGTTTAAATTTGCTTATTGCTTTCCAACCAATTGTTTTACCTGAACTAGAGAAGCTTGTGTTAAGTGCTAAACCGTGTGGTTCTCCGAATGATGTCGTTCCACCTCGTTTTCTGAAAGAGGTGCTTCCTACTGTTGGACCACATATTTTAAACATAATCAATACCAGCCTCTTGTCAGGTCAAGTACCAAGTGAGTTTAAGCATGCAGTTATTCATCCCTTACTTAAGAAGCCAGGCTCAGATATTTCAGTAATGTCAAATTTTAGACCCATCTCTAAACTTCCTTTTCTGAGTAAGATCTTGGAAAAGGTTGTTCACACTCAGCTGATGGATTATCTAAACAACTCTCATATGTTTGAAGTTTTTCAGTCCAGCTTTAGGCCGTTTCATAGCACAGAGACAGCTCTCATAAAGGTTATGAACGATATTCTGGTAGCGACGGACTGTGGTAAACACGTAGTGCTTATACTACTAGATATGACTGCTGCATTTGACACAGTGGATCACGACCTGCTGATCTCTCGTTTACAGCATTGTGTGGGCATTTCTGGCTTTGCACTCCTGTGGATAAAATCATATCTCTCAAACAGGAGCTTCTGTGTTAAGTTGGGCTCGTCATCGTCCTCTGTGGCCCCTCTGCCATGGGGTGTACCACAGGGATCTATTCTTGGGCCATTACTGTTTTCATTGTATGTCCTGCCACTGGGTGCGAGCTTTCGTAAACATAAAGTTTCATTTCATCTATATGCTGATGATTGCCAGCTTTATTTTCCTTTCAGTCATTCTGATAGCTCCCAAATTAGACTCCTGCTTGATTGCCTTAGTGATGTTAAGTCATGGATGGCTCAAAACTTTTTAAATTTTAACGAACGTAAAACGGACGTAATTCTGTTTGGCCCGAATCGTTCCTCTGATATCCCTGATGTTGACCTTGCTGCTCTGACCCCTCACCTGAAGAGCTCGATTACCAATCTTGGGTTAAAAATCGACTCTGCACTTACCTTTGATGGCCACGTGAATGGGGTGGTGAAATCGTCATTCTATCAACTCAGGCGTCTGTCGAAGGTTAAACCTTTTCTCTCAAGGCGTGACTTGGAGACTGTTATCCACGCTTTTATAACCTCACGCTTGGATTATTGTAACTCCCTTTTAATAGGGTTGGACCGGGCACTCTGACACGCCTGCAACTAGTACAGAATGCTGCGGCACAGTTTTTATCTGGTAAAAGGAAATTTGAGCACATTACTCCGGTTCTGGCCTCCCTGCACTGGCTTCCAATTGAATTTAGGATTCATTTTAAAGTGCTTTTATTGGTTTTTAAATCTTTAAATGGTCTGGCACCTGCGTATCTGTCTGATTTGCTGAAGCCCTATGTCCCCACTCGTTCGCTCCGGTCAGCTGAGCAGCTGTTGTTCTCAGTCCCCAAATCACGGTTGAAACTGAGAGGAGACCGAGCGTTCTCTATTGTGGCTCCTAAGCTTTGGAATAATCTTCCTCTTCACATTAGGCAATCGACATCAGTGATGGTTTTTAAATTCAGATTGAAAACGCATTTTTATTCACTGGCTTTTGATTCAGTGGTTGACTGACTTGTATTTTATTGTTTTCGCTATGTTTATTATTTTATCGTATTTATTATTCTTATCGTATCTGTTATGTTTCTGTTGTTCAGCACTTTGGTCAGCCTTGTGTGTTTTTAAAGTGCTATATAAATAAACGATGATGATGATGATGATGATTTTTCCTGCATTATTAATTGCATTTTATTCCTTTTTGTCCAAGTTAATGTTAGCAGCTAGACCTGTGATCTGTTCGGTGAAAACAAAGAACACACTAGGCATCGAGAACGCAGAGTAACTAATTATATGACTCTCAAAAGACCGCAATTCTGCAATGTGTAATGAATTGGAGGACAATCTATGATGATCCTGTGGATTTCTGTTTTACGTTTGTTGGCTTCTATTCACTTCACTATAATAATGGCAATAGCAAACATACATAAAGTACTATTCTGTTAAATAATATCACAAGACATGACAATTTGTTTTATAAATGCAACACAAAACTAGAAACACAGGATTTAACCTGCACATAAAAGCTTTCTATGCAAGCATCAGGAGTAGATGCTGACTAAATTTGTTTTTTCTGTCTTTTTCTGGACCTTTTCAGTGTATTCAATGCATGATTGCACATTTTGTAGAGTACAGCATGTGTTCACGCACGAGGGAGGACACATTACCTACATTGAACATTTGAACACAAAAGAGCATAAATATTAAAGAACAAAAAACAAACTTTCCTCCCAAAAAGATTTGGACAGAAACATAAAAACTGAATAATTGATCTAATTATTTTATCTCTACCAAAAACCGCCTAAAGGAAAGCCAGTGTTTTCTCAAGAAAAGTATATCAAATGAAGACACACACTTACCAAGTACACTGACTGTGGTGGATGCTTGAGTATTTCCCAGAGGAAATGTGGCTACCTTACAGGTATAGATCCCGACATCAGCAAAGCCCACGTTTTCCAGTACGATGGTGGCATCATGGGAGGAGGGTGAGCGGAAATACAAACGATGGATGAATTCTGGAGGGATGGAGGTGCCAAACTCCGGGTTGTACACAGCCACTGTGACAGAGCCTGAAGGCAGACGGCGCTCCCAGGAACTCTGAGTAAGAGTAAGGTTTGTGCCAACCTCCACCCTGCATTCTAATGTCACATTCTTCCCCAGCACGGCACTCACTCTTTTAGGCACCACCACCTGGCTGCACCACACACCTGCCAAAGAGACACACAAAATAACACTGATATACAAATCACCTTGATAATTTGTAAACAAGGGTTTAACTAAACATTTTAGCTATTAATAACTATTTTTGTGTTGTTTTTGAATTCTTAACTGGCGAAACTTCAAGCAACTAAAGACGGAAAAACAAACGAGTACAAAATCCAGAGCCATTGTGCTCAAACTATGTGGGAATTCAATAATACTATCATACCTCCATTGAGAAGAGGGTATTTCTGGTGTTACTTCTGGCTTTACTAGTTAAAAAAAATCAATTTAATATCTATACAGAACTATCTGACATCTGTGGGTATCAGACTAGAATCCAAACTTGATCCTACCACAGCAGACACTCGGATCTTCAACAAATAATACAGTTTACTGTGTGATTCAGTGTTCCCATTGATGAGTTTGTTTTGTCTCTACAGTGTTTCTCCTCCTGACCTGAATTCAGGACTTCAAAGCAGGCTGCCTGTATGCGTTTTGTCCAAATATAACTAACCCGTGCACTCTGTCACCTGCGCTTGTCAGAAATGTGGCATGTCTTGAAAGCAGGAGCTCAGTGTTGTGGAAGGTCAAAGAGATATGAAGACAACAGACTGCGACCGGGCAGGGAGAGAAGGAGGAAAAGGGGAAAAAAAAAAAAAAAAAAAAAAAACGGTGAAGGGAAGAGATATGCTAACATGATGACATCATCGATGAGAGAAGAGAAAGCTGAGCGTGAGGAAAAGCAAGAGCGAAGTCATATAAAACACAGGGGAAGGAAATGCACCATCAGGATTCCTGTACAAAAAAGAGGAATTACTGGTTTAAAAAAAATAAAAATAAACACAACACTGCAGGACTGCCAAGGCCTTCAACTACGCTAATTGCAACAAGCTGCCAGCAGGAAGACATCATCATAAATCAAAACCTGCTGCGCTGCTTGGCAACAGACTTCAAATATTCTATTGTTGTTTTGCCAAAAAATAGCTCAGTCTCCGACCAATCTCCCTCAAAAAGGCCATGTCCGCAAATACTGGCACAGCCCAAGGAATTTTTCCTACCCCTACAATATGAGAAGCAAATATCTGTTTTCTAATGTTACCGTCACTGGAGCCTTTTGAGTTGTGTAATAACACTGTACTTATTTATCAGTTTTTCTAGTTTTCACTAAAATTTAAGACTAATTTAATTACAGGTTAATCATTAGGTCTTCCAGATGACAGACGACTCTTGTAATCCTAAATTGCTTATAATGTGACTTTGTCATTATGACATAGAATAATCTACCTTACAAACTGCAGTATAGATTGTTGTGCCCTTAGCGTTTCTTTGTTTGAACTTTTGGCTGAAAACATAGATATGTAGCTATATTCGAGAAACAGGATGACATGTATAGTAGGGGAACTGACAGGCAATTTAAGAACTTTAATATGCTATGAATGCTCTCCTGTGTTAAAACAAACAAACAAACAGGAAATACAAATTCTTTGGGTCAATAAGATAAACTAGTAGCAATCCAAAGCCATCATTCACACTTTAAACTAGGAAGTGTGTCATCAATGAGAGTTTCTCTTTGGAAACAGAATGAAAAATGAATTTGCTTACACTTTTCCTTGTCATCAGAAATATCCTGATATAATTTAGGGCCTATGTCATCGACCCTCGGTTGCAATCAGGTCCACGTGTTGGTTCTTCAGGCGCTAAAATAATGGTTTCTGAAACCTTCTGGCGAGCACTGCTCTGTAGCAACATTTGTGTAACGGCTCGTTTGTCTCCCTGTGTTTATTTCCCTCAAAGTCCAAAATTTTCCAAACAGCGCTCCTTCTGTTTTATTTATCAATCAAAACCATTTGCAGAGACTCTGTTTGCCATCTGTTTAACATACTGCTAGTTGACTGGAGAGAATGGAACAAGTCACTTGAAAAGAATCACACCAAGAGTCAGTGAGAGGGCAGCATGGTGTGTGTGTGTGTGTGTGTGTGTGTGTGTGTGTGTGTGTGTGTGTGTGTGTAAGTGTAATAGACCAAGAAAACCTGCTGGAACTGGTGCATCAATACTCGGGATAAATATAATGGAAAAATACTGGTGACTGCCAGCGCTAGCCCTCAGTCTCCTATGTTATCAGTCTCAAAGTCCTACGTTTTTCTCAAGTTATCACATCCACAAGATTTCACTGAGATTTAAAATTGTCTATTTAAGATCTTTAATAGATGCACTTACTGTATCAATTTGAAAATCCTACATGACTTCGTTCTTGAGTTAACGTATTCACAAGAATTTCAGAAATCTTGACCTTTGACCTTGAGATCGATGTCACTGAGGTTTAAACTCATCTGAGATTTTTATTAGAAAGACTGGTGGCATCAATTTGAAAATTCTACGTCGCCACGTTGGAGTTATTGCATTCACATACTTGGGTGACGACAATACCCCATCAGCCTTTTATGGCTGACGGGTACAAAATGACATTATCTCATCGAAGCTCAACAAACATTTGTGAATTATTTATCTACTCGTATTAAGAAACTAACAACATTTTCATATTACTTTCAAATATTACTATGATTTAATCATTACCATTAAGCTCATTACATGGAGGTTTGCTGCCATCTGAAGCCAGTTTTCTGTCAAACAATGCTACACTACTCTGGAGAGTAAAATGATTTATTAAAAGCGTGACTGTAAGCTATGTCTATTCCTTTCTACAAGCATACTGAGCCTATTCACAAATGGAAGGCACCACATGTTTATGCAAATAAGAAAAAATTACAAATACAAGATGGATAAGGATGACTGCAAACCAACCATCAGTAGTCGAGCTACTCTAAAACAGGCGTATGCCCTATTTCGCCTAACACACAGTTAACAACTTCCTCAAGGGAGGAAAAGCTGTTCAGACCATAAAAGAATACCCCACAGCAAATGTTTGCTATTCGTTCAGATGCTCAAATTAATTAGAAAGTTCCCCCAAACAAAGCATCTTCGAAACAAGGGAAAGCCATCTAATTGGACACGAGATGCATGTCACCACAACAAGGTTTAGAAATAAATATCAATATTGATTAATACAGTGTGTGAAATGCCAGACTGTAACTACAGTACAGCACACTGTAAACAAACCTTTTCCTGGAGTTAAAAGAAAGCTCGTTGTACAAGCTTTTGAATGACTTGACTAAATTGCATGAGTGAAGGCATAGTGAAGGAAGAAAGCAGCACTTTTCCTCCACTGAATGTGTAATGGAGAGGTATAGCGACTGCATTAAATTTTTATTCGTGACATGACGACAACCTTACATAAGCGTGCCCTCGTTTTCTCCAACTTGGAGTAAAAAAAGAAAAAAAAAAAAGTGAAGAGAAAGTCTATCAAATCTTATGTGAAGCCTATCTTCACATAATAGCGATTCCTTCCCTCTCCTTTTGATGCTCTCAGACAGCCAAAAGAAAGTGTTTTTTTAGATCTTGCAATCCTTAAATCCTCAGAAAGAGCAGAATCTTCAGACACTTTCAGTTTGCTTTGCAAATTCAAACACAGTCTCTCATTGACACAGAGCAGAAAACAGATTATAGATATCCTGGCATCAAGGACACGCTGCTCCCTTGGGGCATTTTGCTACTCATTCTCACTTTATTGGGCATTACATGTGTGGCTGCAATATCTTGGTACAGGACACCATGTCTTGTTAAAAGTAGAAATCACAATATAATAGGTGATGGTTATAGAACCGAAGATGGAAATCCAGTTTTGTAGAGCAGGACAGGAGTGCATTAAACACCTGTTTAATAAGCTGATCTTAACCCATAGTCGCATCAACTTCTTACTTCAAATGACTCAGTCTTAAAATGGCTGTCCATCAGTGGTGAATCAGCAGGAGCTATTCAAGTTCAACACTGAGCTAATCTTTGTGTACATGTTGCAGTGTTTTTCTTTTAACTCCAGGAGAACGTTTGGCGTTTTTTTACTTGCGTCTTGTAAAGTTACATTTTTATGTTGCCTGTACAAATCCAACACCACAATGAATGAATATTGAATGTTTCATATTAAACTGAAACCTTGAATATTAAACTTGAAAATGCTGCCATAAACACCATATTCAAACACATACACATAATAATGGCAGTTGCCTAATAATTATGAGAAGCACTTGGCTCACCCTAAAAAAAATAAAAAATAAATAAAAGATAAATAAACAAAGCACAGATAAACCTATTGTGTGTGCCATTTGAAGTCGAAATTTCTGAATTTCCAGTTAGAATTTTATTTTTGATATACATTTTTTGTGCTTTGAGCCTTTATTGTGATAAGCCAGTGAACAGAAGGCTGGAAAGAAACACCCAGCAGAAGATGGGCAGTACATAACCTCAAGGTTAACTTTGAACCCAGGTTTCTGCATTTGCCTTATTGCATCAACCCACTGGGTATGGCTAGTGATGCATGAATGGATCTATGTTGCAGTTTTCCCTTGCTTTTTACTACAGGAACACGTTCAACTCTGGAGTGGTGTCACTCCCATCTCTGATATCCAAGTCAAATGGGACACATCATTAGTCATGGTGAAAACTGTGCAGAGCATTGCTGCAACTGATGGCTACAGCCGCAGTTCCCACACAATAAAAGTAACTGTTTCAGAATCACAACATGTTGATGACAGCTCATTGTTACAAGTTTAAAATTTATGTGACCACACTGTGATATGCCCACATGCCTCTCTCTGAGGTGCTAAGCTAAGTTTGAGGCGTCCTGTTTGTTCTGGGAGCTTTGCAGAATAGTTGGCATGATGATTTTGGCTGTTGAACCCAATTATCTGAAGCTCAAGCACAAATTATCTTGATTCTGGGGTGGGGTCCTACCTCAGAAGGGGCCTTCAGAGGTGTGACTAGCCCACAGTAAAGGCAAAGAGTCCGTTTTACTGAAATCAGTATATGCCCCATCCATATTCCAGTCACAAAAACATTATTTTTCTCCAAAACTACAAGAAAAACTCTGATTTCCATACATGACTCTTGGTGTATTTTTTCAAACACATAGCACCAGACCTGTTGCTGAACTTGTACTTAACACTTCTGCTACACATGTTGTTGTTATGACATCTATAATAGGTCTGGTTACTTTTTATTTTTATTCATCATATTTTCAGAATTTTGGCATCGACTTCTTGGTAGAGCAAGTTTTCATGACATTTCTAGTCTCTTATGAAAACAGTGTTTATTTCCCTTTAAGGCCTAAACATTATTAGCCATAAATGTATATGCATCTATTTTGCATTCAACAAAGACACAAGGTCAACCTCCTCATTGAAATGTACCGCAGTCTTAGAGTGACTCAGTAAACTCATGTCAGGTCTTTAGAGAGTTATGGAGCTTCACTGGGTTTTGGTGTAGTGTAGGAGACCAGAGCTTTTTTTGGTCTGCTTGCAAAACTACAAGAGAGTCCCTCTACTATCAAAACAGGGATATGGTGCTGGTGTGTCCACACAGGTAGCCTACAGTGGCATGTGTACCTGCTTTTTTTGTTCCCCCCTCTAAGCAGTGTATACATCTACTTTGTTGATGCGTTTAGTCAGTCTCATGGCCCTTTAGATATGGAAAGACTGCTGAGTGAAGTAAAGTGCTTGCTCTGATTCACTCTAGCTCGGGATACCTGGCTGCAGCTCATCATTATTCTTGGGCATGACAAAGATTTAATTATAGATGTTCCACTGGAAAAAAAAGAAGTATATTTTGTTCAGATAGTTTTAGCATCATACTTGATAAAAGCAGTTTAGAGGCAGGGTTAGAGCTACACTGTCATATTCGTGCTTTTGAGTCAACACTTAGCACAAAGTTGGCGTGCTTCAGGGTGGAGTCAGGAAACTCCCCACTCCCTGATTAAACCATAATGAGCTCAGGCTCCTCTGCAGGCACATGGTGGCTGACCCTCATCCCGACCTGATGATGAGGGGGGCGGGGGGAGTGCTGCGCTAGCATTGTCCTCTCTGGTGACACGACTTGAAGTTCCTCAACATTTCTGCACGAGCAGCTGGCGTGACATACTTCACTGCATCATGTTACTTTAACAGAAACTGTTTCGGGAGCTAATATGGCTGCCACTGAGTCTGCAGTGACCTAAGTGTAGGCTGTGTAGTAGCGGACGGTATATCTGACTGACTGTCACCGCTCGCGCTCCTCGGCGGTTTCTCCGGACTGTTTCTATGGCAGCCCGGGTTCGCACCAGCATCCGCTGTGGTGGCGCTGGCTAGCTACTACTCCCGAGGCGTCGGAGTGAACTTGTAACCAAGTTTGGGGCTTTAAATGCCACCGGCTAAACTTGCTAGACTTGCGGCTTCAAATAAGCACGCGGCGGCAGCTAGTTTTGCCGACTGAAATTTCTCCGTGATGCGCGAGACACTCACGCAGGCTCCTCACAAAACTTCTCTGTAACGTTGGTAGGACCCCCCAAAAATCACCACACACACAAAATCAGCACTCACCTGTAATACTGAACAAAAGGAGGAATAATGCAACCTTCCTCTGCTGTCTGAAGTAACTCCTTTGACAAGACGGTAACATTTTCAAAAGCCGTGCAGCCTTCTACCACAGGACCAAAGCGTAGGATGCATGCCAATCTAACAGTATGTGCGGAACAGTGGAACCTCCTCAGCAACAACTCCGAACTGCATGCGGACTGTACCATCTATGATCGTGGAGCGGGGAGACTGGGGGCTCACCTGACAATTGATGTAAATGGTAATTTGTCGAGGTTCGACAGCAACCTCCCCCTAAAGGAATACTCCATTAGTATACACATTACGTCATCTCTGTTGATAACCCGACATATTATATTGATTCATCAAATCACTTCCCGCCCTTATGTGTCTTCTCACAGAATAAATAAATAAACAAACAAATAAATAAATCCACATCCTTTACGGCTGCCAAAAATATGAATTCGGTCTACTTTCTTTGTTTCTCAATAGGCACCAGGATTTACAATTAAATTATATCATATTTTAGTTAAAAATAAATTGGTGGAAGGCTTGGCCTTTTAGTAATTAAACTTATTTTACATGCAACGTCTTCTACTCTAATTCTTTAACATCGAAATGTAGAAAAAACATTTTTTATCTGACTTATGTGGTCTAACCATTGACTCCAGACATTCACCACCATTTTGAATTTGAGCAACACATTCAACCAATCCTATCAAAATTGGATTACATTTCATACCATTCAACCCTTTAAAAATTCTTATAAGTATTATTTGATATGATTAACAATACTTTCACGAGGCAGCTTCCTCCTCCCACCTCTTTTTTCTCTGAAAAAAATAAGGTTGAACATGTGATTAAAACATCATAATTCATGTATTAGACCTCCCCCTAAATATATTTGTCGTAATAATGATGATGGAGTACTTTTTAAAAAGGGCATCATATCACAGTGCTGACATCCTGTTCATCAGGGAGTTCACAAAATGTCAGACAAATATGTGGAAACCTAAATCTTAGCATAGGATTGGAAATCAGCATGCATGGAGTTCAGACTGGCATGGTGAATATACACCTCTGATTTACAAACTGTTACTGGCTCCTTTAAACATATGTAACTCCTGCCAGGTTAAATCATATGATAAAAACATGCCAGACATACAATTCACCGTAATGCTGTTTCACTGTGTTTGGAAGTGTAGAGAGACATTAAAATATTTTAGAAAGCAGTAGGTGATGTGAGAAGAGTATTTCAGATCCAGCTAATTTGTTTTTACTTGGTTTGTTTCCAAAAGGAAATAATTATAATAGAAATGAACAAAAACAAATCATTGTCAGTTTACTGAGTGCTAAAAAGATAAGAGCTTTGCTTTGTAAGAACCAAAACAACAGAATGAAATTAACCAAACAAAAATATTTGAAAAGGTTTGGGAACATCCTCGACTTTGTAAACAACTTGGACTTTATCTCAACCATGCAGTATTTGAACCGGTGTTCTTTTTTTTTTTTTATGAACACTTGTTTTGGAAATGTGGATTGCCATGTTTTATTTTAGAGGAGTTTGCTTTTTCATGTCTGTCATTGCTTGTGCTTACAGTCAATTTAGAATCACCAGTTAACCTAACCCCATGCATGTCTTTGAACTGTGGGAGGAACCCTGAGTGCTCAGAGAGAACCCACAGATGCACAGGGGAAACACGCGAACTCCTTAGAGAAAGGTCCCAGGCTGAATTTGACCTTCTTGTGGTGCTAACCGCTGCACTAGCATGCTGCCCAGCTTTTTTGTTGTTGTTAAAGAAAATTAAAGATATTATCCAAAAAACATCAACCCCGATAACTCTGAGCAGTCCTCTGTTTTCCTTTTGAACTGTTATGTAAAAGGTGCTGGTGGCAAAGGCATTCATGCTTGTAATTCACTGGTTATTGGGCGGCGCAGGTGTAATTAATAGCATTAATAATGCCCCAGTTACATTTAGCGTGGGTTTTCCATGGCACATTGCATGAGCAAGTCATTATGGCCCTTCTGGGACACTTACATCTAACTGAATCATTGATAATGTTATTACTTTCACCTCTATTTTTCCTGCAATGACAAATCAAAAGGTCTGCAGTAAAAACAAAGGTCAAGGCTGTTTAACCTGCTCGTGGCCCCCACGTAAAGAAATTAAATTCATGAAACTGGCATGATTTGGCATGCCACCGGCCGGGCAATGTATCTGTGGCGTTCAGGGGTTTGTAGTGAAGCCCTTCCAAATCTGCCTTACTATCACTACATTACTAAAATGAAAGAAACAACTCATCTCCCAATGCGTGTTCTGTTTTTATCAGCAGATGAGAAGAAGATGGCTATTAAGCACTTGTTAACATTTTCTCTTCCCAAGGCTATCCCTGGGTGTGTCACTTCCATGATTCTGTGGCTCAGGGTGCTCCTCATGGTTCAGTCAGTCAACAAGTTAATCTTTGAAGAGTTAATGTGGGTGGGACGGGCTGGGAATTGTGGGGGCAGCACCCCCACCCCTTCTTGCTGACAGAAAGCTAACCAGGTCAGTGCTTTAATTCGAGTCACAGGGGATACAATTACTCTCCCACCATGACATTCATCTGCAGCTCTATAGTGCGAACGGCTGCGCACGTTCATGTGCACGCGAGCATTATAGCACGTCTCTTTGGCTCTCTACTGAAGTGAGTAAAAATGCATTGAATATTCCCATTGTTTCTAAATTCATTCAGAAAATATTGCCTTGAGTGCAGTGCATCAAGTTGAAAGCTATATGTTGTCATGTGTTCTGAGAAACTGAGATGAGGGAGAGTGAAGAGTGTGCTAAAAGACTCTGTAATTCGATTTTGACTCTTCTTCTATATCATCACTTGTACATTAGAAAGTCCCCCCTGACTTTTCCACAACCCTTCACAAGAAGCGGTAAACCTTTCCATCCATTATAATATTCGACAATGGTATACCTTTTTTATTTTTCTTTGTAAATTATATGCTCTGTGTGTTTCATTCATTTCATTTTCTTTCATCAGCGGTTTATTAATACAATTGAATTTCCATTTTATCCTAATTGCTTACAAATGCTTCTACAATTTGTCAAATCAGGATACACAAATAAATATGTGGCAAGCACAGGGATTTAGGAGAAGGAATTCTGCTTTGCACTGTAATATGCAAACAAAAAATCAGTCCCCCATATGTGTGAGCAACAGCAAAGCAATGGTTTTTCTCCCATGTCTTATCTTTAATTAACAAACACAAAGATAAGCTTTCTGTCTGTCTGTGCCATCTCTTCTTTATCTTTAGCTCTCCTCTGGATGCGCTTCCTGTGAACACAGCAGAAAGGGAGATCCATAACTTGTATCATCAAAAGTAATATTGGAACTCCAAAGAAAGCTGCCATTAATAATAAAAATAAAAAAAGCCCACAGAATCCACTTTCTTGGGTTAGCCTGTGAATGGTTTCATGCTCATGATAAGAACCTTTCCCTCCCGCTCTCTCTCTAAACTGAAGCCGCTCTCTGTCACCAGGTACTTTCTCGCTCTGGAATGTTTTTCAGCCGTTCAAGTGCTCTTTCATGAAGGCCAGAGAGGTATTGAGAGGGCTTCAAGTTTGCAGCGGAGTAAAGATCCTTTAAATTAGTCCACCTCCTGCTCAGATGCTTCTTTTATTCTGTGGGTCAGTACTTACCTCCCTGTTTACCCACATAAATTGTTCCCTCTCCCTGCGCTCTGTCTAAGCTCTTTCTCCTACACAAGTGTCTGTGTGCATTGTGAGAAAGAGGGAAAAGGAATTTTATCAGCCAGATCAGATATTCTAAATGCTGTACTGATGGAATAAGTTAGACTAAATCATAGAAGAGTTCATGATCCAGCTTCTTACATACCACACAGACTGAAATGAAAGGGCTGCAGCTGGAGCCTCAGCTTCTACAACCACTTACAAAGCAAAGGTGACATCTGCTGGCTAAAACAATGAACTTTTTACATGCAGATTTAGACTTACTTTTACTGCAGTTTTTTCTATTGTAGATTTAATGAAATCGAACCTGATCATCATGAAATGTGCTACAGATAATTCTATTATTAAATAGTTACTTTATAGTGACTCTATAATGTTTTATTCAAGATTAAATAACATGTGTTTCATCTTTCCGGTTTAACTAACATACCCCCAGCAAATGGTAAAGACTTGATAAAAAAGCCACTAACAATTGTAGACTTGAAATATTAGTATTATCTTTAAATCTTAAAATCAGTTTGTCTGTTTGTGTGAAAAAAAAATCAAAAGGCAGAGAGATCTATTATGAGCTTACATCATTTTAAAAAAAAATCAAATTGAAAAAAAAAGTCTATGTATCTCTTTTAGTATTTAATATTTTCTTATATAAGTAAAGCGATTCCACAGACAAACAATTTCCTTCTTTTTACATCAGCAGTTATTCTTGCCCGACCTTGAATGCAAAGTATTTCCACAAAGGATAAGATGACGTACGCAGATGAGTTTGAAATGCTTGAATAAAAGCATGAACATCTCTTTTTCTTTTTAAAAAAATTACAAATGGATAGTCTGATGTTTGTTTTTCCCTTTATGACACATGTTAATGCATAATCACACATGAGCAACACAGTCAAAAAGTAAATGATATTATTATTTCTTGCATAGTACCATAACTTTGCTTTAGTTTTACTCACCCCCAACCCATAAGTATAAATTAACTTACAAATAAGTCTTTTTGTTTTTGCACATTTGTCATTATTACTATTAAATAATAAAAGTCATCCCTAAAATTGATAATCAAATTACCTGATAAGCAACATATAACGATAAAAAAGAGACTGAAAGGCTGCTGCACTTTATGTCTTTCAAATGACTAAGCAAAGCCGACCCTGCAGAACTTTAATAGTGCAATAAAAATAACTGATCTTAGAAAGGATATGAGTACAGATATGTCCTCAAATTCTGTTATGGATAAATACTCAAAACTAAGTGGCACTTCAAATGTGCATAAAAATATTCAGTATCTCCAATTCTGTAACATAAATACGCAAAAATAACTCTCACTGGATAACATTTCTAAAACCTTGTCATGATTCTTGTGAAATCAGCCACATTTAGAGTGTGTCCATGCAGCAACTACACCAGAATCAGATGTAATTTTTAACATATTTTTTTGTTCTTTATTATAACAGGAGATTAGACAATAAAGCTAGTAGAAGACAGATATTGTAATGAATAAATACAATCTTCCCTGCAGAGCTTAAGTTCATATACAAGGATAAATATTCAAAACTATGTTGAACTTTCAATATCTGTAATTCTGTAACATAAACAAAAAAAACATCTTTGTCTCTGGCTAGATCAAATTTTTATAAAAACATATCATAGGCTGTAACCCCTAAACCACACAGTTAGAACACAGTTAGCGCTGAAATCAGGACAAAGGTGATGGTTTAACACTGGCTCTAAAGCCAAATGTAAAATAGTATTTGAAGACACGACAGAGAGTTTGATCTCTGAGGCCGTATATGAGCGGGCTCAAGCACTTTGGGAAAATGATGAGACCCACAAAGAGGACGTACTGAGCATGAATAGCCACATCAGGAGGCACTTTCAACATCATGCTGGGGTTTATCATATTAAACAGGGTGGAGGTGAGATACAGCCACAGCTGAAGCAGATGTAGCAGCACTGTCTTGGGTGCCTTATTGGTATGACGCCCTCTAGATGAGGCTGACTTCACAGTGATCATGATTGCAGTGTATGTATAGATAATAATCATACTCACAAACACAAAATAGAGAATGGTGAAGGCCATGTTTAAAGTCACAAAAACTTCTAGGCGAAAAACACTGTTTCTGATGCAGAACGACTGCATAGGGAAGATCGTCTTCTCCATCCTGACAAACAGGAAAAGTTGTATGAATGAGTCTAAGGACGCCACCGTCCACATAACGGCAATGGCTTTACCCGTCGACCTCGGCGTGGCAAAGCTGGGGTGCCTCAGCGGAAAACAAACTGCAACATATCTCTCCAAAGACATCACGGCAAGGTTGAGAGGAGACATTTTAACAGTGACGGCCGCAACCAGTGAGACAAAAACACAAACATAGTTGATCATTCTGACCATCATCACGGCAAAGATGTAAAGCATCATAGTCAGCAGCAGCTGCACAGAGTCACACATGAGCAAATGACCAAACAGGATGTACCGGGAGGACTCTAGTAACAGAGGCTTCTTCAACAGGGCAAACATCATGATGGCATTTACATACAGGAAGAAGAAACACGGCAACATAGACAGCGCAGCTTTGACTGAAGTCTGAAACGGCAACGACTGGAACTCGGCTGTTGTGGCATTCATGACTGCAGTTTCCCACCGTGTCTGCAAAGGCATGAAAAACACAAACACGGACTGATTTTTAATATTATAAACAATTCTGAAAAGTGTAGATTGTGCAAGATGATTTTGTCAAATATCACAAAAAAACAGCATCAAAGTGAGAAATATGTGCCAAACCTAGATGGAAACTATGACGTTATATGCTTTGTAGACATATTACTTACATGTCACCTGTGTGGTTTGACTTCATTTGGCAAACACGTTTCGGTGAACAAATGTGAGGAAAGAAGAGCAGCCTGTCATGTCCTTTTTATAGGTGAGCCGCGTCCTGACATCACCATCTGTGTCAGCTTCACAGCCACTCAACACTCTGCATTAGCTGTGGAGTGAAAGTTTGGCCAAGTTGTCTAACTGATGTTATCTTTCCATCTACTTTTTACTCCACTTACCATTAAAAGATATCACACAGTTTTTTCTACATTCTGTGACCTTCACTTGTTTTGTATATATTTCTCTTTGTGGTATATATTTCTCCTGTTTTGTTATTGATGATTTATTTATTCCTGCTGTCTTACCATTTACATTTTATTCATGCACAGTTGGTGTGGAACACCCATAATTTTATTGTACATGTACAATGACAATAAAGGGCTCTTCTCTTCTCGTGACATTTTCCTGTTTAGGGAACTGTGCAGGAATTAGATATCCATTTTAACATATTTTGTTTTCTTGAAATTTTATTATTATCATTCAAAAAGAGCATGGGAGAAGATTATACCCAGACCTCTGTCGTTGCTCTACAGCACACAAGCTGCCTGCTCAACCCAGTGAGCTGCACCAACACTCCAGAATCAGATATTCTTTTAATAGGCAATTTAATGTGAGTCATTAAAGAGATCAGTGATGCTGTTTGAGTTTTCTCTGTGAATAGTTGATGACACAAATAAGCCTGAAAAGGGAATCACGCGACAAACATATATTTAATATGCCGTTTGTGGCAGCAGATATGAATTTTAAAAACATATCTTTTTTTTCTTTTGGGTCTAATGCTGCTGGAGGCTTGTTGTTTGTAGTTCTTTTTGCTGACAGCACTAATATCACTTCACTCTTGTTTTTCATAATAAGATGATTCACCTAGATGATAATAAAACCCAACTGGATCTTTTCAGTCAGATTGTAAGAGAAAACAGGTAACTCCGGGGCATTTCTTCATGGATCCTTGATTAATGTACATTATGCTTTTAAAACCAACAGAGAACAGAAGTGCAGTGTGACACAGATTGTAATTTTCTTTTCTTATTTTCTAAAACAAAACAAATAAAAAATGAAACATAATTTGCTGCGCCCATAAACTTTGCCCCAAGCAGCCATTATTTCAGTCAAATGAGTCATCAGAGAAGCTAAGGCAAAGAACAAACAAACAAACAAAAACCCAAAACAAAAAGACACTAAAAACTACAGTTTTCTTATTTATTTTTGTGGCCCAGTCCCACTGATACCTGCTCTATTTTGTGCAGAGGAAAACTGTCTTGAAAGCTGGGCCTTAGGTACAGCTCCAGAGGACAATGTTATATCATGAGTGCCCCTTACATTAAATCTAGTGAGCTTGCTGGGCTCAGTTCTGCACTGTTTGTTGAAGGCAAGCAATATAAAGGCATTTTACATTTGTTTATAGCAGGGATCCTAAAGATTTGATCACGCAGTGCCAATTCAATGAGCTAATGTATTATTTATTTGCTATTATTTGTAATGTCTGTTCAAAGGAGTCGTCAATTACGCCTTACGTATGTAGAATTGAACTCGAAGTAGAAATGTCATTACACTACATAGTGTGACCTTTTTTTTTACTCACATCAGGTCTGTTTTATCCTCTGAGGATCATGAATTGTGTCATATTGCGAGATTAGGTATTAAACACCCTGGCCCATCAATACATTGGACAGATATTCACTATAAGGTAATATCATGTAATATAGTAGAGTTTTATTGATAGAAGGAACCAATTTGTTGACCCCGTTTCAGCATTTCAGCACCACTGCATCATGGACAGCTCCTGCATATTCACGAGGCTGTAGTTGTGTAACTAACACTGACAGCAAAGTTGTTTTTTGCCATTTTCTTTTCTTCTTTTCTAAAAAAAAAAAAAAAAAAAAAAAAAAGCAAACAAAAAAATAAAACATAATTTGCCGGGCCCATAAACTTTGCCCCTGTTGGGAGCGGTGCACGTCAGCTCTGTTTACAGACTCAGATCACAAAATAATCTCAGAGGCTTCAGCTCTTTGGAGGACAGTCATTATGGCTCATTAATAATTCAGGTGTTTATACTGCACATCTCTGCAACATATTTCTCACTCTGATAATTCACTGCGGGACAATTAAAAACCTTTTGTTATTCCACGGAGTGTATGAAGGACATGAGGAAAAAGATGTCACCTTTTTCATAAAGTTTAGAAATTGCAGCCAACCTTGGATTTTTAATCTGCAGAATCTCAGACTTATTTCCATATCTGTGATGATTTTGTAAAAGAAATGTTTAATACAATTTCATACTGCCACTGATCCGGCTAATTACATACATGAGCTACACATGCTTCACAAAAATAATGATGGGAATGAATGCCATGGTAATATCATGAATGATGTACAGCATAAATCTCTTATCCACACAGGCTCAAATGTGCACATTTTCTCTATTAATATTTGGTTGAACCCCTGTTGGCTAGTTGGACCTCAACTACATGCTTTTGGTAGCCATCAACAAACTTCTGGCGTAATTCTGGCTGGATATTTTTACCACAAAAATTTAAATCATTTAAATAAACAAAAATTTAAATCATTTAAATTTTTGGGTTTCTTGGCACAGACCAACTTTTAAATGCAGTGGACATATTTTCAGTAGGCTCGAGGATACTCACTGTTAGCGTGCTTTATCCATTCCAAAACCAATTTTAACATCATTTTCCTGCTGGAACACCCAACTGTGTCCAAGATTCAATAATCTAGGTGTTGTAAACGGTGTGTTGAAACATTGCTGGACAAGAGCTGAATGTGCCATTCAGACTTTTACAAACTGGGGCACCTGGTCAACTTACTTCACCTACTGGATAAAAAAAAGAAAAGAAAAAAAAGTAACAACCAGAACTCACTCAGAACAGCAGAACGTTCTAGTAGTTATTTTAGTGCGAACAGTGTAGAAATGATAGAAAACTAGAATAAAGTACAACATGCATATTAACACGCACATATTAAAAGACTGGGTGACACTACTGGCTGCATCCATCTTTAATCACTGTTTAAATTCAAACATTAAACACACATTAATAATGATGCAATCACTCAAAATAAAACAGGAGAGCATTACAAATCAGAAATTTAAAAAATATATATAAACAAAAAGGAAACATACAAGCAAATCTGATGATTTAAAATAAAAATAAGGCAAAGCAGAAAGGCAAAAATATCAACATGACAAAAGCATAATAATAATAATAATAATAATAATAATAATAATAATAATAATAATAGTAATAATAGTAATAATAATAATAGCAGCTATATTTTCCTTAATTGGACAATGATGTTGATGAATCTTGAGACATTTCTTCTACGGCTGCTGGCTATATGTAGACGCAAAACTGGAAATTAGCTGCAGAAAAAGATAAGAAAAATGGAATGAAGGAAGATTAGGTGAATTCTTCATGTGTCTCTACCATTACCATTTATTCCAGCCTCTCTGACAGAAACAAGCAAGGATAAATTCCTTATCAACCAATTTAAAAATCTAGATTTTTATTGTTAAAGCAGAACTGAAACGATTATCATATTATTCTACATATAATTAATACATCTCTTGGAAATTTAACAACCTCATTCCTTAGTAGTGAGCTCACTTACCACAGGTATCCCTCCTTAAACTCAGTGAATTTGTGCCGAACCATAAATGTTGCTAGTGCATCTGCTACCTAGCAACAGATGTCAGAGGAGCAAGTTAAAAAATTGAAAACAGACATAACAACACGCAGCACGCATACATAAATATATAACGTTATGGGCCTCTGACAGTACATGAGTACAGCGCCAGTAAATTCGGGTAAGAACGCTCACTTTCTCCGGTGCATCCTCGTGAACAGCGTGACCGCACTGAGGGAGGACCTGCATCTGAAACTTTCCTGCAAACAAATAATATTTTTTAAATGCGTGTATTCTTACAAAAAATTGCAAAAAGGGAGAAACAATCTGTGCACTTTACCCTGCATCTGTCCAATGGTAAGATCTTTGTCAAGCCTGTCCACTCCTGTACAACGAGATAAGTCAGGCGTGAAACTGTGCAGTCAGTGTGTGTGTCCTATTTAAACTACTAGATATTTGAGAAAAAAAAAAAAATGAATAAATCGAACCTGCGAGAAGGAGCAGTTTTGGCACAGGGGTGGTGAGAAAGAGGGCAGACAGACCCTTGAACCAACCCTCCCAATATTTTTCTGTCTTGGAAAGCTCTACTCTCCAGGTGAAGATGCTCTCCTTTTTCGTCTGTGTGAGAGAATTCAAATACTCTTTTATAGCTTTCAATCTCTTTCCAAACAAGAGAAAACTAAGAACCAAGAGACCAAACCTCCTGGTCATCCTCCTTTGCTCTTTTCTTGCTGGATTCTTCTTCTGCTTCCTCATCTTCCTCTTCTTCTATAATACCTTCACCAATGCTATTAGACACCCCTGAGCTGCTGGTGGATTCCTCACATCTGTAAAAGTCACAAGAGAGGAAATTGAAACGGTCAGTTAAAGCCACAAACCCACACGGAAAAAACTGCAGAGAAGAGAGAGCCCAGACACACTTTTTCACTTGGCCTCCCATGGACACCCGGGCTGACTCGATGTTTCGGATCTGCCCACTCTTCACACTGAAAGGAAAAAGGTGAAGAACACCTTTAGGCACTTGTATACAACAATTAAGAATTGAAGCTCTTCAAGGTAAGGAACTACAACGAACAAATAAATAAATAAAGCAAGTTATTTCAGTGTGCTTTGGACAAATAACACTTGGCACAATTTGAAAACTAAAAGACATATATATATATATATATATATATATATATATATATATATATATATATATATATATATATATATATATATACACATATATATATATATATATATATATATATATATATATATATATATATATATATATATATATATATATATATATATATATATATATACACACATATATACACATATATATATATATATATATATATATATATATATATATGATGTAATCTAATCAAACAAAAAGATGCAGCAGTGTGGCTCACTGTTTAACATTTACCTCCACTCAATCGCATTTTCCAGAGATCTAAATGTTTTTGGCCGACTTCTGAGGAAATTCTGCATACTGTTCAAAGCATCCATTGCTGTCCCTGAGTGTTAACACAAACAAAATTATTTAACAAACCCACAATTAGTGCTTATGGCATTTATTAACGATATTCAGCATAATAACTTACATTTTACATCATTAAAAAAACTAAACAACTAACAAAAAAAAATAAAAAATGAAAGAAATGACGAATGCTCTCGTAAAAATCAATGAGAGCATTCTGTATTGGAAAAGACCCAATCATGTGATCTGCTCATGTTGTTGCAGACTCGTGCACACAGTTTTAAGTGTTTAAGTATACTCATTGTTTTTCTTTGTTCCCAGTATTGAGAGCATTGATTAGCATAATATTTGTTCAAGTGCTCTTAGTAGAACAAGCCAGTCACTGATCAAATTTGGACTGTTAATGAAGTTGTACTGACATGTGACTTTGCCCATTCGGAACAGAAGAACAACTTGTGGGGAAAAACTTTGGAAACCTGATTTTGGACAAAGTCACCAACCATCTGGTGCCTTTGGCCAGGTGATTCTATAAATAGAGTTTTTATGTCTTGGTGATCATTTAAGCCATTTTCAGTCTCCTCAGTCATTTAGGTAAGGGCCTCAAAGTAACTGCCCAAATAAGTGACCTGGGGCGTTACCAAAGCAACTCGCAGGATTTGTCTTTAACGACTTTGGAAATATGCACTTATCTGTGGAGCTTACCCTCTACAACGTCAATGACGCAGAGACCAAGCAGGGATGGTATATGATTGGCAGTGGCAGTGTGAACTGCAATGGCCCCTCCCATGCTGTGTCCAATAAGCATGATTGGAGGTGGGTTGTCTCCATAAAGTGCCTCCACCACTTTGCCAATATCCCTTTGGGGAAGAAAAAAAAAAAAGAAGCAAGAATATAACCTGTCAGCCTGTTTTTCAGTTATGATTGAAACTCTAATCAGGAAGCTTGTAACTACTTTTTACATTTTACACCGCAATCAATAATCCAAATGTTAGCCACAGGAAGTCACCACACTCTTCCCACGTTTAATGAGCGGTGAAATCAAAACTTTCTTAATTAAACTCATGCCTGCTGGATCATCACCACCTTCTGTGGCGTCCCATATGTTCCTGTGATGTAAACCCAAGAAGCAGATGTTTAAAAACCATTCCCACAAAAACTGTGTTCTCTTAAAGACTTACTTCGCCATCGTATCTGCAGAGAGATCTTCAGGATTTTTCACTTTAGTGTCACCTGCAGGTGATGACAGAGATTTAACTCATTTGTTCCATGTACGCTGAGGCAAAGAATGCCATAATCCTCTAACCACGTGCAAAAATAAAAACTTGCTGTGTCCTGTAACCTACCATGAGCTCGGAGGTCCATAGCTACCACCCTGCAAGTAATCCTGCTGTATATGATGGCCTGCAAGAACATAGATAAAAATCATTTCAATGAAATAGATCACAGACAAGCTTTATAAATATTCTGCCCAACATTGCTGTTAACTTTAATGTAGACTGCTAACAGATCATAAAGGGTCTGTAATAGTTATGAAGCTCACAGTGAACACCGCCCAGGATAGTGCAGAGTGGCCTCCTCCGTGAAGCAGGAGCAGCACAGGACCATGGGAGCCACTGCAGTAAATTCTGAAAATGTTCACAGTGGTCAAAGAAATACTAATTGAAAGAATAATGAAGTAAGCAGATGCTCGTCCAACAATAATGCACATTAATCTTCTGCATATATTCTAGTCATATAGCACAATGATATCAGGAGTTAAATCTGAAGACTTGGACCCAAAGTGTGTGTCATTCATGCTCAATTTCCTCTTACAAACTGGAACAGCAGTCAAGGATATATCTTTGCCGTTTTCATTTTCCACCACTATGTCTTCCATGGTTTCAAAATACTGACTCCAGGGCAGAGGAGAGAAATCTCTCTTACGCCCAGGTCTGTAAAAAAACAGAACAAAAGTAAATAAGTAACCGAATCCATGTCTGATGTGACTCAACACTGCAACAGGACTGGTAAACTTTGTAGAAGCAATTGAAAGACAAAAAACCCTCCAGACTAAAAATAACTCTCCCCTTCTTTTCACATTATCAAACATTGCAATAATAAAAAATAGAAAAATAAACAAAAAGACAAAAAATGTAATAAAAAACAAAACAGAATTTTCAGACTGAAAGGATATCCTTTTAATTTTTAAATGCTAACACGCAAAAGCGCCAGGCTAAATCAATCAGTGGTGTATAACACTGATTATCTAAACTCTGGTAGCAGACGCAGCTAACCTAGCTGGGCTAAAGCAATCAGTTAAGCAGTGCAATTCAGTGAGTGTAAATATTCGATTACACTCCCTGGCTTTGGGAATAAAAAACACAACCGGCGTGATAGTGCACACAACTAAACGTCACGATAAAAAAAAAGCTGCTAAGATCCTAGCTAACTCACCCCATTTTCATTTTGGAGCCAGACTGAAAACCACCTGCCATGGGAGGTCTGGAGGCTAACAGGTTCAAATGCAACTGTTTCTCCATGTTGTCAAAAGTGAGGCCGGTCTTTGTCAGGAACTCTTTGATGTGACCTTCTCTCGCTTTCGCAGCATATGATTTTCTTCGACACCTACACCGATGTTAGCCAGACATTGGTTAAACTGCGTTTGCCTGGCAAGCTAACGGCTAGCGTTCTTCTTCTTCTGCAGCTGAAATGACGGTCTCTTTTCCTCAGATGATTGACGCAGATTATTTCACAGCATCGTCGCCATCTACTGGCTACAAATTCAACTGCAATTCAAAAGCGGCTTACAATCCATAGCTTTCAGCAGTTCGGAGTACCGTGAATGAAAGTCAGACTCTTTACACTAAAAACTGAGACTGATTATTATGAATATCAAGTGTAAACCGAGTAAAGTATAGTAGCGTGATGGCTAGCGCTGTCAGTTTATAGCAAAAAGGAGGTGGGTTTAAGTCCATTTGCCCCCTTTGCAGACTGCATTACCTGGCCTCAACGTACCGCGGCCTCAACTTAAAGACACGCATGTTTGAGAAACAAGTGATTTTTAACTAGCTGTAGGTTTGAATAGTTGTCTGCCCTGGGACAGACTTGTGCAGGTTGTATCTCCCTCTCTTGTCCCGTGACAGCGCGAAAAGCCTTAATCCCCCGTTGTGATCCCTAACTGGATAAATGGATGAAAATGGAGTAATGGGCAAAAAATGTAGATATTTTAATTCCACCCATATTTTTGGTCAGCTAAATTCAGGTAATCCTATTTATTTATTTATTTTGTAATACTAAAGCTGTTTTTCATTAACAATGGGATTATGTTAACAAAACTTAAACATGCTGTTTTATGTTATCCTAACTTAATATTCTTATCCTATTTTTTTATGTGATTTTAAATAATACATAAACAGTGTAGAACTGTTATTTCACTTTAGTTACTTAGTGAGCAGTAATGTAAAGGAGTAATGTAATTAACTGCCTTCTCAAATTCAACGACACAGTTACAGCTGCTGATTCTCTAACTGGATTGTTACAAATAACATTGACTCACTGCAAGCAGTGATTCACTCTTAATAAACATCAGCCTGTATTGTTACATTAAGCAGAGGTTAACTTTAGTCATGAAGCCCAGCAACCCACTGCATCTGTGGTGTCACAGACATAGCATCAAATCTTTTCACAGCTTTGCTATAGTTACATTAAAGGAAAATGAACTGTAAACATAAATGAACCAACAGCTATAAGTATGGTATACATGATCCTTTATTCTGTCTTCCGAGAGCGAAACCTTCAGCATGTTCTGGAATCACAAACACCGAAGCACAACTTTGTATACAGCTCTGTATTTAAAAGCAGCACTTGAAAAACTCTGCTGTGTCACAGTCTGCTGCTTTACGTAGGTCGAATGTTCAGGTCAATTCAGTTTTATCTATATAGCGCTAAATCGCAACAACAGTTGCCTCAAGGCGCTTGTTGTGAGCTGGACCCAAATGCAGATGCGTGAAGGCAGAGTAAGTTCAACAAAAAGTGAGAATTCAGAAAAAAACAAAAACAACAACACTCCTATATTTATATATATATGTGTGTGTGTGTTTTAGGTCAGTCGTATATATATATATATATATATATATATATATATATATATATATATATATATATATATATTAGCTTACTATATAATTCTTGAACACAGACTGGAAGCAGTGCCCATCCAAGAATGTGACCCACTATGTCCCACTTCCTCACAGTAATTTTTGTGCTACTCAGTCTGTGAACAGGAGTTCAATGTCTTCCAAGGCTTGGTCTGTATGACAATGGGTGCAGGCAGTTTTAAAGGTGTGGGTGTTTCCAGTGAGAGAAGACATCAAGTTACATTACTTGACATGTAATTTTTAGAGCCTGACACATATAAAGTGCAAAAGTAAACACACACATTCCAATAACAAAAACTGTTAAGAGGAAATTTAAGTTGTTAAAGTGTGAAACCTTACAGACACTGAAGTTGAGCGACATAGTGAGAGACATCAGAGAGAATGAATCGCAGTTATGTAAAATGAACATGTTATGACAGCCAGTTCTCCACAGTTGTAGACGAGAGGACGGGAACAGGTGCTGGTGAGCAAACATAAGAGTCACATGTAATTTTAGGAGGACTCAGCTGATTATCATCCTAATCAGTCAGCACTGACGCACGTTTGAAGTAGGGCAAAGGTCTAAACACTGAGGAGTATCTGCATAAAGAGCCTTTCCAGTTATCATGCCAGATATCTTTTAAATACTAAGTTGAATTTGTGATATTGTTAAAAAAAAAGCTCTCTGGAATACAATATTAGGCAATTTTCCAGACTATTCAAGCATTTTTCATCATGTGCTTTACATGAGCTCTTCCTTCCGTATCTTCTCAACAGTGCTTATATTACATTATAATTCCTGTGTTTGTTTTCTACCCATCAACTCCTTAACAACATGTGTGATCTGATCTTTGCTCACTGATCTAACCTAATATTAGAAAATATCATCTAGCCAGTGAGAGCCAGAATAAGCACTAAGTTTTAAGAAAAATGCAAGCCAAAGCTAAATCCGAACAGTCTGCAAACCCCTGAGTCATCTCTGCTATGCGGGGCCTTTTGCTGTCTTAGTGGAATATCTGTTTTGTGTACGGTGAAAAACTGTAAGTCAGCATAAATGATAAAAGCTGTTGATGAAGTTGGAAACACATTATAAACTTGAGGTAACTACAGATATTAAAAATAAGCAGTTTTAGTGTCCCTTTATTCTTTTCCTATTTAATCATCCAGTGAAGCAGAACCAGGACAATCCAAGTCTGAGTTGGTTTTGTGAATGAAGCAAAGATGCTGAGCCATAAACCTGTGCCCTACTAACCTTTAAGTGATGCAGCGGCTGACCTTATTTATAGAGTACTGATTTAAAGTTCACAGTATTCAGAGCTCAGGGGTGATCGGGTCTGGGGGCTCAGTGTCTTTTTAAGGGGAGGTCACTGCAGACTGGTTGAAGCCAGCCCACTGACTTGTTTACTGGCCCGACCGTGTGCTTAAATGTTTCTCACAGAGTGTTCCCAGGAAACTGTTTTTAGAGAGCAGGTGGTGAAACCACCTCCACCATCTCCTTAACCTTTTCATGGAGTACAGTATAAATGGATTATTACCTCTCAAATGTCCTGTAATGTCGTTTGACATCACAGGACCCAGTCTGAATATGTTTGCTAAACGTAAATATGTTCTCACTTTACTAATCTCCAACGAATGCCTTGTTTAATATAGAACCTTTATAGCTGTAAATATGAGGAGTGGAAAATATGCAGGTGTATGGCTTTACTTTCACCCTGTTTACCAAAACTACTTCAGAGTTTCTGAGTAAGTTGTCACACTGAAGATGAATTATGACACTGTTTTATGCATACAGGGCAATATTGCTATAAAGCAGCAGTTTATGGGAAAGAAAGATGTTTACAATAATGTGCAAAAGTCTTGAGCTATGGAAATATAGTGTATAAATATAAGAAATACAAGGCAAAGACTGAATTTATACAATTCTAATAAGGTTGAAAGTCAATATTTGGTATGACTACTTTTATTTTTCAACACAGCCGGGCTTTTCTGTATTTATAATTTCAGCAATTTTGATAGGATTTCCAACACCACTGGCTGAAATGAAGCCCCAAACCATGAAAGAGCATCCACCGAGTTTTACAAGTGGCTGTAGATACTCACTGTTGTACGTCCCTCTTGATCTCCTCCCTACACATACTGACAATGATGTGAACCAAACAATTCCAAATTCAGATTCAGATTTTCAGTCCAGTTCTTGTGTAATTTGGATTGCCTCAGCCTACCTGTTTTCCTTCCTTGAGAATGATTTCTTGTCAGCCATCCTCCCACTGAGACCATTTCTGATGAGGTTTTAGTGAAGAACAGGTGGATGATGAAGGGTCAAGTCCCCTGTTTTTTCATTAAAAAAAAATCTGTTCTTATCTGGTTTCTGTATTTAAGGACAACCTTCACACCATGCTGGGACAAGTTATTTTTGAATAGCTCTTTGAAAATCACCTTGTAGGTGCAAAAACACAGTTTTCTGTCTGTCAAACTGTGTTATCTTTGGCATATTTTGTGGATTCAACAAAATAAATGAGAAGAAATTAGATATTTTTGTGACAGGCTTACCAAAGATCCTAATGATACAATTCAAAACTGGCTCTTGGCTAAGTTGTCTTAGGTGTTAATTGCTTTAGCTGGGTGTGTTTTCTAATTCATTAACAGGTCAGTGTTAAGTGGCTTAACAAATAAAAAACATTCTTCTAAAAATGGTTAAAAGACTTGAATGAATATAATCAAAAAAAGCAGCCTGGAGAACTATGGCTCAGTAGCACCAGGTCTTATCTTAAAGAGTTATCTTATCTTATCTGGCTCCTTGGAAGCAAAATATAAAGAAACAAGGGAGGCTCAAGACTTTTGCACAGTACTAATATGGTTACAAAATTTAGTAGTGTCGTCTTGGGAACAGAACAACTTCCTGACACATGTTGCAGCAGGTGAATCCTTTGATATTTGGAATATGAGGCTGTGCTTTCTGACTTCAGAAAAACTTGGCGACCTGTGACCCAGAATGCAATGGAAAGTCACATGTAAGGAGGCATGCACTCACAGAGAGCCAACACCCCCACCTACAAAGAGTGCACCTCCTCCCCCTGACACTTTCCATTTGGCAGCTGTTCCTCTTGTTGGAAGCAGCTTGTGTCCCTGTTACAAATCAACCCAAATGATTGCATTCAGATGCTCTCTGCACCCAACCACCATGGCCCATGGTATGGATTGGCTACGAAGCATAACTTTATCTTTTTATCGCTTGCAGGGATGGAGAGGTGGGGGATTCCTAAAGCTTCTAAACTTCTAGAACTAATTCTGTTCCCTGGGCACAAACAGTAAGAAATGATGCGGTGCAAACATCTCATGAATCCAGACAAGCCTTCCAGTCTGATTGGCTGCATGTAACCAACCAATAGAAAAATACCCTGTGATGTCAGCAGAGTAATGTGAGCTGGTATCTGGGGAAGAAAAGCTGAAATTTCACACAAATATCAAACTCTGGATTCCAAACCTGAAACAATGTTTTTAAAAAAATCCATGAAACTTTCAGCAGTAAGTTCTTTACTGTGTAAACGGACTCCAAATAGACCTGAATGTTTACGTGTACTCAGAGATTTCATGCCAGGCTGCCATGATGACAGCATCAGGAAGAGATCAACAAGAGCTCAGATATCTGGCTCAGGCTCACAGACTGATAAACATGATATTCTCATGACAGGTGTACAGCGTGTTTGGCTACAGCGCATGTAGTCACGTGGAAAAGCTTCCTATAAATTTGGGGAGGCTTCTTCCATACTGGAACAGTAGGCACACAGGAGACGAGAAAACGTATAGGATTAACTACCAAAGAGGACTGTATACATTTTTTCCTGTTCATTGGATTATAATTTACTTGGAAAAGTATTAAGGTAAAAAAAAAAACCCAACCTTGCATATCAACATAGCTGTGATTTTTTTTTAACTCTGTAAATTTTTATTGGCAGTTAATTGAAAATGTCAGTTATATTTGCTTCAAGCTGTGGGTCGCTTTCAGCTAAAACTGAATGAATGATGATTTGCTGAGTTGTGCTATATGGTTGTTTTTGCAGCGAGTGGTGGTATGCTCACTGGCTCATTTCGAGGAGAGTTTATGGCCCGAGGCATTTCCACAACAGAAGCACTTCGAAAGACTAGCTTGTTTCTTGAGAAAACCTGAAACTTGTCATAATCCTTACTCACAGGTTTGTATGACTTTCAGCATGAACAGCATGAAAATATTTCCAGCACATCCAGTGCACTAAATACACCCAGGTTTGTCACAGTTAGTCATTTTAAACAGATCAAATAAAAGTCGTTTAATATAAGAAAATATCAGCAGTTATGCATGTAGTCTATTTTTACTTTACACGGTTATATCCCATATTTGGTTGTCCAGGCAGCAATGTTCTTTGGTGCTTTGTGTTACACAACCAAAGGTCTTTGGATCGTAAGAGCATATCTTTCCATTCATGTCCTCAGCTGAGGCGCAGCAATGGTTGGCATGAAACCCAAAGATGTGATGCCCTCTGCGGCAGTTAAGTTCTTCGGAGCAGGCACGGCAGCCTGCATTGCCGACCTTGTCACCTTTCCACTGGATACCGCCAAAGTCAGACTGCAGGTTTGACAAACAGTGTTAACCAGATGCCTTTAACCTTATGATAGATGTCATATTAAATCCTCTTTTATTTGCATCATGTCGTGCAGCTTCAGGGAGAGTCTCAGATAGCCGAAGGGGTTGGTGCACTGAAGTATCGGGGCGTGTTTGGCACCATCACCACCATGGTGCGCACAGAGGGGGCCAGGAGTCTGTACAATGGACTGGTGGCAGGCCTGCAGAGACAGATGAGCTTCGCTTCTGTCCGTATCGGCCTTTACGACTCCATGAAGCAATTCTACACCCGAGGCACCGAGAGTGAGTATCAGTGAGCGAGCAACAAGTCTGCTTCTATTGCACGGCTTCTTCGTGACCAACATACGTATGGCACACAGGTGCAGGGATCGTTACTCGGCTCATGGCGGGCTGCACCACCGGGGCAATGGCTGTGGCTTTTGCACAGCCAACAGATGTGGTAAAGGTGCGTTTTCAAGCCCAGGTCCGACTGGCTGACGGCGAGAGGAGATACAACGGCACCATAGATGCCTACAAGACGATTGCCCGAGATGAGGGTGTACGTGGCCTGTGGAGAGGTACCTGCTTTGCATTCAAGTCATTCATCTTTATATGAAAATGCCCTCGGCTGTTCTCATAGTTACGATCCTCTTTTGTGTTCCAGGATGCATGCCAAACATCACTCGTAACGCCATCGTAAACTGCGCAGAGCTGGTGACCTACGACATGATCAAAGAACTCATCCTGAAGTACAACCTAATGACAGGTGAGGCCATGAATGAAAGCTACAGACAAACATCCCTCAAACGTCTGTCAAATTAACGTGAAAGTTGTGACTAAACTTCTGTCCTCCCACAGACAACCTGCCGTGCCACTTCACGGCCGCCTTCAGCGCAGGCTTCTGCACCACAGTTGTGGCTTCTCCTGTGGATGTAGTTAAAACACGTTTCATGAACTCAGGACACGGCCAGTACAGCAGCGCTCTCAACTGTGCCTTCACAATGCTAAGAAACGAAGGATCCACGGCTTTCTATAAAGGGTAAACACACTCTAACATGACCACGAGGCAAGCAGAGATGCTACAAAAGTCCTTTTGAATAATTCTTCACTTGTCTTTCTTTCCTCTTCTTCAGGTTCATGCCTTCTTTCCTGCGACTCGGCTCCTGGAACATTGTGATGTTTGTCACCTATGAGCAAATTAAAAAAGGCATGAGCAGGGCACAGCAGTACTGGGAGTCTCCGTTCTGACCGCAACTAGTCACTTTTTTTTGTTCAACTCAGGACCGCAAAACACAACAGCCTAACGCACACCACAGTGCAGGGGGTGACTACTGACGACTCTTGGTTGGAGACCTGAAAATACAGGAGCATGAAAACACAAGAGTTGACATTAGAAAGAGTTTGAGCAGGAAGACTTCAGGGACATTGTTGCAATATTTAAAATAATTTAAAGGTTAGACCTTACAGAGGCTTCATGCATTTTAATGGTCAGAAATTCCATTACAAGAAGCTCCTTCTGGTGTAAACTTCCATGTTTAAATGAAATAATCACGTGAATAATGTTAGGCCGTAAAGTTAGTTTTTACTTCTTTTAGGCTTTCCATGAAAGCAGAAGACCGTTTATGTCCAACATTACATACCTTAAAATGACCACAATATGTCTTTCTGGATTGTTTACACTGTTTACCTTTTGTAGTTGTAGTTTAATGTATTTGCCACTAGATGTGAAAAGTATGTATGATTTGTTGCTGGTCGATAAGTCATGTATATTTTGTGAAATAAAGTACTTTAATTAGTGAAAAATTGTAATTTCGCCCATCCTTTTGTCTGCTATTGAATGCCAGTGTTGCTTTGTAACTTTATTCTGAATGTTTGTCACTTCACATCCCGACTCCCACTCCTAACCTGTTAGATATACAACACTCCTCACAGGGAGAAATTGGGAATGCGGATTTCCTAAAATCTTCTGGAAAAGCCTCAGAATTTTAGGGAAGCAAATGCGGCTGATCTCTTAAAAATATACCTCCTTTTGAAATCTAGCATTTATTAGTGCTTCCACTTAATAATATAATAATACTCCTGAATAATAATACTCCTGAAATGCGCCTCCGGAGTTCAGCCACATTTACAGAGATGTACCTACACATGGTAATACGGACCATATGCATGTCTTCTTCATCAGTATCATGTTGGCCTTCTGCTTCTGTTACGTCCCAGATTTCATATGTTACTATATAATTTTTTTCACTCATGGATTTTTTTGCATGTATGTATTTCTGATGGGTTGCTTATTTGTTTAACGTGGAAGTGACCTTGTTTCTTAATATATTTTTATGCCTGTGAGGCCCTTTGAACATGATATGTGCTACTGGGCTATACAAATAAAAATGAATTGTTACAACAAACAAATCATGAAACAGGCCGTCATAAAACACCTCCCAGCATTTCTTTTGGCACAGAACCACCAGTTTAAACCTAAAATATGTTTTTTTTTTCATTTATGAATTACATTTCCAACTCCATAATTCTTTGAGTGCTGTATCTGTCACGGTCTGGCTGGCAGACCGTGGGGATATGGGGGAATGAGGACCCAAAGTGCATGGTTCTGCGATGCAAACAGTGCACTTTATTTACAGTGAAGGTAACATATGCACAATAAATCCCCTTTGCTCCCTAGACTCCCATGTGTGTGTTCCCCTCCGACATCCGTGCTCCTGGCAGTTGTGTTTCTGCACACCCTGTGCGTGCTGCCCTTCTGGTCCCTCGTTCCACCTGCAGGACAATAACAGAAGCAGCCGTTAAACACTAAACCCGCGCGCACACACGATCCGCACTTCCTACTACTACCACACACACACACACACACACACACACACACACACACACACACACACACACACACACACACACACACACACACACACACACACACTGACTTGGAGTCTTAGCTTAATGATCCTGCGCCAGTGGGAGCTCCAACACTCTCCTAAGTAGCTCCCCCGACGAGCCCTGATCACCAACAGGTGTGTGGCAGGAACTTCAGGTGTGACCAGTCCTCCTGCATGGCCACACCCATCAGGCCTGCATGTGGCTGTCCTCCAGCCACACATGTACACACCCTGCCTCTACATATGAGTGGAACACCGAACACAGCATAGTGCAGAAAAACACACATCCCCAAATAACAACAACAACAACAACAATAATAATATTAATAATAATAATAATAATAACAATAATGGTCCATCCTGCTCACGGACCCCCGAGTCCTCCAGAGCCGGGTCCGTGACAGTATCATTTCCATAGGTCTCTGAAAAAGATCTTACCAGGTACGATATCTGTGCAGTTTTTTTGCACAGGCCATCACTCTGATGAACACTTGGATCACTGTCATATTATCTCACACACATATAGTGCAGATATGGGGGTATGGATAAGTTACTACATAATTGATGGATAACTGGTTGATATATAAAATATATATACTGGGAATCAACAGTTTAAATATACTGTTTATATAGTAATCAGTTATCCATCACTTCTTTTTTCCATAATTTATCCCAGGATAATCATCAGGAAAAATAAACTGCACTTATTATTGAGATCATCCAAGCTAACACTAGCACAAATGAGCATTTAAACCTTTTAGGATAAATGTGAAAAAAAAAATCACTTCACATTTTATATTTTTATGACAGTTCATGATGAATCTCTGTGATCCAAACACCTGGTTCAGCTGCTGCAGTCCCATAACTGGGTCAGTCAGATATGGAAAGATAGCGCCACCATACCACTACATATGCAGGACAACATGCACCCATGCACTGACTCATAACATGGAAATTTACAGTCCTTGTATTTGCCAACATGGCACTAAAAATACAACGCTGCACTTTTTTGGAGTCCCCTACAGTGGCATAGTTGGATTGCAGTTCTGCCATTTAAACAAACAATACTGTATGACGACTAACTGCATGTTTCAACCTTCCAGCTCACTACTAAATGCAGGAACAACAAGTTACGAAACACGTTTTAACGAAAAGCTGCAGTGAGACAATTACCGGTTTGAACATATGGCTACAATTTGGGGTGCAGTGTACATGCGCGCGGCTTCTTGTACTTTCATCATGACTCAGCATTTACTTTACAAGTCTTTGCTGCACAGACCACCTAAAGAAATTGTTGGGTTGATTAAAATGTGTTTAAACAAATTAAAAAATCCATCTTCAAAGATAAAACATTGATTTTATGGAATAAGATCTAATTAATGTTTGTGCATTAATGTGGGTTTGGGGACATGATGCATTTGATTGTGAAGTCAAGAAGACAAAAGGAAGGCGTGCTCTAAACTACACGCATTCCCACACGTGACAAATGCAGACTCTGTGCCGTGCCGACGCAGAGGTTTACAGTCGGCCCACATATTTGGGGTGGGACCCCACCATGTAACACATGCCATGCTATGATGTAACAGCATCATGGGCAGTATTTAAAGAGGCCGACCTCTTCCCCGCTCCTGCATCTGTTCCACTTATTGTCTGAGATTCGACGAGAGGTTTGGTTATTGTCCCTTGGTAAGGCTTTTCAACTCTACAAATCATATCACAATACAGGCAAATTTTACCTTTTTACTTTTACTGTTTACTTTCCTGTTAATATTATTAATTAATAAAGCTTTGTTGGATTGCTATGTTGATTTTAAAATGACTCTTTTATGCAGGATTTGGAGTATGATTATACGCCTCATTGCTGTTAAAAAATCTATGGAAAAACAAGAAAAGTTGTTCATAGCTGGGACAAAGTTCAGCCAGAGGGACGCCTTTAGAGAATCCTGATCTCTAAAATATATGTCCCAAACTGCTCCTATAAAGGTAAGACTTAATGACTTAAAATTAGATTTTATTAAATTTGCAATGCTTCTTTTTTAAAACCATGCAAGTACACAGAACATAATGAACAGCAGTCTCATTAAAGCCTGTACTTGGGGGGGGGGGTGCTGCTTTTGCTGAATAGAGGTGTTAAATGACCTTATGGCACACACCAGCTGGAGGCATTACTAGCCTCTGATGATCCTCTAATCGCCTGAGCCAAGGTGTGAAACTGGGTGTGGGTCCCAATCAGCTGTTTGGTCTCTCCAATGTAGAGGACCAGACCTCTACATTGGAGAGACCAAACAGCCACTTCACAAGCGCATGGCACAACACAGAAGAGCCACCTCCACAGGACAAGACTCAGCTGTCCATCTGCATCTTAAGGATAAAGGACACTCTTTCGAGGATGCCAATGTTCACATTTTGGACAGAGAGGACAGATGGTTTGAAAGAGGAGTGAAAGAAGCCATCTATGTCCACTGTGAGCGACCATCTTTGAACAGAGGCGGTGGTTTACGACACCAACTCTCTGCCATCTATAATCCAGTTTTGAGTTCCCTCCCCAGACGCCTTAACGCCCACTCACATCCTGGGCCATCTGACATCAGGAATTCGCATGATAAGGTGGGGCCAGGTTTCACAATGAACTCACCCGAAACTCTGGCTGATTGGGACCCACACCCAGTTTCACACCTTGGCTCAGGCGATTAGAGGATCATCAGGGGGTCCTTTTGTCCCTCTGTGGGGGGATACTCCCACTAGGTTTATATCTGGGACTCTCCACCATTTGACCTTAGAACTGAAGAAGCTTCTTGGATGAGAGGTGAAACGTCTTCAAGTAACTTAAAGAAGTCCAGACGCTTTTCTTTGCAAGCTCCTTTGATTACTAGCTACTAGATGGGATGTAACTCTCATGTGTCAAATTTAGAGATGCAGTTTTAAATAAAAAACATTTGTCTCTGAATGCAGTGTGTTTGTGAAATTTTTTTCTGTCAGATTTTGCAGGAACATCTTGTCGTGTTCACGTTCACAAATACAACGCTTGTGTTTTTTAAAAAACACTGTGGAAAATGGTTGGATTCAGGCCTGCAGATGTGCCACCTTCGGCAGCTGTAAAGTTTGTGGGAGCAGGAACTGCAGCCTGCATCGCTGACCTGCTCACCTTTCCCTTAGACACAGCCAAAGTGCGACTGCAGGTATTAAAGTATTCTTGTGTAACAAACACAAAGCCAATTCTTGTAACCTTAGTAGCCTGAACTTTCATTGCACAGATCCAAGGAGAGGCCAGAGGCTCCGCTGCTACAGGGAGCGGCTCTACGGTAAAGTATCGAGGGGTGTTCGGCACCATCGCCACCATGGTGCGTACTGAGGGTCCTCTGAGTCTTTACAGTGGGCTGGTGGCAGGACTCCAGAGGCAGATGAGCTTTGCGTCTGTCCGAATTGGTCTCTACGACTCTGTTAAACAGTTCTACACTAAAGGCTCTGACCGTGAGCATCTGTGATTGGATTCTGACAGTTGTTTATTTGGTTGAGGGGAAATTTTGACCAGTCTCAACTGACATCTCTCTCTTCCCTGGTTTAGATGTGGGCATTGGGAGTCGGCTGCTGGCTGGATCTACCACAGGTGCCTTGGCGGTTGCCATTGCTCAGCCCACAGACGTGGTGAAAGTTCGCTTCCAGGCACAGGCCAGATCTCTTGGCCGTGCCAGGCGCTACTGTAGCACAGTGGATGCTTACAAGACCATTGCCAAGGAGGAAGGCATTTGTGGTCTGTGGAAAGGTAGCTCAAGCTTCCAAAATGCGTGTTTTTAAAAGGCTGCTGCTTCATTTCTTATGATGCATCTTTGTTTTCAATGTCACACAGGCACAGCTCCAAACATTGCACGTAACGCTATTGTTAACTGCACAGAACTGGTGACCTATGACTTCATCAAGGATATGCTCCTTAGGTCCACGCAGCTGACAGGTAAAACACAGTGGCTTCACAGCAACATCACGCATGTGTATGATATAGCACTCAGCCCTGGGTTCTGTGCACTCCACAGATAATCTGCCCTGCCATTTTGCATCAGCCTTTGGTGCGGGGTTGTGCACAACAGTGATCGCCTCTCCTGTTGATGTGGTCAAGACAAGATACATGAACTCTGCTCTTGGCCAGTACAGCAGCGTTCTCAACTGTGCTGCTGCCATGATGACCAATGAAGGCCCGCGTGCTTTTTACAAAGGGTAACCCAGTGATTCCACATTCATTTGACAACTCTTAATGTGAATGAAACGAAACCAAAAATGTTTTTGCCTCCATTTCCATTTTCTTAAGGTTTATCCCGTCTTTCTTACGCCTGGGGTCCTGGAACGTGGTCATGTTTGTGACGTACGAGCAGCTGAAACGAGCAATGATGGCAGCGAATCACAGCTGCAAAGCTTATCTGTAATCTCTACTGTCTCTTGATGGGCTCGTGTTCGACCACACTCACATTGTCTTTCATTTTTGTTATCTTCCAGCGTGTTTACAGAAATATTCTGACAGAGTGCAAAGTGCAAATAAAAACAGAAAGACATGATTTGCAAATGTATCAGTATTGCTCTCTCCTGACAGACATGTAGCCACATGAACAGTCCAATCAATCATTCTGATTACACATGTATTTGGAATGTGATTAATCTTTAAAAGACAGAGCTTGCTTGATCAGATACTTCCTCTCAGCAGAAAGCGTCTTGGGGAACTTAAGGTCAAAAGTAATTATGAGGTTTCCTCTCTGGGAAGGATTCTTGGACAGCGGCATTCCTTCTCCGGACAAGACTTTTTGGTATCTAGGGCTGATATGACATGACAAACAAATCAGAGAGCGGAAACTTAATGCAGATAGTGCACAAAATAAAAACACAATAATCATTAAGTGTTACAGCAGATGGTTATGCTGGACATTTCTTCCTGTTATAAGGGAGTTTTTCATTCCCACTGTCGCCAAGTGTTTGCTCATAGGTGATCCTATAATTGTTGGAGTTTTCTCTGCTTTTTTTCTTTTGGGGGGGGGGTTGTATTTCCTTACAATACGAAGCACTTTGACGCGACTGTTGTTGCACTCTGGCACTACATAAATGTAAAAACAACCAGACTGGGAAAAACAGTTTTTCAAGACAGTGACTGAAAGCACTTACTGGACAATGTCATTGATAAGAACAGAGAGCAGCCTGCCATCTAGTGTCTGCACGTCCACAGAGAAGCCAGTTAAAGCCTGCGAACAAGGGAATCAGCTTACAGCTTCAAAGAAACCTTTTTGCATGGCCAATAATCAATCCATGACATGACTCACCATCTCCAGAGTAATCTTTGCTTTGTAGATGAGGTCATTGTTATGTCTCACAAACAGAGGATGAGTCTTCTGTCGCACAATAAACACAATATCTGCGGGAATGCTATTTGGTCCCTGAAGGTAAAACAGCAAAACAAAATAAAAAGATTACCATGCAGCAGTCTTTACAGACAGTTCTTTATACATTCCCTCCCTGGGTAAAGGAAAGAATATACACAAACAAGGCAGTGGTACAGTCAGTACACATCATCATAATAAAAAAACAGAGTAATAAGAAGAATAGCTTTGAGCGCATAATTTCTTTTGGTTAAAATTGCCCAGAGTACAATAACCAAAATGCCTTTTGCTTATTGTAATCGGGTGTTAAAACCGAACATGCTTACTTTTGGTAGTAAGCGTGTTCCATTTCAGTGAACCTATAAAAGATCTGCAGGAACAACGTACTTGTGTGCAGTCTATGCAAAGTGCCAATTTTAGGAAAACCTTCACAAGTAGTTAGTCATCAGTTATACTTGCAATAGCAGAAAAAGGAGTACAATAAATTATAATTTGTTAAAAATTCCCCTCTCCTTTGTCGCATTCAGCCTTTTTAATGCTTACCTCTACTATCTTTTCACTAATTGCTGCACTGCAGTAATGTATATACCACAATAACAATGGCAACCTGCTAAATTTCCCTTTAAAGCTAACTGCACACTGAAGCCTAGGATTGATTACAGCAAAAAATACATTTCTGGGTTATAGCAGCCATATAGCTTGGAAATGGCATCAGAGCCACGAGCCCAACTCAGGCTGTAGGAAATATTTATGTATAAAAGGATAGAAATAATACACTATACCAACTCATAAGCTCACTTTCAAACCCCCCATTTTAAAATGATGTGTAGGCTGGTTAATTACCTGATCTCCCTCTTTGGGGAAAGTAATTCTTGTGCCTTCGTTCCATCCAGGCTTGACATCTATACTCAGAATCTTGTCTTTGATACTGGATGTGCATCCATCGTCATTCATGACCTGTAAAATGAATAAAGCATCGTACAATATATGAGGCAAAATCAGTGCTGTATCCAACAAAAGCCACGGGAGGGAGAAAATATAAACATGTCTTACTCTGCGAGATATCTTGATCTTTTTTGTGCATCCATGGAAGAGATCGTCCAGGGACAAATGAAGGTCTCTCTCTATTGGGGAATCTTGCGTTTTCGCCACTTGGCGCTGCAGGCCACCGAACTGAAGCGGCACATCATTTGTGTAGAAGTCTAGTAAAAAAAAAGAAAAAAAAGAAGGGGGATTAAAGGATTAAAATCAAAAAGGCACATTCACTGTCGGGCTTTGATTATGTTTTTTTCTCACCTGCAAATGGGTTGTCACCCCCGAAAAACTGTTTGAATGTCTGGTCAGGATTCCCATGGTAGACGTATTTTGATGACCAAGTTCCATTGCTGGCAAACTCAAGTGGAATACCACCTCTCAGGCCTTCCTCTCCAAACTTGTCGTAAGTTGCCTTTTTTCGAGCTTTCACACAGAAAATTGGCTTTGATTCACACACATATGGTACATTCTACATACAATAAATACAGCCTTTCCTCAGACCAAAATACACTTCACTGTATATTAGCCTGTATTACTATTTTAATATTAACTGGTAAAAAATATTCTATTTCTGATCCTTATAACAGTTTCCTGCTAAATTTTTTTTTTAAAACAAAAAGCTTTAAATACAAATCTGCAGTTATTTCCACTTCTCTTTTTACAAAAATGTTAGTATTGTTTATAATATAACCAATTTTAAACTGATTTGTAGCTGTGGGTTTATCTATAGCATTGTTTAAAACCGTGAGTGGGAGGGTAGATACAATACATTGCGATACTTTGTGTGGTGATATTGTATCGATAGAGAGTCACCAAATATCGATATTTTATAAAGAAATATAAATACTCAGGGAGTACTATGAACAGTAGGACTCATCTTACATTGAGATGATTTTATGTAGCTCATTGTCTTTTATCCTGTCTTCCTTCTCTCACCCCAACCGGTTGCGGCAGATGGCCCCGCCCCTCCCTGGGCCTGGTTCTGCCGGAGGTTTCTTCCTTTTAAAAGGGAGTTTTTCCTTCCCACTGTCGGCAAAATGCTTGCTCATAGGGGGTCATGTGATTGTTGGGTTTTTCTCTGTATGTATTATTGTAGGTCTACCTTACAATATAAAGCGCCTTGAGGCGACTGTTGTTGTGATTTGGCGTCGTATAAATTGAATTGAATTGAATGTAAAATCAGCTCCACTGACAAACCACCCAGGACTGGACACACTTAGCTTGACAAAGCTACATGCTAATTAAGAGCGAACTTATGGCTCATAAGTAAAAACAGGACAGCAACCTCCTTGCAGCTACAAAATATTTTTTTAAGAATCGGTGACTGCCTGGTTATAGAATTGAATTTTTTCACATTCTGCAACTGACTAAACAGTTGCCCAGAACGTGAGGGTGTCGAACACAAATGGTCAATTTTGATCGGAAGGCAGTTGCAGAGGTCACCTGAGAGGAGGCAACTTTTCTGCAAACAGTCTCAGTCTGACTTAGACTGACTGCAATCACTCTCTGAGAGAATGTCAAATAACTGACTCAACCGGCTCCCAGGTGGCTATATTCTGGTTTTATTTACATAGAACAGGAATGTCGCTGGTTGCAACTGAATGCAAAATCACGTATCGCAGGAATGTTGTACACCTTCCTTTGATAATTCAATTGATTTGTGCTGCTTTAAAAAGAAGAATAATAGATCATCACAGTATAACAGTATATCAGTTAAACTTCAGAGATATCAGTCTGTTCAGTTGGGAAACATGAACCCGTGTGAATCCGTTTCGCTTACTTTGGTCCAAATGAAAGTAACGCTGGAGAGGCATCAACGAGACAACCCCACCCAAAAACCTGACTGTTTTTGCTGTTTGTCAGTGAGAAATACATGCAGCCCATGCAGGTTGCACAGGTAGTCGAGCTCAGTTCTCTTCACACAGGAGAGACACACACAAGCAGTGAGGACATGTGACAGACATGAAAGGGTCTTGAGACACTGTGGTGAATGTTGGGCTGTCTGCCTGATCCTTCAGCATGACAGATTTGGAGGGTTCCACAGACCTCCACGTGCTGGTAGGTCGGTGATAAAAGTTTGCCAAGAAACAGACACATCTGTTGCCTTCTTGAGGTAATTTTCGAGAGCACTGGAAATGTTCCTCCTGTCCCTTTTTATACAAAGGAACAGACATGGGTACTGATGCTGTGGTGATGCCCCTAACTGCCCAGCTCTTAGCAGCTCCACACTCTTGACACTGCTGACAGATACACCTTCTTACATCGGCTCTTCCTGATTTGCAGTCCTGGAGCAGCTGTGCACTGACTATCTTTGCAACGTGAATGGGATGCAGGTATCATGTCATTCCACCAGAAGTGAAAAGTAAAGTCACAAAAAGCAAAGCTAGAATGAACTAAATCACGAGGGATAAGGAACGACCACTTTCATTTGCACCAAAGCAGCTGAAATGGATTCAGTACGATTAACTGACTTTTCCTTAGACTGTGATCATCGAGTGTCCCCTTATTGTTTTTATCCGTGCGGTTTCCAAAATAAAACACACTTCAGTCTCGATATTCTTCCACTTACGGTCGCTTAAAACATCATAGGCTTCACCCAACTGGGTAAATTTCTGGGAGCTTCCAGGCTCTCTGTTTCTTTTCGGATGAAATTTGAGTGCAAGGCGTCGATATCTAAGAAAGAGAAAGAAATAACTGAGGAATAACAGAACAAGCCTCATTACTAAACATGTGAGTTTCATATGTATTAAATGACTTACGCCTTTTTGATGTCTGCATCTGTTGCGTTTCTATTTATTTCCAAAGTCTCGTAGTAATCATTACTCATTGTGAAACTAAGTATTTAAAACCACATTTAGACATCAAAGAAATATCCAGCTAAAACACAGAGTGCGGGTGCGTGAATTGGTTTCCACGGAAACGGCTGCTGGGAGACTCTCGCGAGAATTGCAAACACTCGCGGACATTGATTTAAAATAAACTATTGAATGAAAAAACAAGAAACAGACTGCAGTCCAGAGAAGACTGCTCGTCTTCAAATAAATAAGAAGAAATTTAGAAGTAATAAACGTTGACGGGAGTTGCTACTTCGCAGTGAAGTAATTATTACTGACCTCTTTCGAAAGCTTTTATAATGTGGCATTATTTAATGTCTCCGCGTAGTTAGTTATTGTCTGCTTTGTAATATGGCCTAGAATCATATGCAGATGACCACGATATTAATGAATAGCTGTGCAACAATCTGATAATCACTCAATGCTAGATCCCAACTAGGTCAGGTAGATAGGGTCACTTGACATTTTGCATAGTGGATTGCTGGCATGTCTCGTGTTTGGGGGCCACCATTGCATTATTTCTTTTGTGGACTTGCAGAACAAACAGTAGGTAATGAGTCAGGCCAGTTACTGTAGCTTCAGCATACCGTGATCTTGTCTATCTGTAAATTTTTGAAGCACCTTGGTTATTTTGTACCTCGACAGTCATTTTGAGATTTTCTGTAAATTAACTGTAATATTATTGGACATCAAACCTGTATGTATAAAATCAAAAAGTTAAATGTGATTTGAACACTGAATGTCTCTGACTACAATCACTTTTTCAGTACACAGCTAAACATCTATATTTCTGTAACTTTCATTATCTTGTAGTAATTGCTGCCAGAAATTATACAGAAACAGATCACCATCTCAGCACTTAAAAAATAAAAATATTGAACTGATTTATCCAAAACACATGTCAGAAACACAGATCAATACCAGCAGCGTTGACAAATTTACTTTTATTCTTTCATTTGAATCCATTCCAGAAACGTTAAGGACTACAACGCTATACAAACTGAACTCTCGCCTGTAGTTTTACACAAAAATTGCACAATATTTTCAGTATGATCAAAGTGCCACTTCGAGGCAGCACGTGAAACAGCAGTTGCTCTCTGCTGAGTGTCAAAGGTGGTCCAGTTTGGATGCATATTTTATTAGCGACTCATACCCAAAGTGAAGATATTAACAGCCATACAAAAGAAACAGGAATCTGATAGAAATAAATATTACAAGTCATTGTGGATTAAATACATATGTAGAATCATCACTAACAAGAGATCAATGCCAAAAAATAAAAACAAGGAAGTGTTGATAAAACGGCATACCAAACCTAATTAGATAAATCCAAAGCCAAGGAAGCCCTCTACAATTCAACTCCAAAAGGCATATATCTCCACATCTAATGTCTATTGTTGGATTTGAGAAAATCTACAAACACTATCAAAGAAGGTTTTAATCCATGTCAGCTATAGTCTTTAGGGAAAAAAAAATCTATCCAAATAAAAAGTAATAGAAAATGGAAGCCAAGGTAAAAATAATCCATCTCAATAGACGTGTGGGCAGAGGAGGAAGGACGGTAATGTGTTTGATGCAGTCATGTTATGCATTTGTGCTGGTTTCCATGGTGTGTAGGTGTGAGACTGCGTGACTGTGCAGGTCGTGTTGGGAGAACTGTGATCAAGTTTAAAATAAGCTCCTAGCTCACACTTCATGGGTGTGTAGTATACATGTCTACATCCAGCACTCCAAATAATGATTTACTTTGAAACAATCCTACAACCTTTTCCTCGTTTTATCCCAAAATGTTAAAAACAAAATAGTTTGAAGAAAACACCTAAATTAACTTCGGCCAATCAAATACAAAAGCGCTTATTGTGTTAACTGACAAATGCACACAACACATTCACATTGTGCTTATTAAGCTTAAAGCAATATTTACTTCTTTTTTCTTTTTTTAAAGATTCTCGCTCTTAGACAAATACATTGATTTGATGACTTTGACACACATCGTCTTTCAGTTTGGTTCAAAATCATCTTTACCCACAAACTATTCTCATTTTTCTTGTACTACCATCTCTGCTGAAATGACAGAAGGCTTAGTTCAAGCATAAATATGCAATGTTTCAATGCATGTGTGTTACAGTGCAAATATTCAATTTAAGTACAACTGAAGTGACTTTCAGAGCAGCCCGATGGGCTACCAGACTTCCATGATGGCGAGGATAACGGATGTAGTGTTCTCTTTCAGGCTGGGGGACAGTGGAGGGTGTAGTGAAGGATATGGGCGCAGAAAAACTGAATGTATTAGATAGAAACATTAGCAGGAACAGCCTCCTTCACTGGTAGGTTGCTCTGGTGGTTTCTCCAGCTTAATGTCAATCACTGAAAGGTTTAGGAGTTAAGAAACAACATTGAAAAGGAACTCTGAAATGCATTGGCATTGATTAAACGAACAAATAAATAAATTAATAGCTCTAGATTTCTGCTCAAGGAAAGACAGTCACACTTTTTTGGCACAATGGTCCAAAATGTCCCATTGGTGTTCAATTAGCCTGAGATGACCGTGATTGTAAATGCCAGCACGTTTTACATTATTTTCATGATCATTAAAGTAGTCAGTGACCACATGTGCTGTACAGGTAGAGGCCATTTTCACACTCCAGCAGTGGTATTGCCCAATTCACATGTATTGGTTTATGACACATTCACAATAAATTACAAAGGGACTCCCCTATAATGGAGCACTTGTTGATGGTGGGAAGGAAGAAACAGCTTAACAGAAAGAGATCTCTGGCAGAACCAGGCACCAAAAGGGTTGGGGTTTAAGTTTTAAAATAAAGTTCTTAGTTTCAAAAATGAACTTGTTAATTTTTAAAGACCCTCCCCCAACTAAATATTTTTCTATTTGCTGAGTCATTAAGCAAGACAATTTAAAACTAATACTGTTAACATATACTGCATTCTCTCTCTGCATGAGACAGAATGCAAAGCTGGTCTTCCACCAGAAAAGCTTCTAGTTGTTGGGCTGCTGGGGAGTTAAGAGCGCTATCCACCCACTGTACTGTGTATATGGCGTGCCAAAGTTGGAAAGTCTTTCAGCTCTACATGAACTTCTGTGGGTGTTAGCTGAAGTTTTTACCCTTTAATGGCAGGAATAAATTATCATCGTTCAGATATTTTACAAGATCAGATGCTTCAACTCAATGTGACGACTCATACTGGTCTCCATTTAACTGAGGTCAGTATTTCACCACTTATTGCTAGACAGAATATTAAAGTAATCTTAAATATTCTTATGGACACATGATGGCTTGTGCTATAGTTACATGGCAAACTTATCAAAGCTGAAGTCAGTAAACATCATAACAACATCTTTATAACTCAGTCTGAGTTCAGACTTAGGCACGTTTCTAGGAGCATGACTGACTAATGTGAATTCACTGTCTGCTCTGATCTGTATCAGGACAAACTTCAAAACCTTTCAAGTCTGTTTCATACCCTCCAAAAATAGACCATCAGTGCAGAGTGTCTTTGATATTATACTCATTAAAACAGGCATCCAGCTGAATCTCAATAGGTGTCCTCACTGGTAAAACAAATCTAGATCGACATGTGGGTTAAGCAACAATAGTGAGATGTCACAATTCTGCACTTGATTCTCCCTGTGGCCGTGCTTATCCATATGACAGACATAAGAGGGCAAAGAGACCTCTGACTCTGTTCTGTCATGTCAGATGCAGACACTGACATGTACACAAAAGGATACTGTCCTCTCTACTCTTGTCCTGTGTGGTGTCCATGCCAGGGAGGGCAGCTGCCACACGACGGAAAAGCTGGAGGGAAAGAGAACCACATGTATTCTTTCAGACAAGGAATATACTGAGGGCATGATAAAAAATACAAAATGAAATTGGCACAGCATGTTGTGTATAATCCTAATATTAACTGATCAAGCATAAGGTCCACTTGAAACTCACACAGAGAAAGACACCCAAGAGAGATTTATCAAATTTGATCTCAGTTTAGCAGCTTGTGTCTCTGACACTGTAAACCAATTTCTGTGCTGCATCAGTGATTTGAAAAGAGGATGGAGCTGAGCTTTAGTGACATCTTCCATTGACAAAGCTTGGAGGATTTTAAGCGATGAATGGATCCATTCATAAAATTCAAGAGAAATGTATGATGATGCTCAGCATCCCCTGCCCCCACCAAAGAGCGTCATGGAAGCAGACTTATGACATGCAGAGTTCACAGCAGCAGTAACACTATTGCTGTGGTGATCAGTGCTGTGCAGGTTGTTGATTTGCAAACTCTGGTCCCCATCTCTAAGACTTTGTGATAAAAGGTTGGCCAATACAAATCATTGCAGGGGGGAGAGAGCTTGAAAAACAATCAGTTCTCTTCCCTAGTGACCAGTGGAAACTGATGTTTAAAGCACACCTTTTCGCACACATGCGTGTGAAATAGAAGCCAATCAGAAGAGAGCACTATGAGAACACATACACATGTAGGTGCACACGCTCTACCTGTTTGACATTGTAGCCTGTCTTTGCACTTGTTTCAATAAACAGAACATTCATCTCTTTCGCTCTCTGTTCTCCCTCCTCTGTGGTTATCTGTCTGTGATGAGCCACCGCGAACAACACACAAACACCCACCAGGACACGCACATACCCCCACAAACATCAACACAGAGACAGGGGAAAAGAAACAGACACTGTGATTATGTTGAAGAGCATTAACAAGCCGTGCCCTTCCTGCTGCGGCTGCCACCACTGCCCAGCACCAAAGGTTTCCCAGTAAACTTCCTGGCAAAACAGGAAGAGAAGTGAAACTTCCAACATCTCAACCATAAATGTTTTATTCTCTGTGTTTGGCTGAAAAACAGGGTTTTGGAGATCCAAGGCATTGCTAGGCCAAGACGAGTAAAAAGATTGTAAATAAGCTTTTAGAGTAGCTTGCAGGTAACAGGGAAAAGCCATACACGAGACTGACACCCACACACTCTCATCACCTTTAGCAAGAAAGTGATGAATACTTGTTTTATTTAAAGAAATACGCACAAACAAGAGCAATTTAGACTAAGAAGCCCTTTTCAGACATGCACTCAATTCTGTTAGTCAGATGGCATCTAAACGCAGAGGTTACAAACGCACATCACTTCTCCACCTTTGAGTTGCTCAGCTCACTAAAAGACATGATTGTTGTGGATAATCCCCTAAACTATAATAATGTGAGGGGCGGAAAAAATAAAGTTTTGGCATGAGACATCAGCTTTCAGCTTTTTTCCATCGTCTCACTGCCAGAAATACTGCAGAAGCCACAAAGCCACTCCTTTGTTACATATGTTAAACAGGCTTTTTATTCCACGCTGGACAAAGTCCAGCATCTACACTGGTCCATAAAAATCACAACCCACAGTGTGAATTTAGTGGTTCACTTAGTGGTCATTTATAAGCTACTGTTTAGTAAAATTGGGGCAACCGTGGCTCAGGGGGTTGGGAAGCTCATCTGTAACCGGAAGGTTGCCGGTTGCCTGCTCTCTGTCCTGGTCGTTGTGTCCTTGGGCAAGACACTTTACCCTACCGCCTACTGGTGTTGGCCAGAGGGGCCGATGGCGCGATATGGCTGCCTCGCTTCTGTCGGTCTGCCCCAGGGCAGCTGTGGCTACAACTGTAGCTGCCCCCACCAGTGTGTGAATGTGAGAGCGAATGAATAGTGGAATCATAGAGCGCTTTGTGTGCCTAGAAAAGCGCTATATAAATGCAATCCATTATTATTATTATAAAATTGACCTAAGTGTTTATGGTTGCAATTGCAAATATACAGAATGTGGCGTAATAACCCCCCAGAATAATTTGGGACACTATATCCTACTAACTATAGTGTGAAATTTGGCGCATAGCACACAATAAAATCATGATATCTGTAGCTTGTTCTGTCAGAGTGGGGATGTTTGAAAGAAGCTTTGATGAGTATTAATGTAAAAGAAAAGCTCCATGTCCAAATAAGAAAATGCTGTCACTTTACCAGATCAAAAATTTTATGCAAGCCATGTCTGAAAAGGGGCAACTTCAGGAACCTAGTCTGACTTTTATTTTCAGTGGGAGACCTTTGGAGGTGAAACCCAGGAGGCAGCATCTACAGCACGGCGTCAGAGCACGGCTCACACACACTCTTACCTGCTTTACGTTGTAGCCCGCTTTCGCACTAGTCTCAATAAACATTACATTTAGTTCTTTGGCTTTCCGCTCACCCTCTTCAATAGATACTTGCCTGTGGTAGATAAAACGGTTAAAAGACTCACAGCAAGAGACAATACAAATTCAAAAAAAGGCTTAAAAACAAAAAACAAACAAAAAAACCCAAAACAGGACACTTTCAGATATAATGCATGAAAGAAAAAAAATTAGTGAGGCCACCAGTAACCAGTAACAATCAATAACTTCACTTCTATGCTCTTCATGGAGTGCCTACTTTAACAAAGGCAGAAGGAGGGAAACACAGATTACCTTTTATCGGCAAGGTCTGTCTTGTTTCCCACCAACATAATGATGACATCACTTCCTCTTTCTGTTCTCACGTCATCAATCCATTTTGTGGTTTGCTGGAAAGAGTTGACATCTGGAAGACAGATGGAGATAAAAGGCCTCAGGTGAGAAAACAGTGGTTAGTGACAGCAAGGCAATAAGCAAAGAGAGTTACAAGCTGTAAAATGTGCAACTTTTTTTTTTTTTTTTTTAATTAAAAAGAAAAATATGCTTCGGTCATACTAGTGTATTTAAATGGAATCAATGCATTCCTCAGCATCAACGATGTGAATAACCTAGGGCACTCCCAGTGGACAGGTGAGCCACATACTTGTAATGTCGTAAACTACGACTGCAGCTGCAGAGTCTCTGATGTAACTTGGGATGAGGCTACGAAATCGCTCTTGCCCCGCTGTGTCCCACAGCTGCAACCTAATCTGTGGGGGAGGAAGGGGAAGGGGATGGAAAGAAAAAAGAAAAGAAAAAAAAAAAGAAAGAAACAAAACGAGATGAAAATGAAACAAGAAAAACAAATAGACAAATGGGGTAAGTTTATGTGACAAAAAAATTAATAAAAGGAAATAAAGTTGGACTAATGGGAAAAGATAAAGAGAGAGAAAGGTGAGCACGTAGTGCATGCAGGCAGTGAATAAGCACCAGAGAGAGCTAGCTGTCTGGGCCTTTGGGAGGGAAGAAAGAAGTAATCACCCTTCACTTGTCATCAGCCCTCCTCTCTGGATCAAGTAAGGTGTTTAATTTCAAAACGGTGATGAGAAAGTAGATGGAAGGGTAGGAAGGAGAGGAAGAAAACTCGTGTTGAGGGAGGAAATGAACAGAGAAAAGGAGGATTGTCCAGGGGGATACAACACTCCTGATCACAGTAGCAACGTACAAATGCTGTCTCTGTGTGTGTTAGAAAGAGCATAATTCAGTGGCTAAAGAAAAGCAACTGGACAAGAAGAAGAAAAACAAAAACAGAGTTACTGGTTGTGCCAAAAATAAACTTACTGTTCTGTCTTCAAGATACATAGTTTTCGACAGGAAATCAATTCCTATTGTGGCCTGAAAAAAACAAAAAAATCAACCAAATATTCACAGTCATTTCCAAGGAGTATTGCTGTTGATATTGGGCATCATCAATGATTATTAAAGTTAAAAGTGGAGGTGTTAAGTCTCACTTGGTAGGTGTTGTCGAAGCTGTCGTACATGAACCTGGTGATCAATGAAGTCTTTCCCACTGCACAAACACAAACAAGAAACTCTTAAAGAGTGCAATGACCACACGATCACTTTGATTTTGGAGAAGAATTAGGTACATCTTTTCCCCTGGAAAAAAGAACTGCATTTATAACTGAATCTATTCTACATTTTCCCCCAATTAGAAGAAAATTTAAAAACTGAAAATGCTTTTTACACTTTCTGAGTACCCAAAGTCTTCAAACAGATTATTTTATCTGACCAACTGTCTAAAACCTAAACATATCTAATTTACAATAACATAAAGCTAGTCAGCCGCTTTTAACTGGTTCACTAATAATTTCAGCTGTAATCAAAATAATTATTACGGGGCTAAATAAAAACTACGCAGATCTCTGAAAGCTTGCAGAAATGAAATGTGTTTAAAGTTATTCAACCCGAAGCAGCTGCTGTGGCCCTTTTCCACAGATGATGACCACTAATAACAGAGTAAAGCAAGCAGCTTCATGTCACACAACTCCCACTGCCCTCTTGTCCACTAAGCGTGTAGTGCACAGCTGTTCAAAGTAATTCAGGAGTCAGAGGGTTGAGCAAAGCACAGAGAGAAAAAGGGCTGTAAGCAAAGTTTGCCATTTATGTCTGAACTCCCCCCACCCATGTATTCAGGGTGCTGATTTGATCCACAATGGAGGGTTTGTGTCCATATGTAATAAAAACTCTGTAATGTTGTTTAACACACAAAACTACGCTTTACAAACTTTGCAGCTGTAAAATGCTTCAATTTTTTCCTAATCTCATAGAAAAACATTTATGAACACCTTTAACACATCAGGGACAGTCACACAGTAGCTCTGAGTACTCGCACAGTGCTGCCAGTTCTCAGACTGTTTTTGCTGAGCTCGAGTTACATTATCAGTTACAATGTCCATCAAGGGATGGTGACAGGGCTACAGACAACACTGCTGTTTACAAGGCTTAAAGGAGCCACAGCTTATCACACACTGTCCGATAAACGCAGTGTGTCTGTCCCGTCTTGGTGGGACTTACAGGTCATATTACAGCAAAAACATTTATTACAGTTTTGTCAATAATGTCATCAAGTTTTGGCTTCCTTAATTCTTTCCTAGTTTCATTTATCACAGCAGCTTCTCAACTCACATCTTTTCCAAAGAGATCTGTATTATTTTATATGCAGTCTATGGCACAGTGCGACTGAAAGACAAGTTTTATATTTTGGGAAAAAGGTGTGCAGGGCCTCTTTCTACATTTGCATTTTTTAATGTTCTTGGGTATTTTTTATAATAAATATTTGTGCAATGTAATGGTTCTGACATTTCTTGTAAGTAATTTCTTCAGTTTAGATGTTTATTATGCATTTAGCTTCCTTTTTTTTATAAGTGATTGGGTTTGCTATTCTTCTCACATCACAGCAGGAGAAGCCATGACTTCTTTGTTTCTTTCTTGCTGGAAAAGAATGAATAAATAGTGCAAAATCTCATCTTGACAATAGCCCCTTTTTTGTCTTCCCTATTGTCCTTTGGTGGCTATCTGAGTTCACGTTTGATCCAAGTTTCTCTTTACCGAGAATTCCAACTTCATACTGTTTTAATAAAGCAACATGAAACAGCTAGTTCAAATATGTTGCAAGTAGATTCCAAAGAAAGAGACAACGCTGGACCAATAACCCAAATTCTACTTTAAACCCTAAAATCTGTGGACACCGCGGACGACACAACGAACAGCCACACAGCTTTACCTAAGACATGAAAAACAGCCCACACGAACCCTCTGTGTGGACACTGAAAGAGTCTAAATTAGTAGGGAGATCGCAGGAATGTTGCTTGGCAAGATAGGCCAATTTGGAAGTTGCTCCAGGGTCGAAATTATGAGTTTATGATCACTCAAGTATTATGAACATCTTCTAAACACAGCAGGGTATGCCTGAAGTTCACCTATCCTTCAATAACGAAGAGATACCAAAAAATAATGCTGGTGCTTCATAATTTAACATCCTGTTAAATGACACTTGGTAATTTCCGATGCCTCCGTTAATGATGTGTTATCACAGCCCGTCACACAACTGAAGTAAGAGTCCATTTTTACAGACATGACTCATTTTGAAGGAAATGAATCACCTTTTTAATCGGGCCAAGGCGAAGAAACTGTTCGTAACAAGTTACTGTGTCGTAATGCCATCACTGCCAAGTGTTAACGATACGTGGCTAACGTTAGCTAGCTAGCTGGTTGACGTTAATCACCCACCAAACTCTGGTGTTAGCTAAATGTCCAACAGAGCAAAAAGGTAAATCCTACATCCCACAACATTTAAAATTACCAGCAGACTTACCGCTCTGTTCACCGAGAAAGACCAGTTTAAATTTTCTTAAAGGGTTTCCGAAGTCTCCGGCCGAAGACATGACTGAATCAAACCTTGACGTTACTTTTCGGGAGCTTCCTAGCTAGTTAGCTAATGCTAACTAACCAGTTGTTGTCAGTTATCAAATATCCAGAGGCAGCGAAAATGAACAGCCCCACTCGTGGCTGACTTGAGCAAATTTTGTGCTCAAAGCGTATTCCTTCAAAGTCCAAGTCAATATTAAGCACCGCACTAACTACTAGGGCCAAGTTAGCGTTACTCTTCTACTCTGTCAATTACACCCAACCAACGAGCCACCTCGGGCCGCTCTTCTTCAGAGACAACTTTATGGATAGATGTGTCTTCTTGGCATGTTGATGTGCTGCCCTCTGCTGGTGGAGCAAAAAAAAAAAAACACAATGAAAAACCAGACTGCTCCTTTGGCAGAGCAACGCACTGACACATTTGATTCAGTAGATTTTATTTTTATTTTATTTCACAAAGTTGGAAGCATTATGAGGGGGAAAAATACCGTGCTAAGGACAGAGAAGAACAGAAGGAAAAGGCACGGTGTGGCTTTTTTAAAGCCCACTAGAGGGGGCACTTTCATCACAGGTAAGATTTCACTACTAAGCAACTTTAATGGGAATCCCAATAATGTTTAAAGATTAGACGGTGACTTTTACCGATGGTTAAATTACATGGAAAGATTTTTTTTAACATCCATCCATCCATCCATCCATCCATCCATCCATTCATTCATTCGCTTATCCTGTTCAGGGTCGCGGAGGTGGGAGGGGGGGGCTATCCCAGCTGTCTCAGGGCAAGAGGCAGGGTACACCCTGGACAGGTCGCCAGTCTGTCGCAGGGCTAACACAGACACACAGCCAACCATTCGCACTAACATTCACACCTATGGGCAATTTAAAGTTTCCAGTTAACCTATCCCCACTAACTGCATGTCTTTGGACTGTGGGAGGAAGCCGGAGTACCTGGAGAGAACCCACGCAAACACGGGGTCAGCACTTATGATGAAATCCCTCAGAAGCAGAAGATTAAGGAAGAAAACAGCCACTAATACATTAATATTTCTATTAAAAACAGTCCCCAGTAGTGAGTAAAATTTTCTTTAGAATTTCTTTCTTTGTTACTCAGAGTTTTTAGGTAAACTTTATTTCATTTTTTTTCAATGTAGAATAAACGTTGTTTAAAGAAACTGTGTAACACTCCTATATAGCATTCGACAGTGTTAATTAGTCCTGTTGGTGCTGAAAGAATAGCATTCTTTTTGTTCAGCCTATTTTTAAACCTCACTGCAATGTGCACATGTTCAGCCTTATATTCCCTCTATTAATGCCAGGTTTTGCTGGCAACCATGTAGCATCAAGCCAACTGGCATTAAGAGTCCTTGTGAAGGAAATTAAATCACAGTTGAGGGTAGCAGTTTGTAGCTGTGAAAGTGGATGTCTGACTTGTTAGTTCTATTATGTCAGACACTTTTTAAAAATTGGTTTCAGGCTGTGATGTTTACAGGACCCTGTGTAGCTTTTATTGGATTACTCATGACCTTCAGCTCATCAGACAGCTGCTGTCCTGAAGGATGAAGCCCCGAGGCAACATACAAGGTGGTTTACTTACTCCACCCAAGGACAGATAAGATAAGATAAGATAAGATAAGACTTTATTGATCCCACGGCAGGGAAATTTGTGCGTTACCTCAGCTCAGGTACAGATAGCAGAAGAAAAATCTAAAAATCTAAATAAAATACAAACAAATATAATATAAGTAAAATAATACACTATACACAACGGTAGCATACACAGCATGTGATTATGGATAGAGGGATGTATGAATGACTACCTGTCTACCTGTTTAATTCTGTTAGTGTTTTAATAAATTCTATAAATGACCCACTCTCATATACAGCATGTATGAACAGTACACCTCTGCTTTTTTACCTGCAGTCATTTAAATACCAAATCAAGATACTTATAATCTCCCACTGACTGATAACCACATTTGGTCTCAATATTTTGTCATTCCAGCATCCTTGTTGTTAGGGTAATTTAATTCTTACATAATTCCTATTAAAGATACATGTGCTGTGTAAGGGCATGTATTATTTGTGTGGACATGTCCATCCTGATGAGATAAAGATGAGCTGAAACAGAAAATAAACTAAAATGTCAGAACCCTACAGATGCAAGTGTTTTCTTCAACTATTAATTAACCAGAGGAAACTGGCTTCACCCTACTGTTCACTAGCCTGGATTACATTTACATTTTAGGGGTTTTAAGTATAAAAGGCAATGCATTATTAGTGTATGGGTACAGTATGTGAGTTCATGCCTGCTTGAGCCAGCTGTTCTAAGTCACTGAAGAGAAGACACACCTGCGCCCCGCTCTCATTCATGTGCCATGCAGCTCTGAAGTCTCTTTGCAGAGCAGCTGACGGTCTGATGCCAGCCCTTCAGCTGCTCTGGTTGCGACCCACGCCTCATTAAACTTGAGCCATCAACTTGAGCCGGCTGCCTCTCCCCTCCCTCTTTTCTCTCCCCTTAACAGCACTCCTACGCCACATGTCCTTGGTCAGGGAAAGACCCCAAATTCCCGCCCCTCCCACTGAAGATGCTGAATTAACAAATTCTCCATTGCTCCCGGTCTCCCTCACTCAGTCATTCTCCATCTCTCACGCATAAGCATACAGAGGGATGCGGCACGTGTGTTTCCACGCGCACAGCAAGACGGATTGCGCTGTAGACCTCTGTAGAGGTTGTGCATTTTGAATGTGCTCACGTCACTGCCTTTTGCTCATTTGTGAAAGATCCATCAGCACCATGAATTTGAGGAGGTGCTATCAAATTTCCCCCGAAGCTCCTCAAAGTTACGCACCTTATTCTGCAAGAAATGAGCTGTCAGCTTGAAAAGCGTGTAATCCAAAATCAAAGGAGCATGACTAAAAGGAAGCATGGTGCAAAAGAATCGAAGCTGTCACCCCAAGCCATGACTTTATCCTGGTGCGCTGGTCTCATGTCAGGCCACTGCATCATTTACTTCTGCAAAACTTGACTCAGTCTTCTAGATGGGAAAACCTTGCTATGACTCCCATCTTGGGGAAAAAAAGTCTTTATTTTTTTCTTCTTTTTTCTTCTCTTGTTCAGATAAAGAGAGTGTATAGGGGATGTTTGTGCATTAGTGTAGGAATCTGACTGTATCCATGTGCGTAATGGATGGAGACCATCACATGCCCACACCACCTTGATCTAATGTCAATGTCACACCAAAGTACAACACTGTGCTCATCTCTCCCGTGGGGGAGACTGAACGCAAGGGCTCTAATGGAGGAGAGACTGATGAGGAACAGAAAGAAGATGAAAAGGGGAAATCGGAAAAAAGGGGTATGAAGGTTAGGCCAGGGTAAAATAGGTGTGTTGTATTCCCCAATACAGTAAGATAGAGAAAGGGAGGGGATATGTGGGGGATGGGGTGGAGCAGAGCTACAATTCTCCTGTAATCCTCCTCCTGGAATCATGAGGTTAGATGATGAGAGGGGGGGGGGAACCAGGAAGAGAGCATTTGAAGTGAAGGGAAACACCGTCGAGCTTCCAGACTGGAACAAAGGACTGCAATGAACACAGGGCAGGAGGCACAGTTAGATCACAACTCCGTCTTCTCTGTGCAACATCAGGCAGGAACAGGCACAGCAGTACAGTGGGAGGCATTCTTGCAAGCATAACCGAAGCAGAGATCAGAGTAGCAATCCAAGCACATTTACAAGAGGAGGCAGAGAAGGAGGGAGGGCGAGAAGGAGGGATGAGAGAGAGCAGATCTATGAAAGGAGGAGGAGGGGTGTTGCATGCTCACACAGTGTGACAGAGATAGAGCGATGAACGAGGCTGAGACACACAGAGAGAGAGAGGGAGAGAGGGGAGAGCACAGAGCAGAGATGGGGACCGAACGCTGAGACAGAGGTAGTTGGAAGGACTCAGATCTGCAGAACAAACGTGAGGAAAAGGAGGAAGAGAGTGAAGGTGAAGGAGAGCAGGAGGGAGAGAGGCGGGAGGGAGGGGGGGGGTGCAAGATGATGGAGCCCAGAAATAGGTTTCTCAGGACAGCTTTTCATCCCTGCAAGACATGACTCTTGGTGTTGGACTGTGCTGAATTTAGCCAGAGGGACAACACAGGACAACACAGGACAGCAGGTCTGCAGCACATTGACTGGGTTCAGCCTCACTGGATGCAGCAAAGCAGCTGATTTATTACTGAGGGGCTGGGTGGCAGCGTGTTTGAGCGTGTGTCTCTGAGCGCGCACGTGTGTGTGCATGTGTGTGTATGCAGGTTTTTATGGGTCCTTGTAGCACTCAGAGCTGTGGGAGCGACCATTCCTCCAGTCATGAAATGACATTCAGCAGGAAGGAGCTTTGTGTGCTGGCGTGGATCTGCAGTCCTCAGTAGGAAGTGCGAGAGTGGGATTCAAAGCTGTCATCGAGTGCAAGTGTGTGTGTGTGTTTACAGTGCCGTTTGCTGAGGTGAGCCGAGGAGGATCAGCTGTATGTGTTGTGTGTGTGTGTTTAGGTTGGAGTAGCAAGGGTGCAGCAAAGGCAAAGCTTCTACACAATGCAAGGACGATTGCAGGGGAGCACCGATGGCAGTGAGTGCAGCTAAAGTACAAGGAGTGCCCTGGGGGTAAGGTGGAGGACAAAGGCAGGGACAGAAGAAGGAGAGGGGAAGGAGAACAGAGACAAGTGGAAAACAGAGGGTGATCATGGCTGTCATTCAGTGAGCTATAGCATATGCTGTAGCGCAGAGCGGAGTGGTGCGGCAGGGGGAGGACAAGCATCACTGCACAGGGGAGGGGGAGAAACTACGGGAGAGAGAAGGTGGGGGGAGTGGTGTGTGTGTGGTGGGGAGGCGATCAGCTCAGCACCTCTTCAGCACCTGGAAGAGGAGCAGAGCGGGACAGGCCCAGCAGAAGACACTCATTCATTCACGTGCACAGAGATGAACTGATAAGCAGCCAGGTCAACGTGTAGAGGTCAAAGGGAGCCGAGGTGTGACGGGAGTTGGTGGGTGGTTTGACTGTACTCTCTGCTGGTCCTGAGAGCAAGGCGAAGGAATTCCCTGGAGGAAAGGGGGATCAGGTCCCCAAGCCCTGTTTCTTCTGACCGTTCTGCCCCCTCTTCATCGCCATGGGAGAGTGGACGATTTTGGAGAGGCTGCTGGAGGCGGCTGTCCAGCAGCACTCTACTATGATCGGAAGGTAAGACATGGATTTAAGTGGGAAGGTGGTGTTTTCTGGTTTTGTGTCCGCGGTTTTATGTCAACTGATGAGCTGGGATTTTTTTCTTTCTTTCTTTTTTTTTTGCACATTACATGCTGTTTTGTATGGATCTGTGGATGGCATCTGTACAGAGACTACCCTTCTCAAGGCTTGTCCCAGTGCTCTCCTCTGTTCCACTATCCCTCACAGTCCTCCCTGCCTTCCCCGTCCTTTCTTCCTCCCTGCTCTCCTCACTCTTATCCTCCACACCCACTATTAGTTAAGGCATAACCTAATTGCACATAGTCAGCAGCAGGCATTACGGTTAATTCAGAGAGGTTCCTATGTTTTTACTAGCTAATAGCCAAGCTATTGATAGATTATGCTTGATGCTGCTGGCCACAGACCAATAGGACAGAAGGGGGAGAGGGGAGTAGGAGTGAGAGGAGAGGAGAGCAGAGGTGCGGAAGATGAAAGGATGGTGAGCAAGCAGGTGTGGAGGAAGAATCATAGGGGGGAGTTAATGACTCTGAACTCTGAGTGATTTTATTTCCTAAAAAAAACAAAAAAGTTAATCCAATTAGTTTTGACCAGCAGACGTTATATTTTGCGTGAGAGTGTTTCGTGGCGGAGAGTTGAACAGACGAGCTTTTAGTTTGATTAGCAGTGGAGACATGCCACGGAGACTTGCTGTAAAATTGGTGTGAAATACGTGCCCCACATGCGTGCCCCACATCATCTCTGTGTGATTAATTGATTGCAAAAGTGGAATTTTCCACCCAGTGAACACAATCCAAATGTCCCGCTTGGATGCTCATTTGGCAAAGTGAAGAGTCAACATGCTTCAGCCTGTGAAATCTGGATGTATATGTTGGCCATTTAAAAACTGCTTTGCTTTGGTAAAAACAAAAAGTAACATTGAAGACTGTGATCGCCCTGCTGTGTTCATTAACTCAAACTCAACAAGGACATGGCCTAAACTTCTTTTTGCTTCAGTGGTCTTTTGTGTGAGTGTGTGTGTTTCTTGCCCCGTGTAAGTTAAAGGACTGCAAAATGGCTCATGTGTTCATTGTCTGTGAATAAGCCAACATCCTCCAGTGGCACTGGAACTCCGTCAAAGTAACAGAGATGATGTGAGCTACACATTTATAGCAAAATTTCAGCTGATCGGCAATTTGAAGCTAAGACAGAGATCCTCCTTCCAACCAAATAATTTCAGTCAACTAATTTTTATATTTTAAAAGTGCATTAACCAACGAATTCATCTGGTCCAGTCCTCATATGGAACAATAACCTGGACGCTGACTTGATTTAAAGATGCATTAAGCAATCTCACAGTCTTGTGAGTCCCTCCCATTGATGGCTTGGGAGTACTGTTGTAGCACTGAGAATCAATATCCCACTTGGAAGCCCTACACAGCTTTCAGCTAGTTGTTTTGGTTTCTTTAAGTGGAAAAACCAAAACAATGCTGGTTCACATGAATGTGGGCAGTCGCTCCCGGTACCGAAGCCCTGTGTAAAAAAAAGCAGAAGGAACTGGTAAGCAAAGTTGGAGATTTAGCAAATGAAAAAAAAAAATTATGAGTTGGAAGAGCAAACAAGGGCTAAAACGCCAGTGAATATTGGAATTACATTCAACAGGTGGCCAGATAAAGGAGACCGAAGGGATGTCCGTGTTGCTCTGTTTCTGCTGGATATGTGAGTAGGCAACTGTTTGCTAACATGTTAGCCATAACATCTTGATAAGCTAGATGCTAACTGTTGTGAACTTGTTTTGGAGTCTTTCCGCCCCCTAGTGGTCAAAAATTACTTAATGCAGCTTTAAAATAACAGTTCTGGAAGCTGAATCAGTAAAATCCTGTGAGCACAGGGTACAAAGAACGCTGAAAATTAATCTCTGGATGATTCACGCCACCTACAGATTTTCAGAGGCACAGAAGCAACTCTCAATTTGTCTGCTACCTCTTTCAGAAGTCATAAAGACTATTCTCATGATGCACTGGTTTTTTCTTATATGCATAGTTTGAGCTATTTGTTGATCATGCACTTCACTGGCTGAACACTAATAAAGGGTATCCTGAATACCAAAGATGTGTTTAGTAAATCGAGTGGTACAGTTTAGAACAGGGCACTTTTTTGTGTGAGATGTGATAGCGTTTACTATATTTATTTTCTATTATGTGTCAAACTGTCCAAAGACACGTGACATTGGATAGTTAAATGATAGTAAGAAAAAAGGGCATCTCCATCATATAGTAGTATGAAATCCACAGCTATGTTCGACTCTGCTGAATACAGTGAAATGCTTTGTAAATGATCCCCGTGTGTTTGGCTTTCCTCAGAGTGTTTGTCCTACAAGGCTCTTTAGTTGACCCTAGAGCATTAGCTGTAACATTATCTGCTTCCCAGTGGCGGGGTTTCCTCCATTTTTCTTCCATCTGCTATGTAAGCCAAGAAACCTTTGTTTTTGAGACTCTGTACATTATTTGTTAGCATTTTTTGTTTTAGGCCCCCGAACAGCTTCTTATTTTCTCTACGCCGCTTTCGATTTTGTCCCTTTAGTTAGCATGTGTGCAGGATATCTGAAGATGTACAGGAAAACTCACAAGTACCTTGGACAGAGAGGCCGTGGACTAGCTTGTAGCAAGTCATTTTTAAGTGGTGATATTGCTTTTCAACTATAGAAAGGAAAAGAAAACATTAGACATTCCTAGGTTATCTCAGCAGTAAGACAAAAAACAACAACAACAAAAAATGCCTTGACTCCTAAACCTAAGCATGTGTCTGCATGGTCAGGAAATCAGTGACACTTAATAATTAAAAGACAGGAATCATGTTTCTGGATGTACCAGCAAGTTGGAGAATTGTTCACCACTGGCACAGTTTTGTGCTGTCAAGGTGCCTCCTAGATTGTTAACGCCAAACCCCACACTAAATTATGTGTGGAGTCAAAATTGTTGCACTGACCTCTATGGGTTGAAAGGTTCAAGTCTGTTGCACCACTGACCACAGCCAACAATGGTTGTTGGCTGTGGTCCATTGCACTCGTGAACACAACCGTGATGTAGTGTTGCACTGTTGTGCGTCGTGAAGTCCTGCACTTCACAGGGTGTGGCATGCAGCGACTGGTAGATGGCATCACAAGTAGGATGTTCAGCCTGTGTGTCGTTACTTTGACAACGTTTGCATGTGTTCGCTTGCAGTTTTAATGGATGCGGTTCCAAAGCACAGAACAGTGACGTTTCGACATAAAAGGTCTCCCCTGCATCCAAACTTTGGAACACGGTTGCATGTCAGTCATCTTTTTTTGAGTGCCGACACGAGGATGTAAATCCACCGTGAGACACCGACAGCATTTTCAGATGTTTAGACTGTCTTTTTGAGCTACAATTAAGCTGTTTCTTAATTGTAGGTTTAAGCTAACCTATGCCCTGGCATAGGATAGATAATTAGCTCAGGATTACAGTAGAGTGTTTGAAATAGAAACGGACCAACTCTACACTGTGGCATAGGTTAGCTTAATTATGGTCTTTGATCGAGACAGACAAATTGAGAGTTGCTTCTGTGCCTCTGACTAACCACAGGTGCCTTGCGTATTATGACTCATTCAGTTATTAATGTTGTGTATTGTGAAATTTTCATAAGCTTGACTTCTAACTGCACAATGTACAATGTGTGCATGGATAACCGATGACTGTACTCATGATAACATGGAAATGAAAATCATTGTCAAGGCTGCAGTAATCCACCTCTATCCCAAACCAGTTTTACAGTTATGATAACCCTGAAATCTTTTGCATTAGATAGTATAGTCAGTCTTAGTCTGTTAATTGTAACAAATTAATGACATTTCTGATAAGAATGGATGTCAGCACACAGACCTGTGTATCTATTTTCTGTACCTAATAAAGATATAACAAAATCTGCACTGAATACGTGATGTTTGTTAGCACTATCCTCTCCAACTTAAACATTCAGGCTCCAAAATTAGGAAAACTAAATTGTTATTTTATTCTTATGCCAATGGCACAGCTCTATTTGTGTACATTTGTGTAAAACATGACACTAGCAGCCTTGATAATGTTTGTGGTTGTTTTCTATGCATATTAACTGACTTCTGGTTACAATTAAAACAATAATTTCTTTTTTTGTACATCTACAGCCTTCACAATAAAAATGTTACAGCAGTAATTTACTTTTTGTTTTGTCCTATTCGTAATTCTTGCTGATCAGACGAGCATATGAACACCTCTTGTCTATACAATCTCATACAAATTAAGTATTTAAGTAGGTGCGATAGAGAAATAAATTACATGTCCATATAATACTGCAAACTGAATGTGGAGGGCATGCATCTAACACCTAGGCTCGTCATTTTTCCCAGTCCTTAATCTGTATACAAAAATCACATCATTACAATATATTTTAAAGCACACAACTACAGGCAATAAACAGTTTAATATTCACATACAGTAATACAGTTTGTGTGTGTGTGTATGTGTGTGTTTCACATGTGGTGCTCAAACCATTTGCAGATCGCAGGTGTGAATGTTTGTGATGTCTACCGTGACAAAAATGCGTCCGACCATGTGAAGATCAAGCCTTTTGGGTGCGAGATATATAACTTGCCTCTCCTTGACTGCAATGCTGTAGTGAGGTCAGCGCAAAAGATGAGCTGGAAAAAAAAGAGGCAGAGATAATGGAGCACTAGAGTGATCCAAGGAAGATAAAATAATAAAGGTAACAGGATGGATAGAGAGGAGATGATGGGCGCTGTAGAGGCAGAACAAAAAAGCTGCAACGGATGGATGAGGGTGGGGGTGAGACAGAGGGAGGAAGAAAAGTTTTCCCTCTGCAGAGGTTTATCGCTCGGAATCTGTGTCAGAGATCCTTCATCTGAAGTTGCTGGCTGACCCGGCACACAATGTTGACAGCAATGTTCATGAAGCAGCTCTTTTAAATGTTCAGGTTGATTCTGAGATGCAAATGTCACTGTCTATGCTGTTAAAGCCACAAAAGTACATTTCCATAGATTACATTCTGTAAACTGCATTTCAATCAGATTAAGAATTAGTTTACAAAGTGCTGTTTGCTGTTATTCATTTATGCACTTTTAGATTTCTGCATCTATTTACCCTTTATTTGTTTTTTCCCCTGTGATGAAGCTCTAAATGATCCATTATTCATCATCTATCACTCCCCACTTAAGCAGTATAAACCATAAAATCTTAATAAATGCTTCGTGCCTCTTGTTGCACGTTGCAACTGATGTCAAGTCATTCATTAAAAATGTATGCAGAGTTGACCAGCCTTTTAATGCAACAAAGTGGTGTATGAAATACACCTTGTTGCTCTGCAGTGCTGTTTATATGGCTGGAAGAACCTGCACTTAGACAGGCAGCCCGGAAAGGTTTGACGTGACCGAACATATCTGCGTTCTTGTTTGTTGGCTTTAAAAGCAAGATGCACTCTTTGCCCCGAAGTTGTTCACTCCTGCAGTTTTCATGGTCATGTTCTTTTCCTAAATGGGTCAGGATATCCACAAGAAGGCGGTACCCTACTTTGAGAAGGGCACCCTAGTTCTCCCAAAATAATCAGAGATGCAGGAATGCTCTGCGTGAATTGAGGACATCACCTCTTCTGACAGAATATACTTCATGTCTCATTGATAACCGTCTTCCTGGATAAGATTTATTCCACCCGAGAAGGTTTTGGTGCAAAGCAAAACAACGGCGTCCATATTGCAGCATTAGAAAGGATTAGTAATCCATCATCGTTCGCCAAGGAGCAGGACTGTCGTTCAAATTAAACCATTTTCCTGCACATCTATAGTTGTCATTAGTTTATTTGTGCAGCAGTCCCTGATGTTGAATGAAATTGATTGCACGGTTTGCCACTAGCGCTGAGCTCAGCTTTCACTCAGCGCGGGCTATTATTCATTTCAGCAACACATCAGCGGTGTGTGTAAGAGTTTTATCAGGCATGTAATGTTTCCCCTATGCATAGCCTAAATGTATATTTAATGACTTCCCACATGTAGTGATATTTTCTGATTCGCTTCAGACAGGTTTTGTTAAACTTTTATGAATTGTGAGCCTGTTATTAAACACCCAAACTTCCTTAAAGAAAGCATTGTGAAGATGTTGTTTTTTAAGGTAAAAATGTAGTCCAGGAAAAATGTGCACCAGAGACCGAAGTAATGACTAATGCTTATTAATGCTTATTTCTTTTTCTTTAACAAAAACAAGGGCTGATTTAAAAGATGAAAGTGAAGCAGGCATGTATGTGGGCTGCTCTGAGATTTTTAAACTATTTGCAGTGTTCTAATTAAAATAAAGACAAACTTTAACTTCCTCTTGGGTAAATCCCGGTGGCAAAGATGTCTAACTAGAAATGTTTGACACCGACAACCTAACAAATCTATGATACTATGATACAATATGTAAAGCTCCAATCTAAAATAAAAAGAATAAATCAGTAAAAAGTAATAAGCAGCCTATTCTACAGGTGGACAGATCAATCCCAATATTGATATTATCTATGCCAACCCTTGTATTGGTATTAGATCTATGCAAGCACGATAGCATCAATGCCTTATTTCTATCCTAAGTTCAGTAGCCCATTGAATTGTGTTATCTATTGTATTCACAGCCTATGGCACGTTTAAACAACAGAAGGTGAAAAGCTGAAAGGCGCGTTTCGTTGTGTTAACTAATTATTGTGGAAATTAAAATTCACAGTTAATTAGTAGTCATTAAAATGTGTTGATGATTCAACTCATAAATTACGACGCCACTGCTCTCCCCTCCATATGCTGTCTTTATAGGTTCAAAGTATCGGTATCAGTATTGGTATCAGCAGTATCGGTCCTGTATTGATCTGGCATCAGCTCGATACCAAAGTTTGCAGTATCACACACCACTAGCCTAATCACAAACTTAGCCATCAGCTAGTGAAGGTTTAAAATATGGACAGAGTTAGGACGCGGGCATGGCTGAGTGGGAGAGACATGAAATAAGCGTTCACCTTGCACAGGTGAACGGTGCTATCATGTTATATTGTGGGAAGTCAATTTACAGGAGCCAACCACGTTACTAGAGTCTGACTGTCTTTAATGGCACATTGCAGGTTTAGGAAAGAAAACACGCAGTTTGAGGCTCATTAATAACAAATACATTTCCCTCAGTTGAAATAAGAAATTAATACACACATTAGAAGGAAGTTAGGGACATTCATTAATGTGCAGATTGAATCATATTTTACTGTGATACATAATGACAGTACTCTACAATAGTAAGCCACTTGATTTGGAAAGTAACCATCATGTTAGTGTGCTCTAACTTTCAGAAAGGACAACTGATTAGAATTTAAATAATCTGCCAGAAAAGCCATGAGGCGGGAAGCTGTTTCACACCCCAACATATGCAAACACAAATATTATAGACAGGTTATTGTATGCAACTCTAAGCCAATGTTTAAATGAACAAAAGCTCACACGTTGTGATGAACAAAGCATCTGAATTCACAAAGTGTTTATATGGTCTTTCAGTAACTTCTAGTAATTAGCTTGTGATTAGAAGCTTTTACAGCTGTAAACTCCCACTAATATAGATCTGTGTTCGCTGGTTTTATAACTAGCAAGTTATATATCATAAGTGCTTTTCCAACCTCTTTCCACGAGGCTAAAACTCCATTAATACTTTTTACAGAGAAACTTGCTACATACAATTTTACTAAAAGCCTTACAATTAAATCTTTGCAACCCAACACACAATCTAACCAGCGCTGACAAGTAGCAAAGGTTCTGTTTACTGACCTTATGTAGAGGCTACATTTTAGCAGCGGAGATATTTTTATAAAAAAGTAACCATTCCAGACATTTACTAAGATTTTATGTGTTTTTCGCAATTAAACAGTCAGATGAAAAGCCCCTACATAAGAATTAAGGTTAAATATGCTACTTTAGGAAAACTTGTGAGTGCTGTTTGAAATATTAGGGACAAAAACTTCTAACAATTTGTTACTTTTCAGCACCAGATTTATATGCTTAAGAAGATATCCTCTGAAGACAAACATACAGTGCAACCACATGAGGCAGCTGATTTTTGTCTGCTGCAAGACTTAAAGGTTCTGGCACTAAAACATATTAGAGAGACAGAGCAGAGCTGATGCATTCTGGGAACTATCAAAATTAAAAAGGGGTCTTATGCAACGTCCTGAACAAATACCATTTAAAGTATGAGTCCAATTTCCTAGTCTTGCTATTTTGGGTAGGTCTGAAAAGGTCAGGCTCGGTGACGCGGTGATGTTTCCTGTTTTTATCAAGGATATCTTTGACTACTTGTTATCTAGTTTGGGAGAAACTTGTGTGAAACTTCAGAGCTGCGTAAACTTAGCTGCGCTAACCTGTAATCATCTCTTTTCTCGTCAATATCAAGCATTTCATTAATAAATATATAAAAAATATCTCCTGTAACTCTTTCATCCTCAGTAACCAGACTTCCATTACAGTGATGCTGAGTCATTTGCCCAGATTAAGTCGCCCTTGTGTATTTATTTATTTGTTTCAATTCAATATCCATTTAATTCAATTTTATTTATACAGCACCAAATAAAAACATTAAAATCGCCTCAAGGGGCTTTATATTGTAAGGTAGACCCTACAATAATACATAAAGAGTAAAAACAATCATATGACCCCCTATGAGCAAGCACTTTGGCGGCAGTGGGAAGGAAAAACTCCCTTTTAACAGGAAGAAACCTCCAGCAGAACCAGGCTCAGGGAGGGGCAGCCATCTGTACAAAAATGTATTACAGGAATAAAATGGGAGATCTGATGTGTGTAAAATCCCATCATTACGCCAAATACTGTACTGTAGGCCAAGATGTCATATAAATGGAATCTTCTGAAATTGTATATTGATGTGATCAGCAAACGTGCTGGTTCTGGATACACAAAGAAATGCTGATGCCATTTATTTATCTTTGAAGTTATTTTAGATAGAAACACTTCTGCATAATGTTTGCCTCGCTAGCTTGAGTCGAGATGAAAGAGTAATTTTAGATGACATAAAGACAAACGGGATAGAGGAAAGCTGCATCTGGCGTGCTCTGCATTATCATCGTGCATGGTTAGGCCAAGCGATGAGTTAACAGAAACGTTGTGTGTAGGAATTTCTTCCCCCAGCTTTCTTTGAGTGGCGTGAAGTAGTTTGGCATAAAATAAAAATACTCATCATAAACCATTCTAAGGCATCTTTCTCAAGCGCAGCTGTAATGGTTTTGCTGTGAAGATTGAGATCTCGCTGTTGTCTGTTAGCTGAGGTATAATTGGCACAGATACCTGTAGAGTGTCCCCCAATTAACTTTCCCGTTTCCTCCGTTATTCCTGCAAAACAGCTGGAGGCCATTTCCCTCCGAGATGTTGAATGAGCAAGTGATATAATTACATTTCTGCCCATGTTGACTCTGAGTCGTGGCACAGTGGAAACTAGCAGGATGAAAAAGCTGTTATGGTTTGAGTCTGACGTCGCTAAACTTGGGCAGATTTTTTAAAACCGTTTCTGTTTCACACTCTAAGTAACGTATTTCAAGACAGCAGGGGTAAGAGAACCACCGCAGCTCAAGTTTAGCTTAAATTACCGTATTCGTCACGCTGACTCGTAGTTGCACTTCAGGCATTCGTGCACATCTGCCGGATATGTGGGCAAGACCTTAAACTATTAAAACTCTTTAAGAGAGGAGCAGTGATGAGGGGCGGGTGGATAGAAATGTCTGCACTCTGATAATTAAGCTGTCTAATTTCAAGGCCCGGTAAGGTCTTTATTCATTATGTGCTGCCATCAGCAATCATTGGAGCTTATTATTGAGAGCGTATGGGTGGCAGGAATATTTTTATCCAGGTTTCTTCACAGCTAACTGCACTTATCCAGCGCTTCAGAGGCCAGTCTGTGCACCTTCATATATTAACAGTTACTTTCTTATATTCACAATCTATGTATGAAAGCAAGTGTAGGTTTTCTGGTGCATTTGTGCTTGTGGGCCTCTGTTCTCCCTGGAGGCTGGCGACAGCAGCTGCTGCATGAATGAACGTGTGTGTGTGTGTGTGTGTTAAAGCCTCTGGGAAAGACAGAGCTTGCATATCCAGCCGACACACCAGCTGATGAGCAGCTAACATTACACCGCACACACAATCTTACAGGTCAATCAGCTGCCTGAGGATCACTTTGAAGGTTAACGCAACAAAATACCACCTCATTATCTTTACTTCCTCCTATTTCTGTCCCTCTAGACATAAACGTTAACATGCCCATGAGCTGCTGTTTGTCTCTGCGCTTTATGAAAATGTCAGCTGTCAGTGATGAAGCCCAAGAAAGCAGATATTAAAAAAGAAGATCCAGACGTGAACACAATCCACAGACGCAGAAGGATTGACTTCTAAATCTTATCAAATCTCCTGGACAGTGGTAGGGATTTAGAAGGTCTCTAAAATGTAATGATTAGTCTTAGCTTTAACTGAGTCCTCCGGGAAGCAGGATGCTAAATTAGGTGACGAGTGGGGACTGATGTGGGAGACAATTTAGCAGCCATTTAAGAAACTTTTGGTGACAGGAACCATGCTGTGATATGTCGTAATGCCTGAATCTTTTTCATGCCCACTTATATGAATCAACTCTTCAAGTATTTTAATATTCTGCCCCGTGGGTTTGAGACACTAAAACTTCTGACACCTTTTTCATTATTCATGATTGTTATTGAATATTCTGCAGGTTCAGGCCTTTGGGCTGTCCCAATCTTCTCCTAGTTACCGTATTGGCTAGTTATGCTGCAGGACTTAAAGCACTGATGTTTGCAGACAACGTTCGGGCGCTGCTTTCTGCTAATGCAGCAATCTGCCCCATGCTGATTATCCCGTTATCCAGCAGTAGAGCAAACACATAAACCACCACACACAAACAAACACACAGCACTCAATACAGGGAACACCTTGGGATTTTTTGTAATGACAAAAAAAGCAGAAGTAATGACTGGATTTTTAAATGACTGCAATGCTGCGCTAAGGAATGCCCATAGGTACACTGGAATGTTCTTACTTTAAAATTGAACAAACTCTGAGGAGGACAAGAAAACTGCAATCACAAAGTCCTTATCCCTCTATATTTATGTAAAAAAAAAAAAGCCCAGTCTTTTCGTTTAGATGGTGGTGACTACAGACAAATACATACTGACCTATGTTGATGTAATGAAAGACTGGTAGAGAGCACTATTTAAAATGTTTGTTAACAGATCTGGACTAAAAAAGCTGTTACAATGATGAACACATGATAGCATAGTGGAAAGTTTGTCGAGATGAACTGATATTACACGTTGCAGTACATCTACGTGGACGCACTCATCGGAAATCACGATGCATGACATTTTAAGAAGAAGAAAAAGCTTCAATCCTCTTACCTTCAGTCCGAGGACAGTCTGAACTAAGAATATTTCAGTTCAACATTAAAAAACATGTTGCCCATGAGTCTGTGGCATTACACACAGATGTTGACAGCAGGAAGATTCAGTGGCATTAAATTGTAATTATGACATAGTAATTATCACTGAGCAGAGAAGCAGCCATTGTCTTTTATTACCTTGATTAGAAAATCAAGGTAGAATGCAGAAAAGCTGCTCTTGAGCCTCTTGCATGGTTTTAAATCAACATCCAGCACTGCAGATTCTCACACTGACACTGACCTAGAGTTAGTCATATATCCTTAATCTTTTAAACAAATATTTGCATACAGACGAGCTGTGTCGACCACAGATCTCCGTCCCTGTGAGCAGAATGCGTCAAATCTTCCTGTGGTGCAGAGAACCATCAATATCATTCATTCAGCCATATCGACTGCTGTCAAACCACTAGTGAGCCCGTACACATCAGGCTAACCGCAAAGGAGCAGATGTTGACAGATGTCTTAATGTGAATGACACACTGGACCAGATTTGAACTTCTGAAAGTCCAAAGATGCGGGGGAGCTTTATTCTGCTGGATTTTTAACCATGATGGAAGTCAGTGTAGCGTGCACGCTGGCAGCTGCTCTGAGCACAGGCGACTGTGAGTCTTTGCCATTTTGCACAAGTCATACACATGGCTGACTCTTCCTCTTTGTGTCTGTGTCCTCGTGCCTGTCTTCTTCGCACAAAAAAACACACACAGGCATGCATTCGCAGGTGGAGCAGCGATAGTCCTGCAGCAAGGCACTGCTCTATTTTAAGTCTGTTTCATGCTAACGCATGTTCCCCTGGTGTACCTCTTACCTCCACCCGTCTTTCCCTTGGCTTCAGCAAATTGCCTCCTCTTTCACATCATTCAAACAAATGTATTTTTTTGACTTGTCGGATATTTCTAACAACTGTAGGCTATTTTTTCCCTCCATACTGGGTGTCTATACAGCCATCCTCTGCAGGTTGCTGTGGTTACTGGTCACTGAAGGTCGGTAGGCATTTTGAGCCCTCATTAAAAGACAAAGTATGGAGTCTCATTTTATAGCAAACAAGTTAGGATGCACGTGCATATTTAAAATACGACAAAATCCCATTACTTTGGCTATTGTCCTACGTAGCTGCCTTTCACTTCAGGGCCAGCTCCCATCTATCTCTATCCCTTTACTTCCCGTCTGTGGCCCCCTCTTGTGCTTGGATACAAGGGTGTGCTAAGCAACTGGCTCTTCCACACAGGGAGCATTCACATCCACGGCTGTGGCATAAATACCAGGGAGCTCAATGATGTGCAGGCTTTCCTCGCTCATTAGAAAGAGCTGACACTGCAGCCCTAAAGCCAGAGTCCTCCTCCGCAGTGCCCATACTGGATCGACACCATGAAAATAACAGAACAGCTGTACTGCTCTCTAGATCCACCGGTCCCTGGACACAGCTTTCTATAACTGCAGCAAAGCACTAATGATGCTCAATGGGAAGTCCATGCAGTTTTTAGCAAATGCCACCTCCTCGGGAGAGCAGCTCCCTATAGTTGAGGCAACTCGTTCTTTTGTATGTGAGCTCTTTAAATAGCTACACATCTAAAAGCTTTGCAACTGTGACAGTTGTTGCCCCTTAATATGGTGCATGCTTCTTTCCTCACTTGGGAGTCAACAATGAAACAGAAGGAGGTTATTTATACAGCAATATACTATTCAGTTGCTTTGCAACAGAGATATTTTGGTATGTTCGATAAAAGCTAATTAACACTAGGGGAAATATGCTAACATGCGAGACTGATTCTTAAATCACTGGGTGTCTATTATAGCTGTTGCCATTCAGTTCCATTTCAGTCCAGCAGTGAAAATGAGTGTGAAATCATCTTTATCTTATGATTAGTGACCTGAGGTGCGCATGCTATCTAGAGCACAGCTCCATCATCCCAGGGTATTGTTTATCACAGCAGCTGCGTACAAGCACACAAATACGCGTGCACACGCACACACATGCAAAGTGAATGTAGTGTCACTGTCCCTTTAATTTTCAGAAACGCATATTCAAAAAAATCAAAACCACTATTGTCGACAGCACCTATTCACCATTAACTTTATACCGACTCACTCATACAGTCATGCCCACATATAATGTTCCTTTGTGGATTTGCTCCTCATTAACTGATGCTGTCTTTCTCCTGTTTCACCACCTTCCCTTCCTGCCCTTTCTCCTTCTGTCTCTGCAGGATCCTGCTGACAGTGGTGGTGATTTTCCGTATCTTAATAGTTGGCATAGTGGGGGAGAAGGTGTATGAGGACGAGCAAATCATGTTCATTTGTAACACCATGCAGCCCGGCTGCAACCAGGCTTGTTATGACAAGGCATTCCCAATCTCGCACATCCGCTACTGGGTTTTTCAGATAATCCTGGTGTGCACGCCAAGCCTGTGCTTCATCACCTATTCTGTCCATCAGTCAGCCAAAGCACGTGATCGAAGCTACTCTCTGTTGCATCCTTACATGGATCACCATGGTCATGGCCACCACGGTCGCCACCATGACCACCACTCTCGTAAGCTTCATGCCCGAAACATCAACGGCATCCTGGTGCACCCCGACAGTAGTAAGGAGGATCATGACTGCTTGGAGGTCAAGGAGATCCCTAACGGACCCCGGGGACTCCCTCCAACTCACAAGAGCTCTAAAGTGCGACGGCAAGAAGGCATCTCCCGTTTCTACGTCATCCAGGTTGTGTTCCGCAATGCGCTAGAGATCGGCTTCTTGGCGGGCCAGTATTTCCTGTACGGCTTCAACGTGCCGGGGATGTTTGAGTGCGATCGCTACCCATGCGTGAAGGAGGTGGAGTGTTACGTGTCCCGTCCCACAGAAAAGACTGTGTTTTTGGTCTTTATGTTTGCAGTTAGTGGCATATGTGTGCTACTTAACCTGGCAGAGCTCAACCACCTTGGCTGGAGGAAGATAAAAACGGCCATCAGAGGGGTGCAGGCCCGGAGAAAGTCCATCTGTGAAGTGCGCAAGAAGGATGTTTCACACATGTCCCAAGCCCCAAACCTGGGCAGGACCCAGTCTAGTGAGTCAGCCTACGTCTGACAGAGGCTTCTCTGCCTGGGGGCTCAAAGACCTTTTAAATATTGGAGAAGAGCTTTTCCCTGGCCGCAGACCACCCATCAGTAGGCACAAAACTGACAACTGCATTATTATTCAGGAGCACAGATGGACTCTGTGTAGTGACGATGAACCATTACTTCACCAAGTAGTTTTTGACACTTTGAAACTAAAAAGGTAACTGTGTTGCTGTAACATTGAGAGCTCTGCTCTGCCTAGGTGACACTAGGTGCCTTCACAGAACCCAACTGACAAAACTGAGCAATTACAAATAATATTAATAGACTGTAGGTTTAAAGGTTGTGTGAGGTTGAATTATCTGAAGTTCTTCATTATTTGCTTTTGCTGTAGCTTAGAAATCCTCTCATTTTTCAATTATGTGTGCATATGCAAGAGCTTAAGCGCGTGCATGCATACGCATGTGTGTGGGGAAAAAAAGCCAATCTCTGACTCAAGTCAGGATAATTGAATGCTAAACTAATCTGAGCTACTGAGAGAAAAATAATGTCCACGCTGTTAAGACCACACAGTGGACAAACAAGCACCTTTTGAACAACACAAAATGATCAGCACTAAAATGTTTAGTAAACTGGAACACATCATTTATTGTATCAGACTCTTTTCCTAAAATTTCTCACAAATCTCCATATTCTTCACCGCATTAGGTGCCAAACAGACTGCAGACTCACATCACCTGAGAGCTTCTGCTCAAAATAGGACACAGGGTGCACTGAAGATGAGGTAGATTACTTTCCAACACTGTGTCAATGCACCACAATGCGCCCGGTGCCTGCAAGGCACTGTTTACGTTCACACAAAAAAAAGAAAAAAAATCAAGAAAAGTGTGCCAGTGTTTGCACTTTGGCTTGTAAAATGTTATTGCTGTTGAAAGCTTATGAATGGAATTACACACTTTAAACAGGAAAAGTATTGTAGTCACAAATATTTTAACATGTAACCTCAAGCTTTTTTTCACAAGCTGATTTGGTGCCATATTTCAAAGTTACTGTACATAGATGAAATGTTATAATTACACTTAGTGTTTTCACTATGCGGTAGAGATAAGCTGTACTTGGGTGGGGGAATAGGGGCTAGGTTGGTTATGAAAATTAATCATAGATTGCCAGCTTTAATGAGATGTATTAATAATGTGCTCTTTGTAATGCCTTTACCCTCTGATGGAGACTGTATGTTCCAAGAAGTGACTTCCCTCTATGGACTCTGAAAAAGGCATGTAACTGAAGTATTATTAGAATGGATAGATTATGAGATGTAACTTTAAAAAAGAGACTGTTTAATTTATTTGCATCCTGCTCCTGTGAAATGTAATATTCAGCATGCATGAAGATGAAAACTATAAAGAGATATGAGCATAGAATCTCGTTATGGGAATAATGAAAGCAAATACCTGAAAGGCGCCACAACTGCAGCAATAACAATAATAATAATAATATATAGTATGTGACAAAAAATATGTGAATAAATCATTATGCAGTGATTTTGGCTGTGCTTTGTTTAACAAAGATGTGATAATTACTATGCACTGTTGCCTTTCTACTTTCGTTGTGTGGTGTTAGCTGATAACAGTCATGCAGGTACACCATGCAAAAAGGAATTTCACTACAACACTACATCAGCATATGTTTACTGCTATTACTACTGCTAATGCGGTGCAGTGTAGGTTCAAGCTTAAAGAATGGTGAGTTTCAAAAGTCTTCATTTAAAATATATGGACAAAAGTACAGGGCCGGTGTTCTGACAAAACACCCTACCTATCAAGTTGTCCTAGATGTTGTTACTGCGCATGCGCACAACTCAAAACGCCCATGTTTTTGGTGTTAATAGTACACGCCTATTATTTGATCCTACCCCGATCTTGTGCGTGTGAAAAATGGTTAGTATTATATGTTTTACTTCTTTATTACAGTTGATACTTGTTTTCCGTAAGCTGTTGTCAATTTGTTAACTTTTCAAGCTAAGTTGCGTTTTTTTTTGTTTTTTTTTCAAAAATACTGCAATTTGGAGTCTCAATTGAAGTCATATTTCAAGTCTTGATTTAGTACTTCTAAATGTCTGTAAACTGGCATACAGCGTAAACCCTGTCAATTAATTTTAGTCCTCCTGCAGTTGGTGGACACCACGCTCCATTGTTAGCACGTTTTGATAAGTGTGATTTGCCTATCAGAAAGTCATACCTATAGATATGTACGATGGAGGCATAAACCACATAAGGTAGTATATTCTAATAAGGTAGCACGGATTGATAGACATGACTATAAATTTACGCTACGGTAGGATGTTTTGACAAAGTAGGATGTTTTGTCAGAACACCGGCTACACCTACAGGAGCTGCTCGGTCATGGAAACCAGTGCCATGAAGCTCCCGGTGCATAATTTTTGTGCTTACGTTAATGCCACAGGAGGTTTCTCTGCAGTTACTGAGTCAGCAGAGCATTGGCGACTTTTATGGACTATACACTTCAGCAGTCTCCGACCCCAAACTATATGTGGTCTCCCACTTTTTGGGTAAGTTACTATGGTTACTATACACTTTGCAATAATACCACTTACAGCTTATCATGAAATATCCAGAAGGGTTTAAATTTGATTTCTTGTGACTAAATGTTTAAACATCACATTTCTTGCTAGCTGTTGTCATAAATGCTAGTTAGTTAAATGTGTTATTCCTATTTTATAAATGTTCAGCGACATTTAGAATGTGATTTCACTAATGAAAATGTAATTAGGGGTTTTATATGAGGATTTTCTGTCTTTTAGACTAGTTGACTAGTCCATTTCTTTTTCCTGTTTAAATAAGTAGAAAATCAACCGCCAGAAACATTGCCAGTATCATTGGTGGCATCCTATTACAGTATTACAAGCTCTTCAGAATGACCCAAGTGTTGGTAAAGACTAACTGCATGGCTAGGTGCTTGATTTTTATACACCCATAGCAAGGGACTGAAAACACCAGAATTTAAAGGTTAGGAGGTGTGGGCCTATACTTCTGTGCATAAAGTGTACTCTAAGTGAAACTAAACAAAAACTGCATTAGCAGTGTAGTTAAAGCAAAACAGAAACTTACATGCGTTTAGAATAAGTAGCTGTCTGTGGTGGTTGAAGGTGACTTTCCAGAGGGAGCTGCTTCTATATTCATTGCTGTTCCTGCTGCTGGCTGGATGTCTGAAACAAAAATCTTAAATAACATAATATGACTTGTTGTGCTACAAAATGTCTAAAACAGAAAGCTATTATTATTTGTTATGTATTTGAAATGAGATAAAAATGCAAAACTAAAACCCCATTTAAATATCTTTTATCAAATACATTGTAAGAAGCTGCCAAAAAATAATCTTGTTAGCATCAATTCCTGTGATACAGCCTTCAGACTTCCTTTAAAAGTAAACCCGCCTTTACTTTTAAAGATATATTTATCATTAGCATCATTTATATGTTGAAACCACAGATATGAAAAGATTTTATTGACATATAACCCTGTAACCTCGTAATGAGGCTACATCTGCTAGCATAATCAGCGTTACACAGACGCTAACATTAGCATGACTGTCACAGCAGCTGCACATTTAGCGACTTCTTCATCAATAAATCAACTAAACTTTCACACATAAAATTACCCAAAATAGTGATGTGCTAAAAAAAGACAGAGATCATAGGATATTGTGTCAATAATAAGTTACTACTAATAAAGTAAAGGTTTAGAAGAAGTAATTTGGTAAGCTAGTAAGTTCCATTTCTAGCTGCACACATGACATTGCGATACAACATTAAATGTACTGTAGCTTCATGCTGTGTGGATTACATAGGTGCTGTAAATCCATCATGTTGTGCTTTCAGCTGCATAGACTCAAAACCTGCTTTAACATTCATTATTCAGCACGGAGAAATGATACATGTTTGAGAGATACATCAGTGCACTCTCTGGGTTTCTGTTGATAAATAATACATATTTAATCTGTTCACTTGCACAATATAAGACTCATGAGTGAAGCAAATTTACCACATTACAAAGTGAGAACTTCCCATTGTGGTTTTTCTCTTTTACGCTCACTGATTCCACATTTTGATGCTAAAAAATATCATTTTAAGATTTTTCTCATAGTCCTGCTTTTGTGTGCTAGGATTGTTGTGAGTCATCGGTAAGGTACTAGATAGGATGTGATAATTTCAATAATGACCATGGTTACTGAGGGAGAGAAAAGAGAGGTGGTGGAGCTGGGAGGGATGGGGGGAAGTAAACCTTTTAGTGTTATTAAAGCTTAAGCAGTGCAGACGGCATGTGGCTACATCCTGGGAAATACCACAAGAGAGTCAAGGGGGAAGGAGAGGAGTGGTAATAAAGCTGATTGTCTGATAGGATGTAAAGTAATGAAACTTGTGGTTATTCATTCACTTAAAGGTCAAAGTGTGTCTTTATTGACATGTGGATAGCTGTGATTGACTCTCCGTTGTGACCAATATACCTCTGCATCAACAAGCACCCAACATTCACAGGCACATGCATATGCACAGACCATAATAAATATCTAAACAAAGGCCTTGCTGAGGATGTAACCAGACTGGTTGCTGTGGTGACATGAGGGCAGTAACGATGTTAAACACCACAGAGACTGCAGCAGTGAAAGGCAGAAACAGCACTGCACCGCATCTCCTGCAGTCGCCCCACAGTAGCACGTCAATACTTAAGACTCATGATGAAAAGTTAGAAACACATTGCGCTGTGTTTCATTCTGCAGCATTGCAGCAGCAGCACACAAGCATAAGATAAATAACAGGTCAGGCACCTGAGCTATTTCTAATTAAAGTGATATGTAAAGAACTTAAACTTACCATGTGAACCTCTAAGAATCTGTGTTTAATTTATGATACTATCTACTTAATAGAAGCTAAGAATATTACAATATTTTGTATTTCATGTTCTCTTATCACTGCTGTAAAATAAAGCTGTCTCAATGCCCACATACTGTACCAGCACATTTATACTATAGCACTGCAGTCCATTTAGTAGAGCACAGCCACATACACTCAAGGAGTTCACCAACTGTCTCCCGTGCATTAAAGCATGAATTAACAGCACTGGTTGCACTTTAAGTTAACTTGGAAAGTTATTTCATATTTAGTTTATAGTTAACTGTTAACAAAACAATGAACTGAGAATTACTAATTTGATTGATCATTTGTTTATAAACTACTGAATATTATAAATGCACATATTCCTTAAATAAAAAACTCATTATAAAATGTAAATACAATGAAATACTGTACAGTGCATTTGCACTTGGATGATTAATATGAAGGTGAAATTGCTAATATTGTAACCAGTGTATAAATACACATGAGTAGTGGCAACGGCATCAAAACAAGGCAGAATCTGAAGAAAATTAACACTCAGTCAGACAATTTACAACAATATGGCCCAGACAACAAATCCATAAAATTACAACATGAAAATCCACAGTACCAAAAATCCTCAACAACTTAAAAATATAAAAACATACAGCATTAAAGATAACAAATATGAGTGAATATTCCCCCGCTGTTTACTTTTGTGTGGACTAGCTGTTTGATTATGTTTAATTTAGGTGAAAATACAGCATTATAAGTGCACCTTAAAAGCATTGACGCTTAAAGCCGTCTGGTCTGTAAAAATAGGAAGCGGAGGGAGGGACAGGGGAGGCGTCTTTATAAGAAGCATCGATACGTAACGAGCCGGGAGTGAAATTTGTCTTGTTACTGCTGTTCTGATGTGTCATCACGCTGATGCCACAGGACACCTTGTGAGAAGCTCAGATGCCAGCAGCAATGTCATAACACAGTGTGAAAAATAATACGAGAGCCAATTAGAGTGTAATTATTGTTGTTTCTTCTCAGCTGGGACAAATAAAATATTAAAATATAATAACCAGTTCAATTAAACTCTATAAGGAAATTAGTTTTTAATACACAGGCTAAAAACAGAGTAACAATGGTTAAACCTTAACAATCTTTAGTAAACATTGTTAATGTATCTCCTATCAGATGTTTCTTATTCGAGTCACCACAGCAGCTCATTTGCTTCCATATTAATATATATATATGTGTTTTTAATATATTCACTGTCCATTCTCTGACCATGTACAACTATTCAACTGTGCCTCTTTAACTTCCAACTTTCCAATTTAAATCACAATTTATTAAAGTTTAATTAGCTGAAGCTGAAGTTGAGGAGAGTAAAGGTGTTACACACTGACTTTATTAAACCTATCCTACTGACAGTAACTTCTTTTTCTTAGCTTAAGTTAAATAAACAAAACAACCCCCAACACGGTGTACCCCGCCTCTCACCCTATGTAGCTGGAATAGCCTCCATCCCCCCTGGATAAGGAAAAGCAGAAGAGAATGGATGAATAGATGGAAAACATCAGTAGAACATAATAAATATTAATACAGTTGAATGAAAAATGAACAAACCAACACTGCCTGGCAATAAAAAAATAAAATTGAGTGTGACCAGTTTGCGGCGGTGATCGAGGTGCATTCCACACGTTAACGCACTTTTCAGCATCTTCACCCTGATCCACTGGGAGAAGCTGAGCTCTTTGACTTCAGTCACTCACTCTGCAGACTGCTGCCCTGCAGTATTATGACTCAGATGATGTATTTCTTATGCTTTCTAGACACGCCACCACTCATCAGTTTCACTTGTACTCTTATCTGTTTCAGATTAAGCTAGCTTTTTGTGTTGTCCAGCTTGAAAGTGAGGTGTTCGTCGCATATACTTCATCATTCTTTTGATTATCAGTATAATGGTTACATTAGACCTCTCGGCACATGGCTTTTTAGTGGCTACACGATGCACCATCTGTGTCACTTCTTTATTTGTCTTTGTTTATTTCAGCAAAACCAGATCTGACTTATGTGGGTATCTTACCTCCTCTTGGCTGTAGATTTTACTGTAAGCACATCATCAGATTATTGCTGTGCTTTTGTGACCACACAGATCTCTATGTGAGTCTCTCAGTGCGACCCCTGGAGAATCCAAACAAGTGTAGCAATGTTTCTGGTCATGTCAGCCTTTAATTGACCTTACCACCACTGTAAATAGATATTTAGAAATAGATATTTAGAAAATAGACGTATTTTTTCCTCCTCGGTGCAATCATACCACAGAAATCCATCAGCGTCTTCCCATCAAATGCCCTTCTGCTCTGTGACCCACTCTCCACAGCTGATCCGCTGTTATAGTGGTGATAAGGCAGCAGTGAGATGGGAAATCATTTCATTATGCCTCTCCTGTGTTCCTTTGATATTTCCCTCACTGCCCACTCACTAATTCATAAAGATGAAATTAGAGTTGGCTTATTCTTCTCTGGAGCCTGTTCCTTGTCTAGTCTCCTGTCTTGGATCATCAATTTGTGTCAGTCTCTATTCTGCTCTCTGCAAGTGACTCGGTTGCCTTTTGAGATATCCCTGCTTGGCACAGTGTCTCTCCTCATCCTCTCTCTCTGTCTCCATCTGGTCCATCTCCACCTGACTCATTCTTATTCCCCCCCCCCCCCCACATCTTTATTCTGACCTTCCGCTTTATCTTTGCCCTTCTCTGTCTTTACTCCTGAAAACCTGCTCTGGCTGTTTCACCTGGAGCTCACAGAGAATCCATATTAATTCCATTTGTTTTCACTCCATGTTCCTTTTCCTGTTTGTTTATATCTGTCAAAGCAGCTGAGCTTCAAATCCAGTCCGTGCCCATCATCTCCCCTCTCCTAAACTGTCTTAGACTCTGTCTTCTTCCCTGTTCTTTAGCCAGAAAGGATTTTCTGATCCCATTTTAGAAAGACTGCTGACAAAAACTGGGAACAGTTTGCTGTTTTTCTTTTCTGCTTTTAAGTCATATGTCACTGCCCAAAATATATAACATATATATATATACATATATATATATACTGTCTGACTAATATATTTAAAGCTGCAAAGGTTTTCATTTTCAGCCTTCTCAGCCTTCAGTCACCACTGTTCTGATATCTTAGTGGATTAACTCATCTTTGAGAAAGACAGATTTGGGGTACGTCTCAAAAGTACCCTCAATAACACAACTCTTGCAATCTGCTGAAACTCTGCAGCTTTTCTGGTAATTTTGATAAGTGGAAGCATTTTTTTTCCCTTTTACACAGACCATGCTGTGTTCATGACAAGGGAGAGTTGTGCTTTCTTCGTTTTCCAGATTTATGCTTTGATGGCCTCTTTAGGGTGTTGTAAAAAGGAAATGAAGCCTGAATACTGCGATAATATTTAAGATCTGCATTTAAGATCTGGCTGTCTCAGCTTTGTCTCTATATATATATTCACTCAGCACCATGTTATGTTTAGTTGGCTTTGTCCTGGTTATTTTAGGGTTCGCCTGCACAACCCCACTCACACCTAACATTTGATCACCCATCCAGCTGCTACACACTAAACTGTTTTTTCTTTATTTGCTGAATAAAATGGTACATTTTTGATCAGTCTGTGTCTCTCCCATTATTTGTTATGGCTGTTGAGTCCGACCATGACGAATGTTGCATGAAGAATGTTTCATGTGCAGACACACATGCAGTACATCTGTTCCCCACAAATGTGCAAAGATGCCATTTGTCATTGAATCTTTCACTGTGACCCAAATTAGCCACTGTAGCAATAAATTTAGAAACTTGGACAGCACGGGTGTTATGTGTTCTCCTTTTGGCAACACTGGCCTGGTGCCTACAAAAAATGATACATTTTATTTGTAGGTATCATGAATTGCGGCTATTCATCTGCCATTTGATGCCACTCTTATTTTGCTGATCATGCATGGCTTTAAGATTGGCTTCAAGCAACCCGCAGCAGAAACCTGGAAATATAAATTTAGTGAGAAAATGCTTTTAGCTAGTTAAAGTTTAATAGTTATTGAAATTATGCCAGGCAATATGATAGGCAATCCCAGTGTGATCACATTATCAGTATGGCCTTCTTTTTCAAGTGGTCCTTTCTCATGAGAGGTTAGAGATTTTTTCAATACAAAAGATTAAGGATCCTAAAACACGACACAGTGTCCGACAGGTAGAGCAAAACAGAACAAAGGACACTCTTTAATCTGGCACAGTAACAGTTAAACAACTTCAAAAGCATATATTCCAAAGACTGAGATGTCATAAGAAACAAATGCAAGAAACGAAAGCAAAAAACTGTCAAAAACCAAAGGGGCTAAAGACAAGAATCAGACTGACATGAAACAAATGCATAACAAACTAATTAACTGATTTAAAGAATATTAACCAGGGCATGTAAAGCAATCATAACATAGGGAAAAAATAGAGGCAGGAAATAAAAAGCAAAAGATTCACAAGGAAAGTAATCTGAGTTTAACTGAGACGTGAGAAGCACACACAGACAAACAGATGGCATGAAGGACCCACAGGAGACACAGGGGCAAGTCAACCACTAAGAACCACGACAAGTCGACACGACACTATCATCTTTTGTTCTTGAAATGCATAAACAATACATATTTACCACATACTAAATTAATAAAACTTTGCTAGTACTTTGTTGGATCCCGTTCATTCTTGCCTCTTTTAGATGCCTTTGTTCTTTGTGGAATAGATTTCACAAATTTAACAAGGTGCTGGCAAAATTTCTCAGATTTTGATTCGTATTGACATGATAGTATCGCACAGTTGCTGCAGGTTTTTTGGCTGCACATCAGTGATGCGAGTCTTCTGTTTCATCACATCCCAAAGTTGCTCTATTGGATCACAGTTTGGTGATTGTGGAGACCATTTGGATACAGTTAACGAAGCAGCATGTTCAAGAAACCAGTTCGAATTAACACGAGCTTGGTGACATCGCAAGTTATCCTTCTAGAAGCAGACATCAAAAGATGAATACTCTGGTCTGTGAGGCTGTGGCATTTAGGAGGTACTAAAAGGGCCCAAAGTGTGCCAAGAAAATATCCCCCACACCACAACACTGCCACCAGCAGCCTGGACAGGATGAATTCATGCTTTCATGTTGTTTACATCAAATTGTGACCCTACCCTCTGAATGTCAGAGCAGAAATCATGGCTCATAAGCCCATGCAACGTTTTTCAGTCTTTTGTTGTCAAATTTTGGTGAGTTCTTGCAAATTTTAGCTTCAATTTCCTGTTCTTAGTTCTTAGCCTTCTGTTTCTACAATCACAGTGTTCTGCATTCAGAGACTCTCTTGTGCAAAACTTTGTTCTAACAAGGCCTTATTTGACTCACTGTTGCCTTCATATCAACTTAAAGCAGCCTGGCTTTTCTCCTCTGACCTCTGACGTTAACAAGGCATTTTTTCTCAGAGAACTGCTGCTCGCAAAAACAACATGAAACCTTCAAAGTCACTTAAATCACCTCTGATGCTCAGCTTGAACATCAGCAAGTCGTCTCTATGCCCACAAGCTGCCACGTGACTGGCTGATTAGATAGTTGAGCAGATAATTCAACTGCTCAACTGCTAATGAGCAGTCGAATTAATAAAAAGACCAGTGAGTGTAGAGCTGCTGATGTCGCTGTTCTTGGAGATGTTTTTGTTGTTTGATTTTTTGCATACTGTGTGTGCATGTGCGATGACATGATTTAGAAGTGCACAACCAAAAATGAACACGCTGCAGCTTACCTCAAACATTTACGTCATGATGTCAGCTGCAACTGCCAGACAGGATGAGTGTAGATCACAAAGACATCGTCCTTACACACACAGGGTGGCTCACCCTCGGCTCACAATTTCTCCCTCCACAAACATCCCCCACCTGTGCACCTCTGTCCCCTGGGTCAATAAGCAGAGGTCAGTTATATCTGACATCATTTTGCAATCAACCAGCAGAATGCAGTTGGAATCCAATTCTGTGTAACAAAGCTGCAAATTTTCCCCCTGCATGTGCATCTGTGCATCAAAATCTGATGTGAAATGTAACAGAGCAATTACAGCCGGGACTGACTAACACGCACCATCTCCATCTTGACCACGTCTATTGCAGGGCAGACCTTCATTTTCTGCACAACTGCTTCCTGCCTCATAGCATTATTACAGGGACGATGTGGAGAACAGTAGATTTATATGGACATTTAGGGGTCGCAGTTTAGAGCCGAGTGTCAGCAGAGTAAATGTTATGTTTAATGTTTTAGATCATACAACGCCCCCAAGAGGACTGTAGTGCATACTACAGCTGCAGTTTAAATCTCTTAACTGTTAGCAAGTAGTAAAGCCAGTGCTTCTCTGTACAATAGAGTTGTCACTGTACAGATAACATTCATCTTATCTGTGAAATGACACTAATTTCTTTTTTTTTGGGGGGGGGGGTAAACTGTGGGTAAACTCACTGATAGAATTTAAATAGACTGCATGCTTCCTGTTGTGTACTTTACCCTCGAAGGTCAGGCACTGAGACCACCTGTGGTCTGAACATGTAGATTTCTTTATTAGTCCACAGATATCAACATCATGACACCTCCTGCAGTGCAAACCTGCTGCTGATGGATGATTTGTGGTTATATGGGCGTAAAGAGAGTATCACTTCATGTTGAAGGGTTTTTTCAGTTTATTAATATAACATTGCACAAAGAAAACTTCAGATGGTGTGAAAGGTCCTTTTCTTATTGATTATCTTGATGGAGGCTTTTCCATTCTCTGCCCTTCAACATTAACACAGCATAACAAATTGTGCATGAATTAAAAAAGAGATGAAACAATCATAATCTTCCTTTCCCTTTCAACCCAGTAAGTAGTTCACCTGATCAACAACATCTGAGGCTCTGCAGTACACAGCCATGTTAGCATTCAATCTCAAGCTGGCATTCAGCCACAAGAGCCATTATAGAAATATGCAAACAAAGTGAAGGTCCAGGACAATGAGTGCAGCTAATACATTACCAAAGGTTGAAAATAAAAGCATTACATCCTTGGACTGCTTCCAAATATTAAATTCCATTTCGCTTTTCATCTCTACCGCACAAAACACTGGCTTCAAAACACAGCAAGAGATAAGACCCTGATTTTATAGATGCACTCTATTTATTCAGTCATTATTTTTAAATAAACAAAGAAAGAATGAAAAAAGAGGCTATGCAAACCACACAGTAGTGCTCACAATGGTGAAAGCAGGCATTTTAGTTTAGGAGATTATTTTGGATTTTGCACGTCAGCACTAAGTGTGGCTGAGTATGATGGGAATGCTGCTGGAAACAAAAGCTTAAAGATGTGATCTGCTCAATGAAAGGTTATTATAATATATCTTGAAGGGGGTCATAATTGTGCAAAGTAACCAATTTCAGGACAATCCACCCAACGATTTTTTATATATTTAAGTGTGCACGAACCAACCAACAAACCTGGATTGTTAGAACTTGCAGCTGTACCTACTTTTCTGACCAAGGACAGCCAGGTGTACCTATAAAGAGTGTTATAGCACTCTAAAGTTCATCAGTCTAAAATATGTCTGCATTTAAATAATTCAGCTCCTGGCATTAGGTTTATGGTCTCCATCTGTTTCTTTTCCTTTGCTTGATTTTACAAACCCTAATGACCTCACGGGTATTTCTCCATGGGTCAGCTCTTTTTCAATTAGCAGCTTAGCATCTCCCAGCATGATCATTAACACCCAGCGGCATGTCCACCAACCTGAAATAAAACACATTCAAATGTGTTCTCAGCACAAGGTTAAACACGGAGGGCATTTTAGTTCTCATTTGAACATATTTTAACTTGCAATTGCACTTGTTTGCACCCGTGCAGTGGGAGAAGCAGTGAGATGATGTCACCTGATATCTGCCACCCTGAGCCACCAGATGCTGCTGCTGCGCAGGAACAGCCTATAGAGATGTAAAAAACCAAACCAAAGCTCCCACTTCTTGATTGAAACAGGATTTTGTAGATGGAAAGTTTAAAATCAAGAAAAGGTCTGTAGATCTGACACTGGGAACCATCAAATTCAAGACAGGTGATTACATCACAGCTCTCGGCTGAAGGATGAAAAACCAGGGAGGATAAGCCTGTAACCGCTTTGCCTAAAGATGAGAAACGCTGAGTGTGTTTGGCTTTTGCTCCGAGCTCACCAGCGTGTGGAATTTCTTGTGTTTGTGTATATCTGACATTTACAGGTTTGCTGGATAATGTTCCCACGCAGATTTCTGTCATCTGCATGAACATGAACTTTGCTTTGGGTTCATGTAGAAGAGGAAGGGAAGAAAAAAACCCTCATTTTGTTCTGTTTTCTCGTGTGTGTTACTTGTTTAGTTCAAAGAAAATAACCCAAAGTCAAATAAAAAAAATACATTTATGACGGTGGAAGTACAGCTGACTGCTACTGAAAGTGTGTGCAGATACAGTTTATGTGCAGAAAAGAGGAAACGTTCAACTACAACCAAACCTTTCAAGTTCTATCAGACTTCTGTCTGACACAAACCTTCACTTATATTAAAACTTCCCAGCATTTTTTAACACCTACACTCATGATGAGCAGGTTTAATTGGTGACTTCAGACAGTGATAGCTTCAAACAGTCATTTCATGAGAACTCTGCAGGTCCTGACTTGCTTCTGTGGACAGTGGCTGACAAGGCTGAGATGCCTCAGAGGGAGTGTCTCCCTCTATAAACTGCGCTGTATCTGTTGAAAGTGTGTACAAAGCCAAGAGCAAGTTTCAGCTATAAGAAAAGACACTGTGACTGAAATAAAACCCTGACAGAGAGGAAGGGGGATTTACATTTGACATCTGCTTGCTGTCTCTTTCAGTTTCAGCCTGATTTGAAAGACCACAGTGAGCAGCAGTTTGATTTAAGGCACTAAAAACTCTCGTACGTGCACTCCCCTGCTCTCTAATTACTGGAACTGCCTTTCCCGTGCTCTGTCAAGCTCCACTCGAGGATTTGATCATCCCTGCCTCCCTTCTGTCCTCCTAATCCCGTCTTGTTCTTCAGTGGTAAAGGGTGAAATTCAGAGAATTCTTTTCAGTGACCACACCAAACTCTGAAGTCACATGTCTTGTTTTTCCCTTCCCGCCCGTCTCCTAAATAAGGAATTACAATTTGAGGGGGGAAAAGGAGAAAGAGCGTAGGGGCGGGTCATAAGAGTGAAATAAGAGGACCTGAAAGGCGTAGCTCTCTCTTGCTCCCTCTTTCTACTGAAGTGTAACACTTCAGGGGTGTTTGCTGCGCTTAATCCTGCCACTTCTGTACTGTGCACTCTGCACTGTGTTGTAGAGGAAGAAGAAGAGCAGACAAACAGCAGCGCCAGACCAACCCCACCTGCATTCACCAGAAAGCTACTACACAAAGTAAGTAAAGGCTCCTCTTCTTTTCCTCTCAGTTTTTTTTGCTTTTTTTTAAATTCTCATCAGCAGCCAAACCATTTCTCTGCTTCTTTATGGATCTTGTGGCTGATTCTGGTGCAGAAAATATGAAAAATATGATACTGCCTCTCATGCTCTCCACCCTTGCTCTCTGTCTCCTTCCCCCTTGCTTGTGTTTGGTCATACACAGGCCGAGGCAATACACTGAGTTAATATTTAGCCATTCCTGTGTGGATTCTGGGTGAGCCTGTGCATTCTTCTGTTATAAAAACCCATTTTGTTTTGTCTGGCTTCTCCTCTGAACACGCACCTCGTGCTCACGGCATGTGAGACCTAACAATTCCAGGAAATGTTAACAGGTTCAGCCTCTGACAAACCTCTTATCGCTACTGCCTAATAGTATATAAATTTCCTCTTCAGGGTATGTTTTGAACACCAGGTTGTTGGTTCAGAAAGTGGCAACTGGCAGCTTGCTGCTGCCACATTTTTTGTTAGATTTATGGGCCTTGATAAAGTTTTATAGTTTGAGAAACTGACGTTAGGTGGTGACTGCTATCTTTTGTCATGAGGTGGAAATACAACAGTGGGGACTGTGCAAGATGAAGGAAGGCAAGAGCATGAAGAAATAATCTCGATCTGGATCCACCGTGTTCACATAGTAAGGATTTCAACATGAGCTGATGGTGCAATTTTATGAAAGCTATGCAAGCCTCTTGTAACAGATGTCTGCAAGTTACTAGAATATGATTGTTTAACAGTTTGGAGGGTGGAGTGAGACAAATGACTGATGATGAGTGACTCGGTCACATATGGAACGACATCTGAGTAACTTAACGGTGTCTTACTCAGATTTCTAACGGTTTCTAGTTTAAACTACACAAAACAGGCATTAAAGTCCCACTGTGTCAAACTGAAGCAGAGGATTAATAAAATGATGGTGTACAGTAAGACGTCTGGGAGAATGAAGGCTTAAAATACTAGATTTAGTGGATTCTATGATCATGCAGTTTAAATGATTAATCTGCAGTGTTCTCCTCTCTGATTAGAAACAAACAAACACACACCCACTATAAGACATGCACTAATTAGGTATGCTAATGATCAGGAAGTGTTCAGTTATTCATCTTACACAAGTTGTAAGTATGATTTGGTCATTTAGAGGTGTTACGTACAATTTCAGCTGAGTGTCACTTTAAGCTTCAAATCATTTTGTGGTAGTTGCCCACTGTGGGGTGAGATTGTGAGATGGGAGGGAGTAGATGTGACTTTATGATTACAAGATGTTCCCACTTGACCACTCCCAGTTATGTTTTTAAGTGCACAGCTCTATATGAGCTTCTAAGTCACGCTTCCATAAACACCTGCGCACACTCCTAGTTGCAGTTTTACAATTATGCTTAGGTGGACAATCATCCCTGGAAATGCTGCTGCGAGTTACAGCAACATTGGCCATTTAATGTGTCGCTCATACATCTGATTTCACGCTCAACATGGGGTTAATCTGAAAGAGCGCGTTCTCTGATTTCGTCATTCCTTGCAAGACGTTCAGGTCCTGATGTTTGCAGCTGCTTGATGTAACGGGCATGTCCGGACACCACACAGATGGAAGTCATCTGATTGAGAAACAGGCTACTTAGGAGTTTGGATGGCTGAGTATTTTCCTCGCTCTTGCCGCTGTTAACAAACAACTTATGGAATAACTCTGGAGACAGGAAGACACTTATCCTCCGCATGACCGCATGACCACATAACCACTGCAACCTCAGACAATGAACAGAGAACAATGTGTGTGTGTGTCTATAGCAGCTCCAGCGTGGAGCTGTGGACACAATGATAAGCTATCAAACTTTCAACACATATTGCGTAACACTAATCCTCTGTTTGGCTAAAGGTGTGCCTGTATGTCCTGGAGCAACATCTATCTATATAATTCTAAGTGTATATTAAAGTCTGCAGAATTAAAAACAGATCCTCCAATTGTTTATGAGTAAGATGTGATTCTGGATCCTGATATTTGCAGAGCACCTGCTTACCTTAGATGTTAAATGTGCAGATATTATCGCAGTAAATTAGCACAGTAAATGGAGAAAAAAGGGGAGAACGAGCTATAATCATCCCCATCTGTTATGTGGATTCCTAGAAAATTCCAAAGTTGTTGTGCCGTTGTGCAACTCTGTGATTTGGATCTGTAAAAGCAAATTGTGTATTGCGATAGTATTTCTCTGATATAGCCGGCTTTTTGTTTTTTTCTTACAGACCGTTTCCATAGTGAGCAACACTATGTTGTTATGTTTAGATTCCTGTATATACACAGCTACCTTACTCAGGAAGGAAATGACAGCTGAATGTGCAAACAGGATGGAGGGAGTAGGGTGGTTTGGCTGAGGCCAACAGGAAGTTCTTTGTGCATTAATATGTCAGATAAACCAACCATAATTACTTTCAGAGTGCAACAAAGTTGGAATTCCTCAAGTCATTAAACACTTTAATTTCCATTGTCAGAAATGTATTTGCTAAATAGCTGCACTGCTGCGGCCTGGATAATGGAAAACTCAGATTATTGTGTGCATTGCATGGTTAGTACCCTGCTCACGCTCTTGTCCTCAGGTCGTCATCGGCTTCTTTTCTAATCCATCTAACCCTGACAGTATGGCAAATATTCTTATTTGTTTCATACATAGCAGAGATTTGAGACATATGAAGAGCGCACTAACTTCAAATGATAAATGAGCCTCTTGAGGTGTGAAAGTGACGACCAACAAAAATATGCTCACTTTTAGAAAGTCTCCTCATTCTAAAAGTTTCAAAGTAACAGCTCCTCATAAATAACAGAACATTCAGTGGAAACACATTCACTGGATTGATTGCATCTGTGGGTGTGAGCGGGGCAGGCATCGGTATGTGAACACTATTAAATCTATCAGATATTAGAATGCTGCCAGGGAGTGGAGTTTGCTGAGCTACCAGCCTATCTAACATTGACTTTCCCTTCCATTAGGATTACAATGGCAAACAGAGGTCCCTCCTATGGTCTGACCCGTGAGGTTCAGAGTAAGATTGATAAGAAATACGATCCGGAACTGGAGGAAAGGCTGGTGGAGTGGATCGTTGCCCAGTGCGGATCTGGAGTCGGTCGGCCCCAGCCCAACAAGACAGGCTTCCAAAACTGGCTCAAGGATGGATGTGTGAGTTCTAGTTTTGCAGAAGTGTAAATGTCCTTATAAAGCATTGTAATTCACTTTATGTGCAGTGTATTGAGAGGACTCCGTGTGCGTCTAGGTGCTGTGTGAGCTCATCAACAGCCTGTATGGAGCCAACAAGCCAATCAAGACCATCAAGAGCTCTGGCATGGCATTCAAGCAGATGGAGCAAATCTCCATGTTCCTCAGAGCAGCTGAAAGTTACGGAGTCACCAAAACTGACATCTTTCAGACTGTAGACCTCTTTGAGGGTAAGATAACCAACCAACCAGAGCTTTTCTTTACTGTAACAATTGAGACTCAAGAGGGAAAAAACAGTACAGGTTCTCCTCCTTGTATTTCCTTGGGCTCTGTTGATGTGAGGATGTTGCATGTCTGCAGGCAAAGATCTGGCTGCTGTCCAGAGGACCCTGATGGCTCTGGGAAGTGTGGCCGTCACAAAGGGTGATGGGAATTACAAAGGAGACCCCAGCTGGTTCCATAAGTAAGCTTTTCCTCCTTGTCCTGTAAATACACTAGCCTCTGAGGAAAGATGAAACGCAAAGGAGGTTTGAAGATTGAGCACTGACTGACGTCTGTTTGTGTGTGTGCAGAAAAGCCCAGGAGAACAGGAGAGATTTCTCGGAGGAACAGCTGAAAGAAGGCCAAAGTGTCATCGGCCTGCAAATGGGCACAAATAAAGGAGCATCTCAAGCTGGCATGACAGGCTACGGACGTCCCAGGCAGATCATCAACAACCCCTGAACCGGAGCAGTTCTTAAACCGCCCTCCTTCTGCCCTCTGGAAGGCCAGTGAGCAAGGATGGAGAGACGTTGACTCTTACCTTGGATATGAGGAAAAATGTGATCTGACTGTTTTTCAGATTTTAACGGGACCAAAATAGGGACCAACGAGAACAAGTGCACATGTAGATCTTTAACAGTAGAAATCAAACATTTAACAATGTTTCTTTTGTTTGACTCATTGTAAATATTTTTTTTTGTTACAGAATCAAAAACAGTTGTTTTGCATGTTTAAACTCATTACCTTAAAATCATTACTGGAGACCACAATGTTAGACATGTTTGATTTCTTACCTTGCACAGACAGGGAGCTTCAGACCATTTCATTACAACAAAGAAAATCTGCTTGCAGGGACTTGAAACCTGCGTGAGAGAAGAAATCCCCAGAAATCCCCCACTTTGAATGTTCTGTTTGCTTTATTCTTTCCTGTAACATCTACATTATTGCAGTCAATGCCTCTTCTCAAAACTCCAGCAGCGCGTGCATTCAAGGACACCAAAGATGTAAGACTCTGTCATGAAGTCTTTAATTTAATGATAATGTTCATTATTTAGTGTACACTGTCTTTGTTGACTTTATTCTTTCTGTCCTTCTGATGACATAGCTGTCAGTTCATGGACGTCAGGATGTCCTTAAATACACCTCTGAGGAGTGTTTTCCCCACAACAGCTGCAGTAAGACACAGATGTTTTACTGTGTCTTACTGCAGCTTTTCTGGGTACTTAGTGTTACAGCTTCACAGATTACAACCTTAAGCAGGTACCAAGTTGCAGCTGATTCAATTTGTACTGGAATAAAGTAAAAACTTAACGAAAGGTAAGACAATTACAGTTTGCTGTGGTTTACAGTAATGTTAGTAGGTTATAACAAACGCATCCAGTAATACAGCCAAGTTTAAGTAACTTTAGAAAATAAACTGCCTGGTTTGAAAAAGGTATAAACTACACCTGTGTGTGTTTTTACTGTCCTATTACATAATCTATTGTTAGACGCCGTGAGTCAATCAAAATGTTGGACCGCCTCTTTGAAATAAAGTTTGATTTAACGTTTGAAGAAGCCTCTTTTGTAATGAATCTATGGCCTAAGGAAGTGTGTCCTCACACTCAATGATGTCACCGTCACTATCTCGACTCTTGATAACTGGTAGCTGATAAACTGCAACCTATGTGCCTAGCAACAGATAATAAAAACATCAGAGTTTCTGCAGGTAGTCAGGGCGACACGTATGTTTGTGTGCCGTAAAGCTGAGCTGTACTTTAAAGAGAGGTCAGCTAAGGCTGCCAAAGGCAAAGGTGAAGAAAATAATGTAAGGGAGTAATAAATAATGTTGGACTTTGCCTACTTTGATGGAATAAGAGAAGCCAGTGGGAGACTATCGTTATCGCTGCCAGGGTTTTGTTTATACTGTGTTCTTGCTTTGGTCCAGCTTAAGCTGTTCAGCATGAAATGACTCAGAAACAGCCAGAGATGGAAAAGAACAGCAGTAGAGAGAAAACAATAAAAGAAGATGCTTTGATGAAAAAAAGAGGAAAAAGTGCAGCTTTAAAAAAAAAAAAATATATATATATATATATATATATATATATATATATATATATATATATATATATATATATATATATATATATATATATATATATATCCAGATGGAGTCTAGAGATTAAGGTGGCTTGGGTCAGAAGGAGTGCAGGTCATGACAGAGGAGGATTTCAGATAGTAGAGAGCATTTCCAAAAAAGGACGAATCATTGCAGGAGGAGGGTTAAAAAGAGACTTCCTTTTCCTCTTCCTTCTTAGCAGGAAACTGCGTAGGTGCTGACACAAAGGGGGTAAATTAGTATAATGTAAATGGAGGTGGAACCAGTGTGGAGCAAAGACAACAACACTGTAGGTTATCCATCATAGCGCAACATATGTACTTGTGTTTTTATAGTGACTTATTTTCACAATAAAAGCATTAGTCTGAGAAAATTGATGACTTTGAAGTTAGCAAGCAACTTAATACTACTAATAGAGCCCACTCTGCTGTCGATAAGCTGTGGCCCATTAGCGTCAGTGTGACAGTAGCTGTTATCTCTGCCAAAGCCCAGACTGTTATAAGAGTCAAGATGTGTTTATGATTTCAAAACTAATATTTATTTCAACACTAGCAGACACGCGTGGAGTGTTAGTGCCAAATCAGCACCAATGAACTCTTGAGTCTCACAACATGAGCCCAAGTTTATTTGCACATCCACTGATATAACAAGCAAGTTTTTTCTTTTTTGGTCATTGCAACACATGACAGATAATCTACTGTATATTTCTCACTCACTATGTTCAATTCAATTCAATTCAATTTTATTTATATAGCGCCAAATCACAACAAAAGTCGCCTCAAGGCGCTTCATAGATACAGAGAAAAACCCAACAATCATATGACCCCCTATGAGCAAGCACTTTGGCGACAGTGGGAAGGAAAAACTCCCTTTTAACAGGAAGAAACCTCCGGCAGAACCAGGCTCAGGGAGAGGCGGCCATCTGCTGCGACCGGTTGGGGTGAGAGAAGGAAGACAGGATAAAAGACATGCTGTGGAAGAGAGACAGAGGTTAATAACAGATATGATTCAATGCAGAGAAGTCTATTAATACATAGTGAGTGAGAAAGGTGACTGGAAAGGAAAAACCCAATGCATCATGGGAATCCCCCGGCAGCCTACGTCTATTGCAGCATAACTAAGGGAGGATTCAGGGTCACCTGGTCCAGCCCTAACTATATGCTTTAGCAAAAAGGAAAGTTTTAAGCCTAATCTTAAAAGTAGAGATAGTTTCTGTCTCCCGAATCCAAACTGGAAGCTGGTTCCACAGAAGAGGGGCCTGAAAACTGAAGGCTCTGCCTCCCATTCTACTTTTAAATACTCTAGGAACAACAAGTAGGCCTGCAGAGCGAGAGCGAATGTTGTTAATAGACCTCTCTGCATTGAATCATATCTGTTATTAACCTCTGTCTCTCTTCCACAGCATGTCTTTATCCTGTTTGCCTTCTCTCACCCCAACCGGTCGCAGCAGATGGCCGCCCCTCCCTGAGCCTGGTTCTGCCAGAGGTTTCTTCCTGTTAAAAGGGAGTTTTTCCTTCCCACTGTTGCCGAAGTGCTTGCTCATAGGGGATCATGTGATTGTTGGGCTTTTCTCTGTATCTACTGTACAATATAAAGCGCCTTGAGGCAACTTTTGTTGTGATTTGGCACTATATAAATGAAACTGAATTGAATTGAATTATATATTTCTGTTTGAAGGGGCAAAAACTTTACCAAAGTTAATGTGTGGATTCGGTGCCCATTTGCTGCCTTTTCATCTCTGCTAAGCTCCTTTATTGACTGAATATCTACACTCCCCGGCATCTTTTCCAGGTATACCTGCTCAGCTGCTCATTTACGTAACTATCTCTCATTAGCCAATCAGATGGAAAAAGTGGAAAAAGTTGCTGGTCTGATGAGTCTTGATTTCTGCTGAGACATTTCAGTGGTAGGGTGAGAACCTTGTTGAATCTGTGCCATGAAGAATTGAGGCAGTTCAGAAGGCACATGTATGTATACACTTTTACTCCTTGCTTTTGCTTCCTTATCTTCTCTTTTACATAACTAATGATTAGTTAGTGATTTATTTTTCCAACTGTTTTAGAAAGTTGTGGTAAACACGGTGCCTTGAGGTTTCACAGATTTAAACCGTGTGAATAACGTGTGCAGAAACTCTGTGGTGGTGGGACCAGAACAAGTTATTTAAACTGGGTGTAACTTGATTTGTGTAACTAAACCCGAAACAGGAAAAACACACTTGCCCTTTTTTTGTGCATAACGATCCCTGAGTGAGGAGCATCACTCCACAACAGTGGAGCTAAACACAGTGGTTGAACTGTTTTACTTCCAGGGAGGTGCTTGTGTAACTATTTACATAGATTTAAACAGCAGTTTGAGGCAAAACATTGTTCCTGACCCGCAGTGCTGAAAGGCAGCTGAAATTAGTGAACCTGAAAAACCCATCTGTTACATTTGAATTTTTCCACAAACAAACAAAAACACACGTCACTCAGCTCTTCCTCTTTTTTTTTCTCATAGTTGCAGCCTTTTTTCTTCTTTTTTCTTCAGCTAATTTGAAAGAGAGTAGTGGTGCGCAACGTTTTTTGATAGAAGGCCTTTCATTCCCATCAAGGTTTTGATGAAAGTGTGACTGGGCTCACCGCAGTGGAAGGTACTTTGCTGCCATGGAGGGGCATAACAGGGCGGATTATGATCGCCTTGAGATTAGAGAAGCTACTTTTTTGACTGCCAGTTTGAATCTTTGGACCAGCTGGGAAAATGTGACAGGGGAAGCTGATGTAACACCTCCTTCCCCTTATTCAGCCACTGCAGTGCTGCTGGGTAAGACACATAAGGGTTGGGAGTAAAGCCCCCCTCGCTCCAGTGGCTGCAGGAAAGGGCTGATTCCATTACGCCAAAAGGTCATTTGGGAACCACTTAACTATGCAAGTTTCAGCATTTATTTATTCAGCGGTGTCTCAAGAAGAAGGTTACAACATTGCATACAGATATGATGACACAATGAGTAACTTCTGTTTAACTTCTATAAGGACCTAAACATGCAAGCAAGAACCAGTCAGACCGAAAGCCATCTGGCCCAAACCTGAAGATCCATGTAACTCAAACGGCCTTTCAGTCTGATTATCAGGCTAGAACTAATGCTACTGTTAGTAAAGTTAGTTAGGCGGGACTGAGTGACGCAGTGGAAAAGTTTTTGCACACCATTTCAGAGCCCTGGCTTCAGTCCATGACAGTAGGACTTCTGGCTTGTTTAAAGTGAACAGTGAGAAGCCAGTGAGGGATTGCATGCTTTTTGCAGGACTAGTGACTACTAATGGCTGCTCTGTGTGCTCGGTTTCACAGAGTCCTCTTCACAATCACCAACAAAAACTGCTATGGCCTCCTTCAAGAAAGTTCAAGAAAGTAGTTTGTCTGTTTCTTAGCTGTGTTGTATGTATTTGAATGAGAATTGATCCCCTGGTTCAACACACCTGAATCAAATGATTAGTTCATTACCAGGCCTCTGGAGAACTTCAGGACATGTTGAGGAGGTCATTTAGCCATTTAAACAGCTGTGTTGGATCAAGGACACATCTAAAACCTGCAGGACACTGGCCCTTGAGGCCTGGAGTTCCCCCACCCCTGGGATACATAGTGTGAATGGGCCAAAACTGGAAAATTGACATCATGTTTTTAAAATACAAAACAAAAAATGGGTGACACTGCCCTGATGTTCTCATAGAAACATCATAAACACAACTTACTCTTCTGGGTCAAAGGAATGAATTCATGCAGGGACATTTTAAGTCTCACTGTTAGGTTCTCTGTTTTTTGTTAATAAAGTATTGAAACCATACACACATAACTACTACATACATAACTAATTGACAGAATGTCCAACTTCCACCTTCATAAAGTTCTTTTTTTTTTTTTTGTCCGTAAAGGAAATAAAACCCAAAGTAAACAAAGTGATTACTTTCAAAAATGTCTATTCATATTGTAATTATATCATATCATGAATTATTTTATCTGCAGCAGTCATGTGGCGAACCTCTGATAGCTGCAGTATGCTAACTTCCCCAGTTTGCACACAACCCCTTTGATTTAAGGTGTTTCCATCGCCATCACAAATGAACTCCATTTATTTTTAAGCCCTTCAGAGATCTACAGGGTGGGCCATTTATATGGATACACCTTAATAAAATGGGAATGGTTGGTGATATTAAAGTCCTGTTTGTGGCACATTAGTATATGTGAGGGGGCAAACTCCTCAAGATGGGTGGCGACCATGGTGGCCATTTAGAAGTCGGCCATCTTGGATACAACTTTTGTTTTTTCAATAGGAAGAGGGCCATGTGACACATCAAACTTATTGGTAATGTCACAAGAAAAACAATGGTGTGCTTGGTTTCAACGTAACTTTATTCTTTCATGAGTTATTTACAAGTTTCTCTTTGTTCACAGCCATTGACATGTCGAAAAGGTTAACACATGAGGAGCGGATCAAAATTGTGTTGATATCTGGTGAACGCAGTAACCGGGTCATTGCAGCAGATTTCAATGCAAGACACCCTACGAGACCACCCATCTCCCGTGCTACAGTTAGCAAACTGCTTGCTAAGTTTCGTGAAACTGGTTCAGTGTTGGATTTGCCAAAATGTGGAAAACTGTCACTAATGAAGAAACATCAGTGGCTGTCCTAGCTTCATTCACCAAGAGCCCACAGCATAGCACTCGCCGCATGTCACTGGAGAGTGGCATTAGTTGAACATCCCTTCGGCGCATATTAGCTACTCACAAATGGCTCCCTTACAAACTCCAGCTACTGCAGCATCTCAACGAGGATGGCCCAGATTGGCGCACAGAATTTGCAGAATGGGCAAAACAAATTGGAACAGGACCCTCAGTTCATGCAGAAGATTTTGTTCAGTGATGAGGCAAACTTTTATGTGAATGGTGAAGTTAACAAACAAAACCACCGCTATTGGTCTGACACTAACCCACATTGGATGGATCCCTCCAAGACTGTTGGAGCAACAAAAGTGATGGTCTGGTGTGGTATATGGGGTACAACGATAGTGGGTCCATTCTTCATCAATGGAAACCTCAAGGCCACTGGATATTTGAAATTGCTACATGATGATGTGTTTCCCTCTTTATGCACTGAAGCTGGCACGTTCCCTGAGTTTTTCCAGCAAGATGGTGCACCACCACATTATGGCTGCCAGGTCCGAGCATTCCTAGATGAGCAGTTTCCTGGAAAGTGGATTGGTCGTCGTGGGCCAGTTGAATGGCCCCCAAGGTCTCCCGATCTGACCCCCTTAGACTTTTATCTTTGAGGTCATCTGAAGGCAATTGTCTATGGTGTGAAGATACGAGATGTGCATCACCTGAAACTACGGATACTGGATGCCTGTGCTGGCATTTCTCCTGCGGTGTTGCTATCAGTGTGTGAAGAGTGGGAGAAGAGGGTTGCATTGACAATCCAACACAATGGGCAGCACATTGAACACCTTTTATAAGTGGTCAGAAACTTGTAAAAGTGATGGCCGACTTCTAAATGGCCACCATGGTCACCACCCATCTTGAGGAGTTTGCCCCCTCACATATACTAATGTGCCACAAACAGGACTTTAATATCACCAACCATTCCCATTTTATTATGGTGTATCCATATAAATGGCCCACCCTGTAATCTAACAATGAAAATGAGAACTATAATCTGATAACCTAACTATCTGTACAACTATACAGTTTAATTCTAGCACACTGGATACACATGTAAACTTTTTTTTAAGTTCCAAACTTCCACAAACCAAAACGTTGACAGCTGATTTATATGTTTACCCATGACTGGATCAGTTGTGTTATGATAGGCATTGTTTGTAGATATGTATTTTCATTCAGGGGAAAGTTTGAATTCAATTTATTTTTATTTTGACAATAATAATGGCTTTTGCAATAGATGTCATGCCATAAATGAGAGGGGATAAAATTTTAATGCGCTTTGTGGGCGAGTTTGATTTGTACACAATGTCAGGAAGGGACGTGAGAGGTTACGAGTGACGCCTTCTTTTCAAAAGTCACAGTGCTGGAGCATAAATCTCATCAAAAACGGAGAACAAGCAAGAGCTGTGTGAAAAAATAGAAGAGACGCACATTTTAGAGACAAGCGCAGGTTTAGAAACATTAACTTAGAACACACTATAGGTAGAGAGACTAGCTTTCAATATATATAATAACATATTTATCTATATCTATAATGTATATATTTTTATACATTAGGTGAAATCAAAAGTATTGATATGCTTCTTGCACTCTGTGTGGCTTTGTGAGGTCATTAAATGACAACACAAAAGGCTGCAGTCAAAAAATGACCGCCTCAGGTGAAAGGCCTTTCCAGACCAAAGACCTGCTGAATTCATTTTAGGATCCAGACAGTAAAGGAGAGGTGCATTGTGAAAAATAAGTGAATATAGGAGGACTATTTAATAACCTGGTCAAATAGCAGAAAGGCCCTTTGGAAGGCTCAGTGTGAGTGAAAAAACTTTTTTTTATGTATCTCCAGAGGAAATTTATGAGAAATATGGTGAGTATTTATTACACCGTGAGCATTTCACAGAGCAAGGTTATCATTTATTTTGTTGCATTGACTCTTTATATTCACATACAACCACAACTGTGGTTTTCCAAATGCAGAAAGGCAAAATAACAGTGGGGACTCAGCTGGAGACTGCAATTTTAGATGATAAATGAATGGTTAAGGATACATCACTTATAAAATTACCTCCAGCATAGCTTCCCTAGAAATACAAGTAAACGAGTCATTGGCATGAATATGGCATCACAAACCGCAGAGGAAGGTGCTGTGGTATCGCTGCATGTGGTGTTTGCTCTTCATGTGGTGGCACTGAATGAATTTGGGTCAGATGTTGTGTAACATAAATTAGGAGGCAGGTGTTTTCCCCTGTTGGTGTTTTGAGGCAGAGGGCTGAGAGCTGAAAGGTCAGACCGCAGTTCAAATCCCTTTGAGAGGAAAACAAAGCTGTGAGGGGAGAAGGGGACGAGCTGAAAGCTCATTGATTGATTGATTCTTACTTAACCTGCCGAAACTCACCGTGCACTTCATCACCTAATCAACATCAGTGTTTTACCTGACTCTGTTTCTATGAAGGTGTGCTCTTGCTGGAGAGGTATGCAGGCCTAATTGAAACACACACACACACACACAGGTCTCCTGGTAATAACAAATCAGACCTTCTGATGTAAATAGTTGCTCTGTAGCTAAAGCAACCACAAACAATTTATTACAGGGACTTTTTGGGTTGTTTGAATTTCTGCTTTTATCATAACAGCTTCTGCATTTCATTTCCTCTGAAACGACATAATCTGATTGTGACATGTGACAGGATGATCTTAACCTTTTACTTCACAAAGGTCTCAGAACAACAACAACAACAACATATGAGACCCATCATACACTAAATGCAAGTCACATTGTATGATGAAAGAAACAGAACCCCATGAGTGAAATATGACCAATTCAGGCTGGAAATAGAGCAACTTTTTTTTAACCTCTTAGGACCTGGCGTCCACGTATGTGGACATCACATTTTGGCTTGTCTAGACCAAAATAATACATTTTGCTCTACAAAGGCCTGATATCCAGATACGAGGACATTATACTGCCACTTTTCTATCAAAATTTAAAATAAATGTCCTTATATGTGGATCTCATTTCTCTCAGAAACAAAAATCAGGTAAAAAAAAAAACCATCTGGAAATTCTTTGTTTTTACATTCATCAGGTCCCAACGTCCCAAATATCAAAGAGAAATTAAAAATTCATGCCATGGGAGAGTTCAGGTCTTAGGAGGTTAAAGGAAGGAACAAATTCATGTTTCACAACAACTTCGTGAGGATTTTTTTTTAAGTTGCAGGGTGGGAATCATAAAAAAAATACAACTGCAAAACTTTTGAAATTATTGCATTTGTGTGTGTGTGTGTGTTTCAATAAATGGAGTCACAGGCATATCTGTGTAGCACAAGTGATTTCCTGAACTAGGCGGCAGTGCCCCCTGCTGGGTTATAGAGTCACTGCAGCTGAAAATAATGAGTCAGGCTGCTGTAAGTTGAATAAATATGATTTATGTGGGGAAAACACAAATCTAAGCTGCAATTTTTGGCTTCTGCTATAAAAACTTGGGAACTACTGTCATGATAAATGAGCCTCTGTGGCTGTTTGTGTGAGCTGTTTATTGTCTGAGGGAGATGATCTATTGGTTTGATAGCCAGCAGCGTGTTTCATCTGCTGCACCGATCATTCCACCTGGCATAACGTTACGAACCTTTAAAACACAGGGTCATAGATAAGATGAAATCTGGGGCAGAGGTGAGCAGAGCAGGAACCGCACAAAGGACCAGGAGCAGATTACATCAGGGTGTTTCCTCTGATGCCTGCTGGGATTACAAAGTTCACGTTCAAACAGTGTGTTGACAGAAGGAAAATTGCAATATTTATCCTGGGTCTACATGGCTGGCTTTTAGAGTTACAAAAACATTAAAGGGATATTTAAACTAAGCGGTCTGTAGACAGGGTGTACATGTGTTTATTTTCATTTTTCACTGATCCACAAAATTAAAAAATTTTTTAAAAACCCTGTCAACAGGAAGAGCTCGTGCCTCTGACAGAAAGAAACAACTTTATTTGTACTTTTCGAAACAGAGAGTTACAAAATGCTTCACAGTTTGAATAAAAGCCACACATTCAAGATAAACATCCACATTCCACCAGACAGATACATCAACTTTACGATCAGACATTCAATCCAACATACACACAAATAGCGACACTATGGCCCAAAATAAAGGGGAAAAGATTAAGGAAAGGCTAAGCAATAAAATCAGAGCTGGGGACAGCTAGGAGACCCTGGTTAGAGGATGGGAGAGGCCGGCGTTGTGCCAAAAACTGATCGTCTGCCAAAAAGTGATTCCCGGCATTTGCCAGAAAATTACTGCAGGAATTGAAACTGTTATAAAGGACTTGTTGGCCTGTAATCTGTCATCTCTCATATCGCTCATGAATAACATGAAGTCATTTTGAGCCGGAAAAAACATTCACAAGGTAAAAGCTGTTGTTGGCAAAGTGACTTTCATATATTCTTTATTTATTTATCGGGATATAAAGTCTCAGTGACATTAAAAACGTGTTTTTCAAGAGAGATCAGGCCAAGAGGGCAGCAAAAATTGTGGCAAATATAACTTCCAAGAAGGTCCCAGAAGCTCTGTCCATGTACAGCGTTTTATGTTAACATAAAACTGGAAGCCAGTGAACAGATGCAGGAACAGCTGTGACTATGGAGGACTGAGACGCATGTGAAAAGTGAGTTACAATAATCAAGGCGGGAAAAAAATGTAACGTGCGCACAGTCACAGTTGAGCAGTGCACCTAATCTGTTTAATGAGTCCACACTGCAACCAAGTGCTGTTGAAGTGTTACATTAGGGGGATAAACTTAGTGAAAGCAAACTAATTAAGCATTGAGAAACTCTATGGAGCCAAGGAACAAGCAGTGAGCCTTATTAATGTATTTCTCAATTTGGTACTCTGATTAAATGGCTCCCTTTGTTGCCGTGTAACACTTACACACAGCACTGAAAAATACAAGAGCGGATCCAGCACCTCAAATTCAGGTTTCCTCTTCTTATTTTACAAAGGAAATCATTATTTGCTGATGTCAAAGACAAAAAAACAAAAACAAAACACGATTAGGTCCTTGTTTTTATTATTTTATTATTTATTGGAATGCTTTATCTCAATAACATAACAATAAGCCAGAACAGTGCAAATACTGTGTGACAGCAAACACAGAGTCCAGCCTACAAACATCATTCTTCCCCAACAACTTCACGTCTTATATACAACCCGGGTCATTTCATGACACTCACACAATCCGGTACCGGACACACTGTACACACCCGCCCTCATGAACGCTTAAGGCACGCACACGTACACCATTTATATTCAAACACGTCACACAAATGTGCAGAGCTTAAGACAGCAGTAACGTTTGACATCTCGATGCTCGACAGCAGACTCTTGGTCGCAAACAGTGTAGAACAGGCGGCTGCAGCAAGCTCACAGACAAAAGGTTTTCTTTACATGGCCTGTGATGCTTTATAGTAGTTAGCATGATTATAGTACGTTCAGCTTAACCATGTGGCTAGACTCCCCCCCTTCAATAACTACACCATGTACAGAAGTAAGTCAGGATGGCAGGGTCGGGCGAGGTTCAACCACAAACACGACGGGCCACAAGTAAAGAGGCAAGAAGTGAGGAGGAGAGATTACTGTACATCTAGGTGTTAAGCAGGGAGAGGGAGAGAGAGCTGGTCTGAGAGTCTGAGTATGAACATTTGGATAATGCAGTATGTAGCACATCAATCAGCCTAACTCAGGAATTATTCATGATCAGAAATACTTTAAAAAGAAAAAAAAGAAAAAAACAAAAGCAGGACAGCCACTGATTTTCTCCAATCTTCTTACTTTGCTTTATAAGACAAACAAAATCAAGCATACTGTTGCAAAAAAGCAGCACATTTTATGCATATAACCTATTTTAAAAACATTCAAATAATCTAATTAATGACGCTATTCCACAAACACAATGTAAACACTACTGCTAGCTCGGACAGAAGCTTCGTACTTTAGCAGAGAGGCTGGAGGTATTTTGGAAGACCTAAAGATTACCAGAGAAGTGGATTGAGCAGCATAAATCTCACTAATGAATATGCAGCAATGTGTGACATTCACTGACTGAGTAATATAACACAGAAGCCTTTTTACATTTAAGCTGAGGCTCAGTTTCAAACAAGCATGAAGCGAACAGCAAGATGTGGCTCGAACTGAACACTTGCGCAACACAGGAACCAGAATAATTTTAATCTGCGCGCGCGCATGTGTGTGTGTGTGTAGCAGTGAATTATGCAGTGATACATTTCATAGTGATTAACAGTTTCAAACAATAGTTACACATCAAGTTCAAAAGTGAACATTAAATAAACTAAGTGCTCTCGCTTCGCAGAGCAGTTGTTTACGTACACAAAGACATAATTAGTGAACTGAAAAAACTATTAGAGTGATTTAATATGCTCTATGCATTGCAGTGTTACACATTAAGCAAAAAAGAGTTAGTTTTTTTAGATACTGCTCACTGGTAAACAGCGTGCATCTCAGCGCTATCTTCTCTGCAGCAGTTGCTTTTCATCTCGTGGACTGTTGAGGGGTAACTTGATTGATTCTTTATGATTTTTGGGAGATTGAATGACACTGAAGAGATTTAAGTGTAGCAGAAATATCTCTTTATTCTTAAAACTGACTAATGAAAGTTTATTTGTACCTTCAAGGGAAGGATTTGGATCCCCTCTGTGTTGGAAACCACCGCTCTTTGGTGTACTGGCCACACTCATAACATTGTCCAGTGTTGACTAAGGTTCTGCCAGCTAAGCGCACGATGAGCAGGGACATGTGTTTGACAGAGATACTTGCCAAGGAATTGTTTTATGGATATTAAAACATGAAGAAATAAATTAGATGGTGCTTTGTGTTCCTGCAGTACAGGTGAGGGACAAAACACTCGTTTTATCCACGGACCGAGATTAATTTGTGTGCACGTGCCACTGCAGTCCCTCGTGATCTCATTAAATCTAGTCTAAAATTAAGAGTTGCACGAACTTGGTGAATCCGTTTCACATTACTACTGCAATCACAGTGTCTACGTCGGTAATGAGGTCTCTCTCCCGCTTCGCCACCTCTCCCACACTCAACCCTCTGTTCAAGAATGTGATCCCACACCCCACGTGGGCCCACTCACATCAGGTTTCTTCATCCCCCTGAGCGTGAGCCCTTCCTCCTTCAGGTACCAGGGGCATGTCTCAGCCACTGCAGCAGCAGGAGATGAGACATGCCTCTGGAGAAGTGTGCTTCGTGGCCGTAGCCCTCAAACCAGCGATGCTCGTCTCTCCTCTGGCGTCTCCTCAAGAATCTGCAGCAGCAGGTCACTGAGGGGCTTGGCCACAGAGTCGTAACCTGCTGAAGTAAGGTGAAGGAAGTCAAACATGTCCTGAGTGCTGATGGTTCCATCGGAGTGGACGAACTCCCTGCTCACATCCAAGAGCTGAGCCTGGGTCAGCCGTGGCAGCCAGGAGCGCAAGTGAGCGTTAACAGCAGCGTTCTTCTCCCTGAGTTGGTTGGGCCGTTCCCCTCGAGGCAACAAACCCTGAGGACCACAGAAACAGAGCTGACTTATTTACTGAAATTATTATATTAAAGGAGACATATCGTGCTAATTTCAAGCGCCATATTTTTATTCTTGGACTCTACTAGACAAGCTCTGAATGATTCACTGTTCAAAACACTCCTTAGGCACCTCTGAAGAAGCTGTTTTAGCTTCCTCCTCTCTTTTTAAGCCAAATATCTCCTGATGGATGCCTCTGAAACAAGATTTGAATAGCAGATGGTGGGAGTTCTGTGCTCAGCCAGAGTTATAACTAGGGATGGGTACCGGTATCCGGTGCCATTATGGCAAACTCAGCAGCCTGCAACAAGTGCTTTAAGGTGACACTGTGCAAAGGAGGTAACACCTCGAATCTGATGAAACACCTGGCAACGTATAGCATTTTGTTAAAAGCCGAGAAATGCACCGTATTTGATAGCTTGCTGCGAGACCTCACACCGGGTACATCTACTGCGGGTGGGTTGCCTGTTATCTGACCCGGAGTTAGCAACATCCCCCAAAAACCCAAAGAGTAGAGTCCTGGCCCCTAGCCCTGCCAGTGTAGCAGAAATGATGACGGATGATGATGGCAGCAGCAGCCGTTCTTCTCTGCGTGAGTAGCTTAATGTTGTTCGTGTGTAATTTACGCTGAGTAGGCTAACCACGTTATTACATTAATGCATGTAAGGTGAACTAGCAAACATCATCATAGCTACATGCGGCTGTCTTCTTGTTTGATGGCAGATACCAACTTCACCCTGGCCAAAAAGGCTAAAATGACCAAAGAAAAAGTGGAAAACAGCTAAACATGAGAGGTTTTTGGACAAAGTTTGTGTTTTTTCCATTGATTAAGCACTGCTTCCAGCCAAGAGTGATGCCATAAATCCCCTATAGCTGCAGAAAAGGCTAACATTGTTATCTTTTTACAAAAAAAACAGCTGAACATGAGAGGTTTTTGGACCAATTTTGTGTTCTCCATTCTTTAAGCACCGGTTCGAGCACCGTTTAAGCACTGGCACCGTTTCAAAAGTACCGGTTTGGTACTGGTATCGGATAAAACCTAAACGATACCCATCCCTAGTTATAACCATGATCCTACTGACTATACTACTCCAACACGAGAATAAACTGAGCTCTGAGCTCACAGTGATGACTTGTACATATGTAAAAGACATGTACTTTATTAGCTACACATGTTCAACCAATCTGTATGCAGACGAGTTTCTTTCACCGCAAACTAATATCAAACTGTGTGTCCACAATTAAAGGAAACTAACTTTCATCTGTCTGTTGGTTATATTGTGGCATCAACTCCTCAGTCATGTTATTTAAGTCACCTGAAATTGTATTCAAGTTGTGTGCATATCACCACGTTAAAGAGCCTTTATGTTAATGCTCAGGAACAAATGTCAATATAATTAAAAGTTCTAGCTCAAAATATGAGTTTAAGACAAACAAGCAAGACAAGATGCAACATATGACTAAACTTACCAGGACAACTATCTTTGCCTTGGGGAGGCGGGTAGTGAGCAGTTCTGCAATGGCAAGAATTCCTCCTGCAACCTGCTCTGCTGTGTGCTCATAATTGTTGGTTCCTACCCACAACACCACCACCTGGACAAGAGGACAGACAATTTATTCACTTCCGCTAAACACGTCCAACCCTGCAGAATTTATATCAAAGCGAATGACATAACATATGAGATACAACACAATTAAGCGACATTTTGTTTTTTTTTAGAGCAATTAAGCCAAATGGATGAATATCAAGTTTAACAAAGAAGTTAAAGAGCACTGACTTCTGCCGAGGTCAATGCTGAAACTTGCACTTATGAAGAAAGAGCTCAAGATCTACATGAAAGTCACAAAACTCAAGACACGGAGGTCAGAGTGTGTGAAATGTGAAACTGTGGACATCAGTGTGGACGCATTATACTGTCCTCATCTGCCTTTCTGTTAGCGGGCTCGTCTCACCTTTGGGCGAATGTTCTCCAGCTCTCCATTCTGCAGCCTCCACAGTACGTTACAGGTGGTGTCCCCTCCAATGCCAAAGTTGAGCGCATGAAGAGGGGAGAACAACTCCCTCCACACCTTTGGACAGAAAACCATGAATATGCATTTGAGTCAGGTCGATTATGATAACTAGTGCGTCATCAAGAAAAATCAACAGCGAGCAAAGACAAACGTATGGCTTTTTATTTGCTGTCTTTATTGTGCAATTCAAGACACATGAATCACATCCAGATGTGTCCTGTTTAATTTAAAAATGTTTTCTAAGACTTTACTCTGACCTCATACTGATGCATTAGTTGTACCATGGAATCCCCCACAAAGAGCACGTCTGGCTCAGCATCCTTGCACTCCTGTACAAACCTTGAATGCTGTAAAAACACAAGAGAGCTGGTGATATAGTGCATGACAGACCCGATAAATACAAGAACATCTTCAATTTATTAAAAATGAACCCCTCTCTGCTTGGTTCTGAGAACTTGCCCCCTGATGTAAAACTTTGCGATTTGACTCTCTAAATCTGAGCGGTATGATGACAGTCGTGAGCCATCAGAGTCAGATAAAAAACCTCAAGCTTGTTATAGGCGAGATGCGTCTGGTGCCCTATCTGACAGAGAGCTCTGAGTAAAACAGACTGTCTCAATGACTGCCCTATTAGCTTTGGGAGGATTAACTTTGTGCAGACTTTCTAGAAAGATCCACTAAACAAGCCAAACAAAGTGATGCACTGAAACAAAGTCTTCTTAGTGACTAAAAATTGTGAGCACATGGTTGATATTTATTTAGTGGCCTTTTCTTTGAGTCAGATCATGAGCTTATAACTACTATAATAAATATTATCAACATTATCATCCATTCTTATTCAGACACTAATATTATTAAGAAGATCAAAACATCAACTGACAACACTAACTGGCTTCACGGGATTGCAGCACAGTCATAAACATCTGTGTTTAAGAATTAGAAATAAAAACATAATCTCAGACTAAGGTCACCAAATCGAAGCGATGTCTTATAGTGGCGCATCAATTAACATGAGAAATGTATATTATACTAAGCTTTAGTTTAATTTGCAAGAGTTCTCAGCAATAAAAGTCTCACAGCACCATCCTCCTCTCCATCGTAAGCGCTCCAAGCGTCACACAGAAACTCCTGATGGGGACAGCGTGCAGAATTTAGAAGACTCCTACTTATCAAAGCCACACATAGGTGCAGATCCAAAGTGCCATCCCATCTGAGCTGAATTATACAACTGGTTTTATTTATTTTATTTAAACACTGACTTAATACTAACAATTACTATGGAAACACATAAGGGAAACTATCTTTGATAAATAATGCACATCATTCAGACCGCCTCCATACATCAGAAGGATATGAGGTATTAATGATAATACAGAGTAAATGTTTACAACACTCTAACAATAGAGATCCCCTAATTTCCTTCGGGATTAATAAAGTATTCTGATTCTGATACCTGTGACAGCCACCGTCCATCTCCTTGAACATCTTCTACTGGCTGAGGGACTGCTGCTGGGTTCACGTCATCCCCACTCATCCTGAAAGAAATCCTAGCGCTTATTTACACATGCAATAAACATGGTGCGACCTACAGGAGGGGGAAGGACGTCATGCTGATGCAGGGCACAGAGGAAAGCATCTGCACCACCTAGCAGAGAGCAGCGGGGTGATGCAGCGGCTTAGCGTTTCGGGAGCAGACAGACTGGCCTAATGCGGATTGCAGGCCACTCTCGCTCTCAGTGCGGGTGTTTAGAGATCACAGAGCAGATCGCATTAACTCCGCTAGGCTACTGTTTATCTGACGTTAGCTTGTTAGCTGCTTGCTAATGACTGGAGACTGTTGTGGCTGCATCTCTGATACACGTCTGTCGTGCTCGTCGTTAATTAAAAAATAAACAAATAAAAACATTTTTAAAAACTGAAATTACTTATTTATTTACAAGACAAACTACCTGGTAGGGTGTCACTTGTCGGCTCTCCTGGGTGACCCTTAACTTTTTATTCCCCGGCTTCGCTGCACCGCTGTCAGGGAGTCGACGCGTATGATGCTCGCTAGCAAGTGTTAGCAGCCTCGAGCTAGATGAGACAACAAAAGGTGTGTCAGAGGGAAAGCACAGAGATCGTTCCAGTGGCAAGAGTGCCCGCTCGACACCACCAGCCGTAACACCGATGGAAGGAAGAGTGGATTCTTCCGAGTTCAAAGTCTTATCAGTGCTATCATGCACCTGACCTAAACCCGGGCACAGCTACCTTCTGTAATCTGCGGAGGTCGCTGACACCAAAACACAGAACCGAGGGGAGGTTTTTCCTCAGGAGAAACCGCAGGGCAAAAACACACCACCGCAACAGCTGATCCCGCGAGGAATCATGGGTAGGTGGTCGCGTGTTTGAACAACTTCGCATTTTTCTGACAATGAAATTATATCTAATTTTTTGATGGTGATAGTTAGTGTAAGACCAGACATGAAGACATGCTCCTATGTCTGAGTATGTCGTGCAGTTTAGTTTTTCGGAGTGCGACGGTGATCTCTCGTTGATCCCAGCCCGGCGTCAGCTGACCGCAATGCATCACGGTCACGTTAGAGCAAATGCTGCATTCTAGTACTGTGGAAAACACAGGAAATAAAACATTCCTGCTCTCTGGCCGTAGGTCTACATTTGGCGGAAATATGCTTTACATCAGTAATGTCAAACCACCACATACACCCCGCTTTGATCTTAAGTGGAACAAACAGTGAAATCCCCCCTTTCTGTCAGAGTAAGTAGTTTTACCAACACTCTGAGTACCTAAAGTATCTTAATATATCAAAAAGAAGTGCAATTTCAATAGTATGTTGCAGTTTTTCTAGATGATAGAGAAATCCTGCTGTAGTAAATAAACAAACAAACAAACAAAAAAACCCCAGAAATTTCTATATTAGCTAATGAAAAAACAAGAACTATAATAAAAAAAAAAAAATGTTAATCTTTATCTACCTTTCACATTTTCCAGAAAAACAAAATGAGGAATAAAAAATAAAAGACAAGATTAAGACTGTGCAAAAGAGAATTCTACCACAAATGAGTACAAAAATTTTAATAAATGTCATTAATGAATCTAAGAAACAGCCGCAAGAAGGTTTGATACAGAAATATCTCTGTAATCCTATGTTCTGACAGGTGTGTTCACCTGTCACTAAAAAGGAGAGCTGTACAGTTTAGACTAGGAGTGATTTCCTGAAGTGTTCAGCGAGGCTGAATGAGTCTGAGGAAGAATGGGCTCTGCAGTCTCTTTAGTGTGTGGCTAATGGAGCGGGAGCAATGGCTGTGAATGATGATCAGTTTGTTCAGTGACTTCCTGTCCCTCACTGACTCAAACACCTCCAGTTTCCGACTAAACAAACCGAGCCTCAATCATTGTTAATGCAGATTTTCTTTTTTCAGTGTAAGCATTCTTCATGACTCCTGAAGAACCTGTGGCTTTTTCAGTAACAGAAATCAGCTTTATAATAGCCTTTCTTTGTTCCTGGGAAACTTTGAGGTTGCTTTTGTTTGGCTCACTTTTACATTTTACAAACTGGCAGATAAGACATGCTAAAAATATATCCTGGGACATTTATTTAAACACAAATTGTCTTTACTTTGATTTCACATATGGCATGATTCACCATCACTAAAACCTCTTTAAATTATTTTAGTTCTTCCTTTATTTTCTCCTGTTTGTATTATGTTTCTATAATGCCTTTTCCCTCTTAATCCTTACATTGCCCAGCCAAGTCCCCAGCGGTGTTTGTTAACCAACTGAAACAGTCCACTGCTTTTCTGCGTGTGTAGACGTGCCCTGAAAGCTCAATGAAAGGTTTGAAAGAAGTGTCGCTACTCTTAGGGAAAAATAACTCATACCAAAATGAACCACCAGATGGAGTCCCTACACATCTCTGCTTAAGTTTTCAGTAGATCAAACCAAGCCACCCATACCAGCTAAAATACCCCACACAGTACAGCTGAGCCATGCCAGATCTCCAGGATTCATGTTTTCCATTTCATTTATCACTCATATTATCAGATGCTATTTTTTATACAATACGTTTACCTCCTAAAACATACCTGGAAGACCTCTGAAAGTAAATAAACCATTATGAATTTCCCTCAATGTCAGAACTTTTTAATTTATTGTTTTGTCATTTTTTAAATCGAGAATAACTAAACATCAGTTAAACTCAAATTAACAGTGCCTATCATCGGATTAGCTTTGTAAGTATTTGTTTGTTTGTGAAGACATAGGATATCAAATTTAAGCAAATAGATAAAGCCTCAAAATGAGATTCTTACAAACACTGGCATCCTCTTTACAGATTTACTGGTATCCCAGACCATAATTTGTAAAGCTATAGTGAATATCTTACTTAGATTTGGTGTGTAGACCACAGGTCCACTACGGAGGAAGACAGACTCAGTTGTAATGACATTAGTTGCCTGGTCAGACCTAATTGGAGAACTTCTGATTCTGCTGTACATTGTATTATATTATAAAGGTATATGCTCATCTAACCATGCATCAGCATAACTATATTTTTAAGACAGGCGTATGACATAGACTGTATGTAAAAGCTGGATGTAGCTACTGTTTATGTTGTCTAGAGAAGTTGGGAAAGTATGATGATAGCCTGTGTAATATAATATCTCTCAGTATTAATTTTGACAGCAAATCTTGGTATTATGGTGTAAAAATGTAAATGTGTCTATCTAACCTTAATTGCACAGAGAGGTAACTTCTAACACTTCCAAACTTGTAACCATTTTCTTTGGATTTCAGTTAGTTCAGATTGGACCCTGCCTCTTGTCCTATAATAGCTGGGATATTATAGGACAAGAGGCCCTCCACGCAAAGTGCTGTAATGCTGGTAACTCTTCCTTTCCAACTCTGGGTGCTCGGATTAATTTTCAGATAGTTTTTGACTGACTGGAGGAAGCAGTTTGCCTTCAGGGCGTTTTTTGTTGTCTTATTTACTGTTTTCTATAGCGGGTTGGTAAGTTTTAGGTGTCTGACGCATTTAGCTGTGTAAATAACTGAATGTGCTCTTAGAAAGTAGGAGTAAGAAGAAGGCAGGGTTGAAATGTGTCAAGTTTCGACTCAGCGGCTGTGAGATTGCATGGGCATGTGTTATGCAATAGGCAAAACTCCGCCTACAGGTGCACTGAGGTTTTCACTGTCCAAAAAAACGGCTTTGTCCTTTTGGCAGCGATAGTCGCGATCTGGACTCTAATAAACTTTCATGAAGGGATTTATACAGAAGAATTAATCAGGCGGAGTATGTATCGGATATTACCTCTGCTCCTCCTGGGAGGATTCTTCCTGACAGGTGAGTTTTAGGAACTTCCCGGTGTTCCAGATCTACTGGCGTTGGTCGAACAGATGTGTGGCAGTCTTGCGTTTCAGGAGCTGCTACCGACAAACCAGCAAAAAAATGCCAAATGTGTCATCTGTGACACTTGTAAGGTTATCTCAAACACACTCCGTCAGTCTTGATGCTGTTGAACAACAAAATGTTTAAAAATGTCGCGAGTTTACCTGGTGATATCCCCATGCGCGACGCGATCGCGAAAACAGCAAACAATTAACACCACGCTGATGTTGTTCACAGCAAGAGTAAACGATCGGGAGACTCTTGTCGTCGTTATCGCTCCCCTCGCACGTTTTATTTCTCCGGTTTCAGCGTTTTTGCTTCACAACTAAAGCGAGCAGTTTACTTTGTGCACTAACATGGACTCGAGTCAACCAGCGCCACCTCTGGCCAAGTGCCACAGCCTACAGCCAGATCAACTTGTGACACAGATCTGCAGCACGTTTGAATTCGTTTCATGCACAACACATTTGTACCTTTCAATTGTGTCTGTCTGTGCGTCATGCAAATAAACCTTTGAAATGACTGAAATGATATCATGTATGTATTATCAGCCTACATTTGTTCAAAATGCCAAATTATATACACAAAGTCATAATAATCACCACCCTTGTTCATCATGATATCAATACTTTTGCCCATAAGAAAAATGTCGTGAACAAATATAGACACACTAATATTTCACCAGTGTTGTAACATCACATGTCGTTAGCATGGGTAAGATAACGAAATCAATACCTCAGATGGAAGCACCTTGACTGGGTTACTTCAACATCACTGGGTGACATGTCACTTTGATGCACCGACAGTGGAATTATAGTTCAGGTGACCTGCATGCCTTTGCACTTTAAAGACACTAGAGCACCTAAAGGACGCATGGAAACATCAAGTGATACACAGATAAGACTGGTGCACATGTTTAGTTGCTTTACTCAAGAGCCTGACTTCAGATGAATGACTCTGACAATCTAATTTTTCTTGCAGATTGAATGCACCTTCTGTGGGAAGTGGTACCACACAGTGTGTGTGGACTTCCCCTGTGCAGAAGGCGACTACAAATGTTGTGGTTGCTAAATAAACAGAAAAAATTGATCCCTGTTGTCTTTGCTTACTGATTGTTTTTAGTGTTAACAATCCACATTGCTGGGATTGCATCTTTCAACATGTTTGTGGGTAGATCTGAATGTACCAGGGGTAAGTGCAGCCACTCAGCCTCTACTCAATGTGATCATAGCAGCAGGTGCAGATGTGTCACAAGTTAATCTAGTAGTAGGCTATGGTATTTGGCCACAAGTGGCAGCAGTGGACTGACCTCCATTGGAGACTGCTCCAGCTGCTATGTGATAGTGGATTTGCTACAAATTGAAGATCATATGCAAGTGTTGGAAATTAACCCTTGTATTATGTTGACAAACAAAAATGTGACATTGATTTTGTTGCAGGTCATTTTGACCCGTACTGTGTAAATCCACTCAGAATTGTCAAGAAACTGCAATAAAACAATAGCAACTTTACTTTCCATCAGATAAACATGTAGAACACAGACATACAACAGTTAGACTTTTCATAACTATTTTAGGAACCATTTTGGTAAAGGTTTTTCGTTCTTACACACACACACACATTTCTTTTGAACTTGCCCAACGTTCTCAGTTTTTCAATGCTCAACATTTTCGATTTTGTCCACATGATGGACAGAATGTAACTGTGTGCTTTCTGCAGATGTACTTCTTGCATTTCTCACACACAATGCTTGTTTTAAAACAGGAACCTTCCTAACTAAGATTTAAAACAAAAGATTTCTACGTCTCCTCCAGTCTCAAAAACAGATGACAAACCAATCGCCACACCTGAGTCACTGACTTTCTTAAATCCACTCACTCTCACTGGCTCTGTTTATTACTAATCACTGTGTAACTGCTGTGAATTCACAGTAACTGCCATCTCCTTACAAATGTTCATTTGATTAACCCCACTTATACAGACTGCATATAACTACCAACTCTCCAGCCATGTTGATGGATTGCCTATATTGGCTGGAAATATTCATTTCCAGAGAAAAGACACAGACAGACTCTGCTTACAGGATGTGATGTGACAACACTAATGAAATATTGATGTGTCGTATTTGTCCAAGGCATATTTCATTGTTATGGAAAAAGAGAATATTAAAGTCATGATGACCAATTGGAGTGGTGATTTCTATGACTTTGTTTATATAATTTGGAATGTTGTACAAATGTAGGCCAATAAGGAATATATGATATCATTTCATTCTTTTCAAAGGTTTATTTGCATGACGCACAAACAGAGACAATTAAAAGGTACAAATGTGTTGTGCATGAAACGAATTCAAACGTGCTGCAGATGTGTGTCACAAGTTGATCTGGCTGTAGGCTGTGGCACTTGGCCAGAGGTGGCGCTGGTTGACTCGAGTCCATGTTAGTGCACAAAGTAAACTGCACGGTTTAGTTGTGAAGCAAAAACGCTGAAACCGGAGAAATAAAACGTGCGGGGGGAGCGATAACGACGACAAGAGTCTCCCGATCGTTTACTCTTGCTGTCCTGTGAACGACATCGGCGTGGTGTTAATTGTTTGCTGTTTTCGCGATCGCGTCGCGCATGAGGATATCACCAGGTGAACTCGCGACATTTTTAAACATTTTGTTGTTCAACAGCATCAAGACTGACGGAGTGTGTTTGAGATAACTTCACAAGTGTCACAGATGACACATTTGGCGGTTTTTTTGCTGGTTTGTCGGTAGCAGCTCCTGAAACGCAAGACTGCCACACATCTGTTTGACCAACGCCAGTTGATCTAAACGCCAGTAGATCTGGAACACCGGGAGGTACATCGCATTATTAACGTGTTTCACAAACATGGCAACCGTGTTTAATAAAACGAAACACAAACGAAACATCAAGTTCGGAATCTTATTTGGTCTCTGAGCTGTAAAGCCCGTGTTATTCTTTGGGCGTTCACGGTGTAGTACAGAGTATAAAGTACACTTACGTGTACTGCGACCAGTTTCTGCTAGTATGCCTGTAGCAGGCGTTGATAAGACCGTGTTTGGATTTGAAGCCATGGATTATTTCTTTGTATTAGATCATACTTTTAACTGACCTATCACTTTATTAGGTACACATGTTCAGCAGCTTGCTAACGCAAATATCTTGTCAATCACATGGCAGCAGATCAAAGCAATTAAGCGCAAGGTGACCTGCCGAAGTTCAAACTAAAAAACGGGAAGGAAGGTGATCCAAGTAACCGTGAAAGTGGCATTTTTGAAATACTTAGACCAGACAGGCTGGTCGGAGTATCTCAGAAACTGCAATGGTCTGAAAAAGAAAGCACATCCAGTATCTGTCAGAGGAGAATAATGGGCCACTACCTTGAGTTTATATGAAGGCAACAGTAACTTAAAATAACCACTTGTTACAACCAAGCTGTGCAGAAGAGCATCTGAATGCACAACACATCAAACCTCAAAGCAGATGGGCAGCAGCAGCAGAATACCACACTGTGTGACACTCCTGTCAGCTAAGATCAGTAAACTGAGGCTACAAGTTGCACAGACTCACAAAAATGGCACAACAAAATACAGATAGATAAAGTGGAAAAACGTTGTCTGGTATGATGAGCCTGGATTTCTTCTGTGACCATTCAGATGGTATCCGACGTAAACAACATGAAAGCATGGATCTGTTCTGCTTTGTGTCAGTGATTCAGCCTTGTGGTGGTTTAATGGTGTGAGGGAAAGAATTTCTTTGCGCACTTTGGGCCCCTTAGTACTAACGTAGCTCGTTTAAACACCACAGTATTGTTGTTGACCATGTTCATCCCTTTATATGACCGCATCACTCATCTCATGATGGCTGCTTCTTAAACTGATCTCAAACTGTTTTCCTGAAAATAACAATTCACTAGCTAGGACCACATCCTCACTTTAGGTTTCACAGCATTTCTAGTAGATAATGGCAGATGGCTTGAGCATAAATTGAGGCTGTGGTTTGGGGAAAGCCTGAGAGTTGACTGGCAGCAGCTCTCAGGCCAGGCAAATCCCCGTGTACCAATGAGAAGTGAATGAATTGAAAAAGGAAGGGAGGGACGGTGGGGCACGAAAATGAACAGCTTGTAGTGCCGGGAGGGTCGAACTACAATGAGTTCACTGTACCTAATAGTTTCCACAGTCACTAAATCTGAATCCATCTTTGGGATGTGCTGGAAGAGGAGATCATCACGCATATGCAGCTGACAAATCTGCAGCAACTGTGCAATGCTGTCGTGTCAGTATGGACCAAAATCACTGAGAAATGCTTCCAGCTCCTTGTAGCTGTGAAGGCAAAGGGCTTTTAAGGCTTCAGCAACAGCTGTAATGTTTACAATCGAAAGCCAAACACTGTGAAAAAGCTTCTTGTATAAGAACAGCATATATATAAAAGAGGAAGTCAAAGCCCCAACTTTCTATATAAAATGACATAATATATTTAAAAAATAAATATGTATACATAGCTGCAGCTGTCTGCAATACAAAGACTTTATGCAAAAGACTATCAAAACAACCTTTAATTTATTTTTGGAAGAAGTTCAAACATATACATTCAAATTAAGTACAGCATGTTTGTGCTGCTCATGGTGGATCCCAAACCTTTATTTTTCCTTTATTGTGGCTTCCTTTTCTTTCACTGTGTTTCTCTGCATGTTGTCTTGAGGTGTCTTCTGACTGTTTTTAAGAATGCCAGTCACTCATCTTCCTTTTTGCATGTCATTCTGAGCAACTGACGCCAAAATCCACTTGAACCAGCTTCTATTTGCAGCTTAACTTGTGTGTTGTTTTCGAATGTAAATCTAAGCCATGTGCAACATGGATTTTGCATTCTTGTTTAGCTAACATGTGATATGTGAGCTGGACAGCATTTGGTCATACAAAGTCATCTCTATATCTGATATCTGAGCAGGAATCTATTCAACATTTTAGGAAACATCTTTAGTATTAATTAACAAAAAATCCAGGTTTGCAGTGTGATTCTTACTTTTAAACAGGAAACTTGCACATAACCTCTGACTGCAGGGTTGTTTGATGTGTGATCACAGTACTTTTGTTTTTTTCCAATTAGTTTTCATTTTGTTTAGTTTTGACTTTTTTCTCTTTAAGTCATCTTAGTTTCAGTTAGTTGCGCAGAGTGAAGTTAGTTCTCCAAGTTTACAAAATAGTTTCAGTTGTATTTTTTATTTCTTCCAAAAGTTAAATTTGATTTTAGTGAATTCAATATTTTTTCACTTCTGGTTTAAGTTTTCAGTTTAACTGTAACTAACAATATTAACCTTGGTCTGTAAACACAGCAGATACATTGACGGGGTGTTCCCACACTCTCGGCCATGGAGGAGATAATTGAGAGGAGAACTGAAACTGACCTTGTTTGTATTTGAAGTGAGCCTTGGAAAGGGTTGAGAAGTTTTTCAGTATTTCAGATTTAAATAGTTATTTCTAAAAACTTACTTACTCTACTATTCTTTTATTAAGGTTAATGTGGTTTCTTAACTTTTATTCTTCTGTCTGTGTTGAGCTGCTTCCTTATTTACCAGGGATCTGTTAACCATTATACTAAAAAGCTTCACATCCCATTAATTTAGCATGCAAAGAAATCCTGTGTCTTACTGGTGCTGGATGTCTCTGAAACTGCCATCTTTCATCTGCACCATATCACTAAAATTTGAAACATCCTAATCTGTTTATTGCTTCCAGGCTGGACTATTGTAATTCATTGTCATCAGGTTGTTCTAAAAGTTCCCTAAAAGGGCTCCAATTAGCAGATCGTGAGGTAGATTAACACTAACCTCATAGTAGGTGTGCAAGTACAGATGTTGTTAAATTACAATTTGCTGTGTTCGTTGTTGTACTGGCAGACATGTAAAACCACAGTCAGGTCACATAGGTTCAAGCATTACCTGTGGAATAGATTGTCATGTCGTTGCCATAAGAAAGTAACAAACTCACATTTTATATTGAAAGGCAGTAAAGGTCTGAGGCACATGACATGGTGTGTCAAAGACATTCCTGTGTTTAATGAAATGGGCAGTTTGAACTACTAACTTCAATCTTGATTGTTCTCGTTTGGTCGTGTTTATTTCAGGCGTGCGGCATGTTGCTGGGATAGAAATTAGAATGGAGAAGGAAATGGAAGCAGTCAACGGGACGGATGTGAAACTAAGCTGCACCTTCAGTAGTACTCATCCAGTGACTCCAGGTTCTGTCACAGTATCCTGGTACTTCCAACCCCTGAATTCAAAACCCGGCGAGTCTGTGAGTATAAAATAGATTTTTTTAAATGTAATGAAATTCAATCCATAAGACTTTCAAATAATACCTAATTTCTTCCTCTCAATTTCAGTCTTGTATTAGCTTCTAGTTTTATATGTTTAAAGTTTCCAGTGTGTGTTAATATTTTCTATTTCTGCACTTCCTTTTTTTGTCATTTTCTGTAATGTATGTGGCAGCTGTTTTACTACGAGAATGAAACGCCTCACCCTCCAACGTCTCCGCAGTTCAAAGGGCATGTAGTGTGGTCGGGAGATATCATGAGAAAAGATGCTTCCATCACTCTCCAGGACGTGAATCCAACTTTTAATGGCACCTACAGCTGCCAAGTGAGAAACCCTCCAGACTTTCAAGGCAATATTGGAGAGATCAACCTCAGAGTGGTCAACAAAGGTTAGACTATTGGACCTCAATACCAAAAATGACACCTCGTGGATTGAATGATATGATTCATGATTTGGTTTGCTACACAGTTTGTTATCTGTTAAACAATCTGCTAAACTGCTAAAATCAAATAAAGGAAGACTTTGAAAACATCAGCTCACAATGATCAAAAAAGATCATGCTCAATATCTTCTCTGATCTGAACTGGATGATCTGCTAGGAGCGAAAAGATGCCACATCGTTTGATCGAAATTAAAATGATTAATCCACAGAGGGCTGAATTCAAAGACAGAGAAAAATACAGCAGGCTGGTCTATTTGGCCAAAATTTCATTGCAGTAGCTCTAAATGATGGTCAGTAGTCTGTAGGGCACCAGAGACATTTGTATGTGTATGTATTAGAATAAGTCTTTTAAAGACTGATGCGTTGCATATATGACGACTCTGTTACTTTTGAGATGAAAAGTTTGACTCATTCATTGCATCGTTATCAGAAGCACTACAGCGAGTAAAAAGAAACACTTAAAAAAATAGAGAATGTTTTAGTATGTGTCATATGATTGAATGAAGCAGGACAGCGTCATTAACCACTGGGTCGCTCATTCATCTTTACTTTGTTGTCTTCTTTCTTGCTCCTAGTGTCCCTCTCTGAGATAAGTTTCCTGGCGATCATAGTTGGAGGTGCTTGTGGTGTAATCCTGCTCATTCTCACTATCATTATGGCAGTGAAGTTCTACAAGAAAAAGAGAAGGGAAGATGACTTTGAGCTGCACGAGCACGATTTCAAAGACCCAACTGTGTGGTGAGGGCCAGAGAACTCTGTCTTTTGGCACTGGTGTGGACTCTGGTTGGCTGTTGGGTTGATTTTGATGGAGGAGATGACTAATAAGGATAAGGGCATCTTCTTCTATGTTTTTTCCTCTCTTGTGAATGTCTTGAATATTAATGTATTTTTTTTTATTCAGTTATTTCAGTATTAGAGCTCAAACACCCTTTCCAGTCTGTACACTTTTGTATGTGTGGATATACTATTGAGACTTTTTTACAAAGTTGGTCCTGATTGTGACTACTGAATACTTTGTAACAGAATTTTTTAAATGTAGGTTATGGATTGTAATCGTGGTTGGTTTTTATAATGGTGGTTATTAATACTTGTTCACAGCAGCAGTTCTAACTGAATGAATGAGGCTGTTTTTCTGTATAATCTTTAGCATTTTACCATTTAGTTAGCATCTTTCAATCACAGGTTATTTTATTGTAAATTTTATAGATGTCAATTTTAACTAGAGCACCTTTTTGAGGTAATTGTACGTGGTCTTCAACATAAAGAAAAGCTGATACTGCTGCGGTGAACTGAGTTAATTGCGCTCTGCTGCCTGCTACTAATGGGTTACATTACAGCTTTGGCAGATGAAAGCTGTCTGGGCAAAATCTTCTACTTTCTCGGTGAGCAGCAGCTGCAAGAACAACTGTTGCTTCACAGCACTTGTCATTTTATAAATCCAAGATCCAGGGAACAGTGAATGGGTTTTAGTGCAGAAGTCTTGAACTGTCGAAGGTAAGAATCAGTTCATTGATTTTCTGGGCTCTGGGCTGGGTTGGTTTCAAGTCGAGGAGTCTGGGTGTCTCCTTCTCTATATATTATTTTTTTTTTTTTTTTGCTGAGGTAAACCAGTGTCTTTTGTATATTTGCTTCCCTTTTGATTGAAGCCAGTATCCCACAAATAGTCCTTCTCATTGCATCTGTGTTTGTGTGTGACTGTTTGGTGGGGGTGCTTCAGCAAACCCGAGGAGGCAGAGCATCTGGCAGCCTTGCAGAAGAAAAAAGAGGTCAGTTCAGACGATGAAGAGTCTGAGCCCAGCAGTGGAGATGATGATGATGATGATGATGATGACGACGATGATGATGACGACGATGATGATTAGATAGATGCATTTTTCTTGAATTCAATTTGTTCATTCACACAAATTTATTGGGCTGATCATGTGGATGTGATGCATTCAGAAAGTTTTGTGACCGCCCATGAAAAGCAAAAACTTCTTCTGATTGAAATCTAATTTTTCCCTGTAAAGAAACTCTCCCCGTGCACCTCTGGAACACTTCCACCATAGAGGCTACTTTTAGATTTCTAGTTCCCAATAAGTTTAGCATTGTGCTTCCACCTATCTGTAAAAACAAAAAGCTGTGACACTGTAAAATGTGAGTAAAAAGAGAAAAGCAGTGACTTGCAAATAAGTTAAAACTTTTATTTATTTGGAAAAAAAATCCAAAAAAAAACAAATGTTGACATATTACAATGTTTTTGTTTTGTTTTTAAATTTTATGTCAGCAGCATGTTTCATAAAAGTCTGGACTTATTTCACAGTTTTTCTTAATTTCATCATGTTTTTTAAGGAAGACTTGTTGACAGTATAAAAATGGATGTAGCTTCTGTGACACTGCTCCCTGGTCTCTGAAGTCTTTGAAGTTTTGAAGCTTTCAGATGACGTTGCCATCTTGGTTTTAAAAAACTGATATGATGAGGCTGATATGAAACCGGATCCTTAGATGATGTAATGCTGGTTTGTTTTAAGACTCTTTCATACAGCTTCTTCTTCTTTCTTTCTTTTTTTTGCCTCAAAGCTACTTCCATGTTTTATACTGTCTATGGATAAACTGAGCTTCTTTTGGATTCTCTTCTGAGACTTCAAGTTTGCTGCTCTCCAGTTTAAGATGAGCATATACAATAAAATATCTGTCAACATTTTATATCTCTTCTTAGTACTTTTTCAGTTAAATATCAGGCTATTCCTGCATTCTGCTTTATTGACATTTTACTTGCTGCTATAGTGTAGTTGACAGGATTAAAATATATTTGGCTGAACCCACATGTTATCTTTGCAAAGCTATCTTTTTTTTCTTCCTTGCCAAAAAGCTTGCATTTGCAGACAGCAAATCTCGACCAATGACATTTCAGCTGAGAAAATCAAGTGTGTTAAGCTCCTAGCATTAAACAGAAATCATGTGCAGGTTACAACGGTTGGCTAAGCTCACTCCTTTTTAACTATTACAAATTATTTCCACTTCCCAATGTGATGCACCAACCAAAGCTGACTGATTCCAGCTTTTTCTGCACGAATAAAGAACTTACACAACTATTTCAGTACTCCACATACATACTCCAGTATATAGGCACCGATGTCTGAAATGTGTTGAGTTGTCATTTCATTTTTTAATAACTGGGACAAATAAATACCAGACTTGTTCACTGTACTGTTTATGATCGCTATGTTGCTTTGTTGTTTGTTGTTGTGTAATCTCATTGGGGATTTCTACTCAAAAACTGGACATGTATTGCTAGCAAGTTTGTGTTCTGCTTTTTGTATAAAAAGTGTAAAATAAAATTTTCTGTTCAGCGACTTTGGAATAAAGTTTTTTGTTTTAATCATAAAGGCTTGTGAATTCTTTTTGAATAGAAGTGATCAGGGTGTGTACAGAGAGGCTCGATATTAACAGCTCAGTACCATGGAAGACAATGCAACATACCAACTGTCAGCCACTCCTCAGTGTGTGTGTCCACATGACAGTGAGTTATTGTAAGTCACTCTGCCCTAAAACAGTTGATTGCAGCTTACAGTTTGTGCTGGAAAGTCACTTTGATGTTTTCTGTGTCTTCAAATAATTTGAAACACTCTCACTGGGACAGTTATTGAAAGGATATTGGTGACTTTACTTTGACACTGCTCACAAAGAGCATAAATTCACAAAAACATCAAACAGATGTGGAACCCATCACTGGTAACTTGAATGCTCATTTTTTATATTTCTGAAATTGAATTACATTGTTACCTGTTCTGTTCATATCTGTCCTAAGATAAATCTAACTCAAGCTGCTGGAACAATATTAGTTACTAAGGCGGGGTGGAAAGACTGGGACATGCAGGAACTTGCCTGGAATTGTCCAAGCTTGTCAAAAACCCCATCTGTCTCCCTACCGATTCATTTTTTCATTTTATATTGTGCGGTGTATTTGTTATCATTGAAAACAACTCGCTGAACCACTTTACTTTATTCCTTTTCATTAGATCAGTGTAAGTGTGCCATATTTAACAGTCACAGAACCACATAAATGTGCTGTGCTTTTTTTTGCTGTGAGAGATTAACTTACCTCTCATTAAAATAAATAATGTTTTGGTGTGATATGACAGTTTAGTGGCTAGGTTGGGTATCAAACAGGTGCAAATGTTTTGAAGTCTCTGGTTGGATTCTCAGCTGGATAAATAGTTCCCGTCTTTTCCCACTGCCGATGTCAGATAAAGTCATTGTGGCCAAACATGTCGACTCTGGTCTTGTTTGTTCAAAGGACTTTGTTCAGATGCAACTTTGTAAACTTAATCTGGGCTGCCATGTTCTCTGCAGAGAGAAGAGGCTTTCTCCTTGGAAGCCCTCCAAACACGCCAGACATATTCAGACTATTTCTAACTGTGCTGTCATGAACTGTAGCTTTTCACATGCTAACCGAGACCTTTTCACTGCTGTTTTTTGTACACATCATTCTAACCTTTCTCTATGCACATAAATATATCTGTGAAATGCACTTTATGAAATAATCTTACTTTTTTTATATAACTGTACTTACAGCTGTCAGAAGTATATGTACACTCATCATGGGCATGAATGTCATAGTAATTTAGGACTTTTAACAATTTCTTTGTTCATTTTCCAGGATGGAATGATTACACAGTAAACATTTTAATCAATGTAAAAAAACAAGAAGGTGCCCAAGTTTGAATTTATTTTGGAGAAAGTGTACATGTGGGCTGAAAATAAATATATACACTCACACAAGGCTCTACAGTGTTTTATAACTTGATAAGGCCAAGGCCTGTTAACTACTCATTGCTGATTATGAATGACTATAACTTGTAGTTTCTCTTTGCAAGCATAAAAAGGATTTGTCACACAGCACTCACTGGATTGGCCAATATTTATCAGGAACATGGTTAGCCTGTTCAGCAACAACCTAGTAACAACAAAGTGAACACTGCTGGATGACCGGCATCACTGTCCACAGTGAAGTGAGTTTCACATAGCCACAGGCTGAGAAAGAAGCTCCTGCTCCAGAATCGAAAGCTTCAAGCTTGACTGAAATTTGCAGCTGCCCACAAGGACAAGCCAAATGACTTCTGGAGAAAATGTTTTATGAAAGTGAAGTAAAGGTGAGACTGTACCAGTTGCCAAGCATGGCAGTGGTATAACCATGCTCTGAGGCTGTTTTTCTTTAAGTGGTACAGATACATTACATATGATTGGGGGCGACCGTGGTTGGGAAGCTCATCTTGTAACCGGAAGGTTGCCGGTTCGATCCTCTCTCCAGCTCTGTCTGTCCTGGTCGTTGTGTCCTTGGGCAAGATACTTCACCCTACCGCCTACTGGTGTTGGCCAGAGGGGCCGATGGCGCGATATGGGGGCTGATGGCGCGATATGGCAGCCTGCAGGGCAGCTGTGGCTACAACTGTAACTGCCTCCACCAGTGTGTGAATGTGAGAGTGAATGAATAGTGGAATTGTAAAGCGCTTTGAGGGTCTAGAAAAGCGCTATATAAATGCAATCCATTATTACATTACACAGAGTGGGTTAAGAAGGAGAAGGAATACCTCCAAATTCTTTAGCTTCACTTCAAATCAACAGCTAGACAGTCAGAGCGTGAACACGGCGGCATACATTACATCAAAACTGGTTTTGGAATGGATAAAGCACACTAACATTAAGCTGCTAGAATGGTTTTCCCAAAGCCCCAGCCTCAACCCTGTTGAAAATTTTACAAACTACACTTGAAAATCAGGTCAGTTCAAGAAAACCAACCAATTTAAACAATCTCTACCAATTCTTAAGAGAGGAGTGGTCAAATATACAAGTAGATTTATGCCAGAAGCTTGTTGACGACTACTAAAAGCATGTGGTTGCAACTAGCTAAGGTAATTTTACCAAATATTAGTGGGGATGTTTGTATATATTTTGGCCTGTGTGCATACTTTTGACCCTGTGTAGATTAGAGAAACTCCAAAATCATTTCAATCTTGTGCCTCAATTCTTAGTTTTTCAAACTTTTTCAGGCTATAGGCTGTAGAATTATTCCACCCTGTAAAAAGTTCAAATAAATAATTTAAACACCAACATTAACATTGCAGTCATGCAGCAACACAGGAGCCACCAAGGCTCAAGCCTGCAACATTATAGAGACTACTGAAACACCAGCGTCACTGTCCACAGTGCAGCAAATGTTACGTAGCCTCGGACTGAGAGTGTATCAAACAAGAAAGACACTATGAGTGTATGCAAACTTCTGACCAGAGCTGTAGTAAGGCTAACAGGAAAGGATTTTTACTTGCACTGAAGTATTTTTACAGAGTCACGTGTTTTGCTGCAGTAAATCCAGATACCAAGATTTTCTTTTAAAAGCCTGAGGTAAACTTTAAAACATCTGCAAGTCATAATGTATTATGTGAGGGACATGTCTACCGGTAAATACAATATAATTATGTTTTGTACTGGCTGTAAATTGACGTGCTCTCTGTGTAGTTACAGTCATCCAGCACAGGTCTGCAGTAGCTCTCTTGTCTTCCTGCAGCACGATGCTGTTGTTTTTTTCCCTTATTGCAGTTCTGGAAGAGTTCCCGCTGCTGCTGCATTGATACTCCAGTGGAGGGGCCTGCAGAGGAGAGCAGTGAGCCTGCAGCCTGCCCACGTTATCTCCCACCCATGAAACGTCTCCACTCTACCTGCTGTGACCTTGCACCAAACCTTACCTACCTGTACGGGTTTAATAATGGAGGTGTGAATAATCCACATCAGTAATCCCTGTTAGTGTATATTTGAAATCCTATGATTATCTTATTCATGACGTACGTGGGATAACGCCATCCAGCCTCATGCTGTTTAAACAAGCACAAAGAAATAACTTTGCTCACTCAACTTCTTATGAATAATACTTTAGTTTACATACCAACATGCCTGCAACGCCAAGCCTGCTGATTGTATCATATACTATAGAAATAACAGTAATAACATAATATTTCTATTGCTGACTACCTGAAGTTTTGCACAACTAACACAAAACATTAATGTATTTTAAAGAGTGTATGAACTTGTAAATTAAGAAACAGAAAAGGTGCAGTTTGTTATTCCCCCCCCAAATAACACCTTTCTCAATAATCACAGTATCAACTTGCAAATACGAAAACACAGTTATTAGCATGTAAGGCAAATACTTGCAGTTAAAGCCCTTGGAATCGTAAATCTCCATTTCTTTTTCTTGTAAACGGAAAAACAAAATTTAAAAAAGTACTATCAGCAGCGGAAAACAAGCATGCATGGATGTGAGCAGATGTGAGTTGTCTCTGTGTCCTCTATCTGTCTAGCTGTACCTCGACTCAGGTGACAAGCTCTGTCACATGGTCTCTGCTGCATCCTCGTTAAAACTCACAAATCTCTCTCTTTCTTCTTTTTTTTGTATTTGAAAAACCTTTTGTGACCATAGAGGCACCTAACAGATGGAGTCTGACAGGCAAATAAATAAATAAACCAATCAAATCTGTAAGTTAAGTGCTAAGCATTTTCTGCTGCGGTGAATAGTGCTGACACAAGGCATTGCTGAGCTGTTGTTGACTGATGGTCTGTACATTTATGGCAACGAAGCTGTCGTGCTTTAAAAAAAAATGACTGTACACACTCGTGTATCATAATGGACTTGCAGCAGAGTTTTAGCAGATTAAAGAACAAAATAACAATACACAAGATAATGTGACTTTGTATGCACTAAATAGGGCATGCTGCACATAAAATATGCTAATTCATAGCTCTGAATGGTAATGCGATGCAAGAAATCTTCACCTTACAAGACAAAACGACAGAAGAAACAAAATAAGAGTAGGGGGCAGCTTTTAATGATTACAATTAATAGAAAAAGACATTTTAAAACAAGTCTGTGCAAACAAGAAGCTACTTTACTGCTTTCCTCACCCATTGTAAATCTCTCACGTTGCAAAATATGGTGTTGCCCAGGAAAGAACGATGAAAGAACTATTTATGATAGGAGCTTTTAAATGTGTGTCTTACAGGAGACCTGGGGGATCTGTGGTTACGTACCCAGCCTCCACGTCACCCTGCACTGCAGAACTTTTCTCTGAGCTTCATAAACACTGTCAAAAGTGCCTGGGTGTGTACACCAATGGGGGGGTGAATGAGACAAGGAGTTGTCTGGGGCATTGGAGGGGGGGGGGGGGGGGGGGGTGCAGAGGTGAGGTAAGAGAGAGGTGGCATGCAGCCAACTGAGAGGACAGAGAAAAGTTGGGAGTTAGCCGGAGAGAAGAACAGGGAGATTTATCTTCACTGAGGCTGTGCTGAGGAGGGATAAGAGCCGCGGCGTTTTCCCTGGATGTCTGTCTCTCAGTACTTCTATTTTTTTGCTTACATCCCCCCTCTCTTATTTAATTGTCGCTCTTCTTGGCTGGCACTGCAATGTGGCTGTCTCTGCAGTGAAAGTGCTGCCTGGCAGATTCTCCTTGAGTGAACCCTGGTTGCGCAGTGAGTGCTGCTCTGCCTCCGTCCTGTCCACACTGACTCAGCTGTGCATGCAGTTGGTCAGCCCCTGAATGAGCACCAGCTGCAGGAGCAGGTAGGCAGTAGCAAAGTTAAACTGTGCTTATCATCAAGTCATGTTTCTTTTCACTCAGCATCCTTTATTTTTATTTATTTATTTATTTTTTTTTTAAAAAAAAGGTTATTGTATGTGTAGGAGACTTGCATTTTCTGTGCACTAATATAACTTTTTACTGTACTGCCTGTGTATTCATCGCGCCAGGTTTTAGTTAATTAACCTTTTTCCTTCCTTCTCCTCACCCTCCTCCTCCTCTGCCCACTGTCTAACCGACAGTCCCTTCTAAAGGAGTGCTACCCTGAAACAGCTGCAGGTGCAACACTTGGAGTACACGCATCCACAGAGCAGCTTCCTGATTTTTCCAGTGGACAGAGAGTATTCTCCTAGCTTTCGGGGCCAGTGTTGGATACTGCAGCATCATTTGTTTTGGAGCAGCTCTAGCAGCCATGGAGGTCCGGTGGATTGGGGTTGAACCCGTGAGGCTGGGCCCTCCACACACAACCTGTGGCCTGGTCTTCTCTTTGCTGCTTGGTAATGTCTGTCTTTCATTTTATGTCATATGATGTGTGCAGTGTTAGAAAACTTCATCTTTTCCTCACATCAGTATTTATTCATGTGTTTAGGTAGAATAATGATGCTTTGGTATTTCTAGGTCTTATACTGACCTTCATCTCTGAACTATGCAGAGCACAACAATTTGTGTAAGAAATAAGAAACACTATGATTATTTTTGTTTGGGTTGTCCTTGTTTTTTTTGTTGTTGTTTTTTTGCATGATGTTGCATTTTACATATTGCTCTGAGCCAGATGGAGTAGAAGTAGGACAGTAGGTGGAAGTCTTGTAAACTAACTGGTTTTGTTAAATTCATATGAGTCATAAAGTTTTGATGGCTTTTACAAGTAAGCACAAAGTAACAGTACAAGCCTGAGATTATTTATAACCAACAGATAATAATGTGGCTTGACATTTCAAATAATCATTCAGAGCTGATACTTGAGGCTGATACTTGTGCTTTGAAATACCCACATCCTTTTTAGAGTCATAACTTAATTTCTATTCATGCCTCTCTTGGGGCATCAGTGCACCAAACACACATTAAACATTTAAAGCTCCCTTGTTTAAAACATCTTGTGTAGGAGATGTAGGCTGCAAGGTTCCCTTATTGTCCCAGTCCATTTCAAGTCCTGTAAGGTGCATAAAAATGAATCTATTGCAATAAATATCCTGTGTTCCCCACTTTTAATACCAAATTCTTTTCTTTGCATTGTGTTACATTCACACACAGGAACAGATGACTGTCACTGTCTGGCCAGATTTTTCATAAACAGATCAGCGATTTTTCACAGGTGTTCTTTTTTTTTTCTTTTTTACAATGTAAAAGAAACGTTCAAGAAACTGCACAGTAGGCCAAATCTGCAAATGCAGGTGGCCAGCAGCGAGAAAGATGCTACAGCGGTTAAACCATAGCTCAGGACAGTGATTATATTACAGGAGTACAGAATGATATTTGCCTTATGTAATGCATTTATTGTATGATGCACTGTAAGGTGCTTTACAGGATATGGCTAACAGCCTGAACAGAGAGAATAACAGTTTTATAGCCACATGTAGGATAAAGAGAGGCAGGTACTATGGAAAATAGATTTTATTTTATTTCTGAGTTATTATTACTATCTGAATTATGACTTAGACAAATCATCTTATGTCTTAAGCATTATGGCATTGATGGGCTTCATTTTTAGACAGTGTTTAGTCAGAGCCTTTAAAAGGTAGATGTAATTTTCATGGACGGTATGCGTCTTTATTTTACCTTCAAATAATGATCTGTTCTTGTCCCCACATAGCCCTCACAGTAGTTGGTGGTTTTTTGCATACATCGGTTAATAAAAAAAGAAGAAAACGTTGACATATGTGGGTTAGAAACTGGAACACCAGTGTGCTACTTTTATCTGAAACACCAAGACTCACGAAACAAGTTTTAATGAACAGTTAGAAAAAAGACACAAAGTACAGTAGTTGGATTTAGAAGAGAGCAGTAAATACCAGAAGGTTTTCAGTGTGTTAGGGATAAAACAGAAAGAAGATGTTTTTTTTTATTTCCTGATCTTGTGTGAGCAGCTTCAGTATCTACACTGATAGCAACAGTGTCCTTGTACTGGAAAATGTGTTAGTTAAGGACACACAGAGGGGCTAAAAGAATGAAAATAAAATCAAACAAATACTGTGAAAAAACTCTAGTGATAAAAGAATAAAATAAAACATGCATGCATGAGACTGCAGAGTGATTGTGCTGCTCTCTCATTACTCCTTTTCTGGGCTTGCTGGACTGCATAGGAGCAGCTGAGGAAAAGATTAGAAGGTGTGATTTCTTTTTTTGTCAGGGCAAGAGTGAGCTGAGAGTGAATCGATAGCATGCACACTTACAGTGCCCCTCCCCCGTCTTTTGCTGTGTCAGTTTGTGTTTCCTCTTCCTGCAAATGGTGCTTGTTAGATGTTGACCTTGAACATGTTATGCACAAAGTGTCCACAAACCACAGGGCAGAATCACAGGAATGTTACAACGAGTGTAGAACATGTTACTACTCTCATGCAACTACTGATCATATAATAGGTCTGTGTTAGTGTTTCTCTGCATTAAATCTCCAACCTGCAAAACACACTGTCAGCATGTACTTTACCTCACATCCTTCACAGGAAGCACTAAGCAAAAGGCACATTAGTGGTGTAGGCCAGAGAGAGAGGGGAGAGCTTCTGTCTGTCCTCGACCTGCTGAAATTATATGCTGTAGCCATCTGCTGTCTGTGACCTTCACACAAAAGCAAGTGCTAAGTTCGAATGTCTTACAGTTGTGGTCTGAAGTTTACATGCACTCATCACGGGCATGAAGGTTTAGGTAATTTGAGGACTTTTATGATTTCTTCAAACTGTTCGTCTGTACATCTGTAATGACTTACAAAAAACAGGGATTGGGTGTTTTCTCCAATTCACACTGGGCCAGAAATATACATTTACTCACATAAAACATTCAGTAAGTGGGGTTGAAAGTTCTACACTGTTTTGGTTTTTGTTTTGTTTTTTGACAAAGCAAAGGCTTATTAACTACTCATGGTCATGACTGACTGCAACTGGAACATTGGAAGTCCAAGGTGAAGATCTCAGGAGAATTGTAGATTTACACAAGTTGGGAAGGTCTCTTGTAGTTTTTTCAGATGTGTCACCACTTCGCTGAGGTCTGTTAGAAGTCCCAAACTGGCACCCTCAGATAATAGGCAATTGGTTAAGAGGTCCAGGAACCACAGGGGCTCAAGCCTGCCATGAATGGAAAACTACTGGAACTCCAGCATCACTTTCCACAGTGAAGTGGGATTCCCATCATCTACTAAGCGGGCATCGACCAAGGAAGTAGATCGTGTGCCAAAATCAACACTTTAAAGCTCAGCTGAAATTTGCAGCAGCCCACCCCTGTTTTAAGGTCATTATAGATTTGCGCTGTCATTTCACTCTGATAAAAGAACAGTTCAAAGAAACTGTTAAAGGCCCCAAATACCAGATCATGCATGTCCATGATGAGTGCATGTTAACTTTTGACTACAACTGTGTACCTGATATAAAAAATATATATCAGGTATACATAAATTGAACATAAATAGATAAAAAAAATAATCACAGCACACTCTGATGCTGATGGATGCTGATGATCCTTGGTGTGCAGTTACAGTTTTCACAGCAAAGTCACAGCAAGGACATTATGGTGTTCTCTTACCAAGGGTTTGAATTGTTTAATGCTATTAATAGAAATAATATCTGTGGTGTTAAATATATTTTCATAAAATAAAAACTTAAGTGGTTGATAGGATAAATAATTTGTGATCCATGCCCATTACACGCAGTGCTAGTAAGCAGTGACTGTGTATATCTACTTAAAAATGGTACAAAATAATCTAAAAGGTGACTTTTCATTATTAATCGTGCATCTCTTTTTACTGTACAAAAAGTACAGAGCACAACATGTATTCTCCTGCCCATGAACATAAAAAGTTGAAGGTTTTCAAATCGGTTTTAGCATGATACTGAGGAAAATGTATCTGTGTTACTGACATTATAATAACGTTGACAACTAAGATAAGAAATGTAAATGATGGGCTGACATTGTGGGAAATATCCCTTATTCACTTCCTTGTCTAAGTGCTACACTTAGACCACATTTCTGATGAATATGAACTAAAATCCAACCATCAGTAATTCTTATTGCTGATGAATTTCTATATTACGCAAAATCAAACAAAATCTCGTCTTTTTCTTGACTTAAAAGCAGCGATGAACTAAAATCTCTACAGGAATTCACTGTTCCCAGGTCAAAAACACCCCAGCATGTAGCGTCTATCTTATTTATTTACATGTGTTTTTCCCCAAATTAAACAAATAAGATGCTATGAGTCAGTGGAGGTTATCAAATCTATTTTACATTACTGTGCAAAAGACTTGAACCACATCCTTCTTCTCATTTCTTTATATTTTGCAAGAAAAATTGGTGCAGTGTTTTATTGAAAAGTGTAAACATAATGGAAATACAGTATATAGGCCAAAAACAGAGATTGTATGATACTCATGAGCTCGAAAGTCAATATTTGGTATGACCACCTTTATTCTTCAGCACAGCCTGACTTCTCATCAGCCGCTTTCTTCTCATTTCTTTAAGTATTCCTCAGGAATAATTCTCCAGACTTCTTGAAGGACATTCATGATTTATATTGTTAAGCTGCATGTTTTTCTATTTATGTGTGCTTTTACTGCATCGGCAGTGTGTTTGGGATAATTGTTATTATTTCAGATGGTATTGCGTGAATCAAAGTCAGACAGTGCTTTTCAGTTTCGATAAGATCACCAACACCGCTGGCTAAAATGAAATCCCAAACCATCACAGAGTCTCCCAGCCTGGGGGTGCAGATGGCATATTCTCACTGTACCTCCATCCTGACAACCTCCATACATATTAACAATGATTTGATCCAAGAATTTTGATTCCTCGCTCTATATGACTTGTTTATTTTCAGTCCTGTTCTTGTGTAATTTGCCATAGCTCAGCCTTGTATCCCTGTTTCCCATTAAGGATGGCTTCACAGCTCCAACACCATTGTGAAGTTTGCTGACGACACAGTGGTGTTGGGCGCCATCTCCAACAACGATGAGGCGGCCTACATGGATGAAGTGAAGAATCTGGCATCATGGTGCCAGGACAACCATCTCCAGCTGAACGTTGGCAAGACCAAGGAGCTGGTGGTGGACTTCAGAAGGAGTCAGCACAGAGACTACAAGCCCATTATCATCAATGGAGCTCCCGTGGAGAGTGTACAGTCCTTCAAGTATCTCGGTGTCCACATCTCCTCAGACATGACATGGTCTGCCCACATTCAGGTCCAGACCAAAAAGGCTAGGCAGCGCCTGTACCACCTACGACAACTGAGGAAGTTCAGGGTCTCTCCAAAGATCCTCAGGGTTTTCTATACAGGCACTGTGGAGAGCATCCTCACACAGAACATCACATCCTGGTTTGGGAACAGCTGTGTTAAGGACCAAAAAGCTCTTCAGAGAGTGATCCATATGGCAGAACGCTGCTGCAAGATTGCTCTCCCCCTGCTTCAGGACACTGAAGATACTGAAGGGCCCGTCCCATCATGGCAACAAACTGTTCCAACTTCTGTCCGGTAGAAGGTTCCGCATCATCCGGGCAAGGACAGAGAGACTCAAGAGGAGCTTCTATCCCCAAGCCATTTATAGATTCAACTAATCAAATTAGTTTTTATTCTCAGCTGTGTGTAACAATGTGCCTAAAAATACAATTTAAAATTGGTTCTTTTCTAAGTTTTCTGCCATGAATGGACACAACAATTGTCCATCCTTTTAGTTAGATACATATTTTATGCTTGAATAATTCAGAGGTCAGTGACAAAAACCAATCCTATGAAAATGGTTAGGTACAAGGACTGCACTAAAATTGAATAAAAAAGCAACCAAAGACAACCTTTTACCTTCAGAAAGCCTGGAGAAATATTGCTCAAGAGCATTTAAAAAATGACAAATAAAACAGACAACTTGAAACAAATATAAAGAAAGAGTTGTTTAAATGCTTTTTCCCGGCCTTGGTATCAACTAGTTGGTAGGTGTAGTTGTATATTTAACAAACAGATATGAAATTACTGCCGTTCTTCTAATCTAACTCTCAGCAAGAAAGCAAATAACCAAGACAAAAAAAAATTATTACACCAGCATACAGACCTCACACTATGGTACTGCACTGTAAGACTGGTGTATGTCCTATCTTCATGTTTTTTGCCATTCCTCTGCTTTTCAGGTGCGTGGTCTGCTCAGGCCCTTGAGATGTCTGTCGGGAAAATTCCCTTCCTTCAGGCAGTGAATGGGAGCACAGTTACTTTGCCGTGCACCTATGCCAGCTGTATTGGCATTGAAAATCTCTACTTCAACTGGCAATTCAATGACAACGGCACCATGCAAAAGGTAAAAACCTTCCACGTAATTCAAAGATTTCTGTTCGTTTTTTTCTAACTTGTGCAGTCGGCAGCAGTTTTGAGATGACTGATATCTTGCTGATCCCATCAGGTCTGTGAGTCAGTGATACCTTCAGAGGGGGTGGTGCCAGATGTGGCTATATTCCGGGAGCGTGTGGAGTTTGTGGGGAAAAACCATCATAATAACGTCTCCATCTTGTTGTTGAACATCACCTTTGAGGACGGGGGACAGTACACGTGTTTTGGACGCAATCCCAAAGAGCACCACAAGAACCATAGTGCCATCTTCAACCTCATAGTGGTTGACGAGTGTGAGTGGTCATGGTCTATGACATATGCCACAGTGTCATCTAATTTATTTTTCTTTCATTACAAAGTTAAATATATCCTGTTAGATTTTAAGGACATCATTGTTAAACTGTTAAACAGCTTTTTTCTGCCCCATTGAACCAGTCATTTGAATGTTCATGTTGTCACACTGATATACACCAATCAGTGCATAACACCAATGACCACTGACAAGTGAAGTGAACAACACTGATCTCTGATATGACCACCGACCTAAGCACTGTTGCCGACCATGTGCTCCCTTTGATGGAAGCGGTAATCCCTGTGGACTCTTTCAGTAGGATATTGCGTTGCAAAACAACAAAAAAAAAAGGTTCAGGAGAGGTTTGAGGAGCACAGCAATGAATTTGAGGTGTTGACTTGACCTCAAATCCCCTGATCTAAGTCCAGTTGAGCATGTGCTGGACAAACAAGTCAGATTCATGGAGACCCAAACTCACAACTTACAGGACTTCGAGAATCTGTTGCTAACATCTTGGTGTTAGATACTACTACTACTACCAATAATAATAATAATAATAATAATAATAATAATAATAACTTTATTTCCTCTCTGTGAATTGCTACCATATCGTGGTGGAGGGGTTTGTGTGTCCCAGGGATCCCAGGGGCTATGTTGTCTGGGGGCTTTTGCCCCCTGGTAGGGTTACCCATGGCAAATTGGTCCTGGGTGAGGGACCAGACAAAGAGCAATTCAGAAGACCCTTATGAAGAAAACATCGAGGGAACAGTTTACCCTGCCCGGGATAGGGTTACCGGGGCCATGCCCGGGGAGGGTGCCCGAGGGCAAGCGTCTGGTGGCCGGGCCTCAGTCCATGGGGCCTGGCCGGGCACAGCCCAAAAAGGGGACATGGGCCCATCCTCCCGCAGGCCCACCACCTGCAGGAGGCGCCATAGGGGTCGGGTGCATTGTGTGCCGGGCGGCGGCCAGGAGCGGAGGCCCTGGCGGACTGACCCCCGGCAGGTATTCTAATATCCCCTCGGCTAGCTGCCGGTACGTTGGGGTTTTTCCCGGTGGATGAGAGGGTTTGTTCCCTGCGCCTTAGGGTCGGGGAACGGGTCCTGACTGTCATCTGCGCTTATGCGCCGAGTGGCAGTTCAGAGTACCCAGCATTCTTAGAGTCCCTGGGTGGGGTGCTGGAAGGTGCTCCACCTGGAGACTCTGTTGTCCTGCTGGGAGACTTCAATGCTCACGTGGGTAACGACAGCGAGACCTGGAGGGGCGTGATTGGGAGGAACGGCCTCCCTGAGCTGAACCCGAGTGGTGTTTTGTTATTTGACTTCTGTGCAAATCACAGTTTGGCCATAATGAACACCTTGTTCGAACATAGGAGTGTCCATAAGTGCATGTGGCACCAGGACGCTCTAGGCCGCAGGTCAATGATCGATTTTGTAATCGTATCACCAGACCTGCGACCATATGTTCTGGACACTCGAGTAAAGAGAGGGGCTGAGCTGTCAACTGATCACCACCTGGTGGTGAGTTGGATCAGGTGGCGGGGGAGGACGCTGGACAGACCTGGTGCACCTAAACGCGTAGTGAGGGTGTGCTGGGAACGTCTAGCAGAGGCCCCAGTCCGCGAGCTCTTCAAAGCACACCTCCGGCAGAGCTTCAACAGCATTCTGAGGGACACGAACCAAATGGTGGACACCAGAGGTGAAGGGAGCCACCAGGCTGAAGAAGGAGTCCTATCGGGCTTGGTTAGCCTGTGGGACTCCAGAGGCAGCCGACAGGTACCGACAGGCCAAGCGGAATGCGGCTCGGGCAGTGGCTGAAGCAAAAACTCGGGTGTGGGAGGAGTTCAGAGAGGAAAAAGACTTTCGGACTGCCTCGAAGAGATTCTGGCAAACCGTCAGGCGTCTCAGGAGGGGAAAGCGGTGCTCTACCTGCACTGTGTATAGTGCTGACTAAGCGCTGCTGACTTCGACTGAGAAACTTGTCAGGCGGTGGAAGGAATACTTCGAGGACCTCCTTAATCCCACTGACACGTCTTCCGAGGAGGAAGCAGAGTCTGGGGAGGAGGAGAATGACCCGCCAATTTCCGGAGGCGAGGTCACTGAGGCAGTTAAACAACTCCTTGGTGGCAGAGCCCCTGGTGTTGATGAGGTCCGCCCCGAGTTCCTGAAGGCTCTGGACGTTGTAGGGCTGTCCTGGTTGACACGCCTCTACAATGTTGCGTGGAGATCAGGGGCAGTACCCCTGGACTGGCAGACCGGGGTGGTGGTCCCCATCTTTAAGAAGGGGGACCGGAGGGTGTGTTCCAACTACTGGGGGATCACACTCTACAGCCTCCCTGGGAAAGTCTATGCCAGGGTGCTGGAAAGGAGAGTTCGTCCGCTAGTCGAACCTCGGATACAGGAGGAACAATGCGGTTTTCATCCTGGTCGCGGAACACTGGACCAGCTCTTTATCCTCTCAAGGATACTTGAGGGTGCATGGGAGTTTGCCCAACCAGTCTACATGTGTTTTGTGGACTTGGGGAAGGCATTGAACCGTGTCCCTCAGGGTGTCCTGTGGGAGGTGCTGCGGGAGTATGGGGTGTCTGGCCCATTGCTACGGGCCATTTGATCCCTATACAACCGTTGCAAGAGCTTGGTTCGCATTGCCGGCAATAAGTTGGACTTGTTCCCGGTGGGTGATGGGCTCCGCCAGGGCTGCCCTTTGTCACAGATTCTGTTCATAATGTTTATGGACAGGATTTCTAGGCGCAGCCAAGTGGCGGAGGGCTTTCACTTCGGTGGCCTCAGAATCTCATCTCGGCTTTTTGCGGATGATGTGGATCTGTTGGCTTCATCGGGTGAAGGCCTCCAGCTCCCACTGGAACGGTTCGCAGGCGAGTGTGAAGCAGTGGAAATGAGGATCAGCACCTCCAAATCTGAGGCCATGGTTCTCAGCCGGAAAAGGGTGGAGTGCCCACTCTGGGTCGGGGATGAGTTCCTGCCCCAAGTGGAGGAGTTCAAGTATCTCGAGGTCTTGTTCGCGAGTGATGGGAGAAGGGAGCAACTCAGTGATGGGAGAAGGGTAGTGACTGAAAGCACGAGATCGCGGATACAAGCGGCGGAAATGAGCTTCCTCCGAAGGGTGGCTGGCCTCTCCCTTAGAGATAGGGTGAGAAGTTCAGCCATCCGGGAGGGGCTCAGAGTAGAGCCGCTGCTCCTCCACATCGAAAGGAGCAGCTGAGGTGGTTCGGGCATCTGACAAGGATGCCTCCTGGGCGCCTCCTGGGTGAGGTGTTCCAGGCATGTCCTGGGTCTGCCCCGGGAGGAGGCCCCGGGGCAGACCCAGGACACGCTGGAGAGATTATATCTCTCAGCTGGCCTGGGAACGCCTTGGCGTTCCCCCGGATAAGCTGGAAGAGGTGGCTGGGGAGAGGGAGGTCTGGGCTTCTCTGCTTAGACTGCTGCCCCCGCGACCTGGCCCCGGATAAAGCGGATGAAGATGGATGGATGGATGGAATAATTTTATTTATAAAGCGCTTTCAAACAAAGTGCTGTACAGCTATTTGACTGTACTATAGTCAAATAGCTACAGTACATCGTAACTCTATTGGAGTCCATGCCTCAAGGGGTCAGGACTGTTTTGGCAGCAAAAGGCAAATGACACCATGTTAGGCAGATAATGGTAAAGTTATGGTTGATTGGTGTATAAGGCAGTCACAGAAAGGGTGGTCTTCCAGATGCTCAACTGGACTGGTAAAAATAAGAGAGAACATGCATGTGTCGAAGGCAAAATTACGAAGCTCCGCAAGGGACATGGGAGAAAATGGGACATGGGAGCTGAAGTTTTGCGAGATCTCGCAAATGTTTTGGCCGCATTCTTTGGAGGCCGCCAGCTTCAAGCCGACCGGGAGGTCAAGGCACGATGTGCCGGGAGTGCGATGTTCTCCCCGGCTGTAGTGGGCCTCGTCCTCCTGCTAGCTTCGAGATGGTGGGTAACAGACGTCTCTGAAAACGTCGGAGCACTTTTGCAAATATGTGATGTCATGATAAACTGAGCAGATATTAGACATTTACACAGCTATATTCACACCTCAAAATATCTTAAAAGTTTATTTTGTGATCCACAAAGAGTAAAATTAAAACTAAACTTGTTGGAAACGAATTGGCTGGGCCGCGCTATGAATTCTGGGATAGGTTGGGTTACGAAGGATACACTGACTCGGCCTTCAAATGCAACCTGCGAAGTATGCAGTCTATTTTGCAAAAGTTTTGCTACATCCCAAGTTAGTTTTGCGACATCTCGCAAAAGTTCATCTTAATTTTTTTTTCTCCCATGTCCCTTGCAGGGCTCCGTACAAAATAAATCAGGTCGCACATAAATGAAAAACATATATTTGTGCAGTTAAGAAAAAGAAATCTGGTGACATTTCATATATTTTTTATATATATTTAAAATATTTTTAAATGTATGTAATTTCATATTTACATTTCACAGCTTTTTTGTTATTCTAAGACTGATAAATGTAGGAGCAAAGGTCACAAGATCAGCTAAAACAGGAGGTTACCCTGAGACAGACAACACCTGAACAACATGTCATCATGTTTAGCTACCTTCATCAGTTTTTACCTGGTCATTTGCTAATGCCTGCAGTGAGGGAGGTGGACAACACGCTGACCATCATCATAGCTTCGGCTGTGGGTGGGGCCATTGCACTGCTGATGGGCTTCATGCTGCTCAAGAACTTCACTCTCTTTGTTCTCACCAAGCTTGAGGAGAAGAAGTAAGTTTTCTTATAAGCAATGATCTTTCACTAGATTACACAGTTGGTGCTTGGCATCAAGTTAGATCAGCCAGTATATGTACATGCTGAGGATTTTCAGCTTTGAACTGTTGTGTGTCTACAGCTTTAACACTGTCTCTTTTACCTCCAACTGCAGTAAGGAGTGCCTTGTAACTTCATCAGGGATTGACAACACAGAAAATGGCCTCTCAGGATCCAAAGCTGATTCAAAACCAACACCAAAAAAGAAATGAGACAGTGCATGTAAAAACAAGTGTATATAAATATGACAGTGCTCATGTTTATATACCTTCTCTGGATATTTGTATATGCTCATGTGTTTGCGCACATGCAAATTCATTATGTTCAAGTTAAAAGCTTAACTCTGGTTGTGGCCTTCAGAGAGGGAAATTATATCAAATGTGTAAAGAGAAGTAACTGTCCAGATGATGTACAACAATATTATTTAAAATGTGCACATCATTTTTGCATAACTGCATAATTTACATAAACAGTAGCAGATTAGAGATTAGATGAAACTTTATTAATCCCTCGGGTGGGTTCCTCCGGGAAATTCAGTTTCCAGTCGCACAGCACCGACAGAAGTTGCATGTTACAGAGTTGGAATACCAAATAAAGGGGAAACAACTAACACTTGACTTATTTAGGATATCCAGACAGTAACTGAGCCTGATGAAATGTAACAAACAGGTAATATATTGAGGCTTGGTGGAACACATCAGAAATCTCAAATGATCATTATCCCCATGTTGTCTTTCTGGGTGGGTCAATTAAGACGTCACTGCTCCAGCAACAGCAGTGAAGGTTTGAGCTTAAATGGACTCAACAACACAATACAACATGAAGAAAGAAGATACTTTACAAAAGACTATGTATTTCAGGAACTTGAAATTAGTTTAAGTGATTAATTTCCTATTATTTTACGGGCCCTGTAAAACAAGACGTTTAAGTAACTTCTTAAATGAATATTTGGGAATTCAATTCACAACTACAGTCTTAATCTGATACATTGTTACCAACCTGTGAAAAAATAGTAATATATCTGTCGGCATAATTTGTTGTTGTTTTGTGTTTATACTTTGACCATTACATATTATTTTATATACACAATTGATACCAAATTTAAATGTTGCTTTGTGTTATACGGCAGTATAGCATATAGCTATGTGAAAAAGAAAGTATGCCCTCTTTCAGTTCTATGATTGTACATCAGGACATAACAACAACAACAACAATAATAATAGTAACAAATGTACTTAGTGTGTACACTAAGTACACGATTCATTAGCTTGTACAATCATATTTAACAGCAATAAATTGAAGAGGTCAGTGTCTCTCATGTTGTTTTTAGAGGAATTCTTTAGTCCACTGAGATGTGCAGGCATTCAGGCACTGTATGTCTGCACACCTCTACACTCCTAAGTACTACCTCAGCATTTTTGTTTCTTTTTCAGCCATTCTGTACATTGCATTACCCAATTTAGACCACGGCTTTAGCTGTCAGACAAATGGCTTCACATTTAACATCAAACTGACTCTAGAATATTTTTGTAATAAGAGGAGTTTGTGGTTAACTCCTTAACTGTGAGGTATCCAGGTCCTGTGGCTGAAATCAGCCAAATCACCACACCGCTACCACCACGTTTTACAGTTGGTGTGAGGTGTTTTTTGCTGATGTGCTGTGTTTGTGCGATATTGTGCATTATAGCCAAATGTCTCCACTTTGGCCTTGTTTGTCCAGAGGACATTGATCCAGAACTTCAGTGGTTTGTCAGATGCTATGTTATTTTTAGAGAGAAGGGACTGACATGTTGAGCCTTTTTTAAATTGTCGTGTCATTAACTTTAACATTTACATGCTAACTGAGACTGTAGAGCCAAAGATATAGCTCTTAAATTTTTTTCAGTTTCTCTGTGCACTGCATGGTCTGACCTTGGGGTGAATTTTCTGGGATGTCCACCCCTGGAAAGACTGACAACTGTCGTGAATTGTTTCCACATGAGAATGAGCTTACTCACAGGAAAGTTCAAATTGTTTGGAAATTATCTTATGACCCTTCCCAGCTTGATGGCCAGCAACAGTTGTTTCTCTAAGATCATTACTAATGTATTTCTTCTTTGGGGTTTTTGGGTTAACAAACACCTGAATGCTCCTAACTGCAGTATTAATTCCTAAAGATCTACTTATTTTTTTTTCATCACCTGAATTTACGTAATAAAATTCCTGTTAAGAACCAGATGGTTTGTTAACATGTCGTGTCATGGAAAACCTTAGAACTGAAAGAGGGTGTACTTTCTTTTTTCGCATGACTGTACGTACTGTTGGCAAGTGCTTCTTGAAAGGATACTACTGGGTTCCTCTCTATAATATTTTAAGACTTACCTTATCATGTAAAGGCCCCTGAGATACCTGGAGCTCTCTTAATAAAACAAAAATGAACTAAACTGAATAAAGGGAAAGCAACTGCAGGCTCTTTTTTAACCACTCAGATAAAACCTTCAGTATATTGTTTTATAAAGAAAAATGAAAAAACAATTGATGTGCACATTTTATGACATCGTAAAATGAGGATGTGATGTAATGTACACAAGCAATACTGTGTGGGTCCATTGCTGAAGCGATTATTAACTGCTACCACAACCAGAGTTGAAAAAAAAATATGTGACTGTTTTTCATCTGAAGTCAAAGAAACTTTCTTTGTTTAGGTTCTTGAAACAGGGAAAAAATGCAATATAATACAACTGGTCTGAACCGTCCTTTAACTAACACCAAATTCACTTACAACAGTAAATATATCTGTATAACCTTTTACACAACATTCAGATTGTCTGATTTATTCAAACAACTAACACAAAGACTGTATCGACAGAATGCGGCAGGATTCAGCCCAGTTCTTCATCCTCTTTGCTTGATATAAAACACAGGTGCCTGTTAGTGCTTCTATGCTTGTCTGTCACTTAGGACGGCTACATGTTGTAAAGCAGTTTTTAAAAAATCAAAAACAAAAAGTAACACAACAAGCTTCTTAAAATAAAGGATAGACAATCCCCTGAAACACCCTCCCCCTCCTAGAAAAATGAATGACCCCCAAATGCTGCTTTTAAGTCAAATAACCAATGCATTTAAGCATGTGCAATATGGGCAAAGCCTTTAAAAGATGTTCCTTTGGAAATACATGTTCTGCTATACCAACACCAGTAGCATCAGCTCTGAGTTAGCTGTAAATCCCATTTTGTACCACGCTAACTTCATTGTGCTAACAGTGTCTGAGGTTAAGCACTACATATTCCCTCTGCTTAGTATGCGCCTGTTGAAATGGCTTTTCTAAGCACTGACAAACAATCATTTAGTTAGCGGTTTACTCTTTGCAATAAATAATTCTTACCCAGCGCACTGCTGAGAGAAAAACTGACTGGGTATCCATGCACGTGCACTCAGTAAACCACCCATAATAATGTGGGAATATAATTGGTTGGTCTGGATTTCGCAGGTTGAGTAGAGGGGCTGTATGGCAGGGATAATCTGTTCAAGCAGGAATAAATGATGCTCACTGACTGTGCCAGATAGGTAAAGGGTGACCAGATCCCAACAAACTAAATGTGGGACAAGCTCGGTGTATGTGTGGCACAAAGTGTGACATGTTAGCAATGCTGGGAGGCATTCAAATATTTAAATCCAACTTTCCAACTCTCTTGCTCAGTAAATGCAAGAAAAATAAAAGGAAGCTGAAGTTTGGGGCTAAAAATGCTATGCAGTACTATTTAAAGTGGGACATCTGTTCACCTGAGACAGGGATGAACCAGGAGAAGAATTAATCAGCACCAGACCCAATGAAATAGTCATATAATATTTCCGGGGAGTGGCGTGTATGTGTGTCTGCCATCACCGTGGCGCTCCACATTTATAGGTAATCTTAGAGTAATCTATTCTCAATCCTAAATAACGTGACGGTTTGAAGGCTTTCTGAAACTCACCCTTATGTTAATAATTATGTGCCTCTGGTCTTTTAACAAAGGCTCAAAGCAATATAGCTATTACAATGCTATTCTAAAGATATAGATGTATGTTTCTGTGTATGTATTATCCATATGAGTGTTGGTTTTCCATTGTTCAGCTAAGTTAACCAAACAGATGGTTAAAGACTGTTGTTGAACACTGATGATGATGGTTTTTTGATGGCAATTGATGGCAACAGATGAGTGTTACAGAAAAAAATATGCTTATTTGCTTGTCCTCCTGTGAGTAAAATGATAAAATTGGTATCACTCTTTCACAAAGCTACTACCACCAAGTCAGTTAGCTGAACTTACCTGGCTTTTTCCAAATGTGACAGTTTATTAGCACCTCAAAAGCTTTATCAATTCTGATGAACACATGTGAGTGTTTGTATCAAAGCACTCATCTAACTCTCAGCAAGAGAACAAGCAAACCGATTTCTCATTCTCAATACCTTTGAAAAACATATTGCAAGTAAGCAAAGCGCTGGAAATATTATGGGCAATATTCATTTGATGTTCCAACTATGGTAAATTATTGTTTTGATTGCAAGAGTAAATCTACCTTAGAGTCAGATCTTAACTCCTAGGCTGTTGTTGTGACTTTGGAAACACGAAGGCAAAGTTGTGCAAGATCGTAAGTTAAAAAATATTTAATCGCAATAAATATATTTAATTGTAAAAGGGTGGATTTTCTCTGAGTGTAAAAGATCCACTTCTGTCAGGTGTTGTTGGTTTTAAGGTTGTTGTTTTTTTTTCTTTTGTTTTGTTTTATTATTGTGTCAATGAATTAATTAACTGAGGAAAATAAGCTTTAAGTGGATGTGCCCAAACAAGCTTTGGGTGAATGTAAGATGACAAGCGACTCTATGCAAATCACAACAGAACTGAATGTGAATTTGTTGTACTGTACCTTGGCTTAACTGTGACAGCTCTGTATGCAATACAATAGCAGGGGATGTCGTGGATCAGGGAGTTTTAATGATGGCCCTCATATGGATAAGAAGCAGAAAGCTATACAATCCAATGGCACACGTTGTTGCTCTACATGTAAGTCGTATTAGACTTAGAGCTTATTTTGAGAGAAGTGCATGTTATGTTATATGGCAGAAAACCTAAAGACTCAGAAAGTCATACTCAACCGCTGCTCTCAGTAGAAAAATACAGCTGTGATACTCTTGCTCGCCCTCAAATGATGTCCCCATTTCAACCTCTAATTCATACATACCAACTCTTGATCTCTTTACTATAGAAAAATAAAGTTTTGGATATAAATCTGTCTCGTGCTGTTGGAAGTGATGCATCACTAAAGTAGATCTTTGACCTCACTGCCTCCTATTGGGCAGAGGGAAGAAGAACAATGAAAACTCACAATTTCTTACCCTAAAAAAAAATCAAAGATTTGAAGATGCAGCAGTGGCGTATAAACACATGAACAGGGATGTGGATAAGAAATTCTCAGTGCATTGTGGGAAGTCCACCAACAGCCCAAACCTATAGCAGCATAACTGAGGGATGGACCAAGATCATCTGATGAAGTAGTAACTATACATTTCATCAAAGAGGACAGCTTTAAACCTAATCTTAAAAGGAGGGCGAGTCTGCCTGTTTCACAGGAGGGCTCTGCCTCTCATTCTACTATTAGAAACTCTAGGAACCACAGGTAAGCCAGCAGCCTGTGACCAAAGTGCTCCAATGGGATAATATGACAGCAAAAGACATGATTGGGCCTGATTATTCAAGACTTAGACGGATTTTAAATTCAGTTCTGGATTTAACAGAGAGCCAATGAAGAGAAGCCAAAATGGGAGAAATATGCTCCCATTTTCTAGTACCTGTCAGTACTCTCAGTGCAGTGATCTGGATCAAGTGAAGGTTTATCAGGGGTCTTTTAGAAAAACCAAGGTAAAGCTATTCAGAGTAAGCATTTAGTTAAACACTGTGTTTCTGACATTTACAGTGCCACCTATAATAACTTTAATTTTCAGATAATTCAAAGTAAAGTGGAAGCAACAATATGTTTATATCCTTAAATTATCTTTTAATTTCTGCTTTAAGGGAACCTTTTTACATTCTGTGATTTTGATAGCTTTCTGGTCACAAAATGTGCTCTTAGCCTGTGGAACACCATTAAATCTGCATAATGGTTGCATAAAACTGGATTAAGTTTTAAAAATTGTATCACATTGGATTATGGGAAGTGTAGTATGTGGAGGTTTGTGGTTTAAAGGGTACAAACATTTTTTTAATTTTCTCTCCAGACATTTTAAAGTTACAAAGTCAGATGGCAGAAATTTTAAATAATAAGATGAACATACATGACCTGATCCCTCAGAGCACTCAGGCTTCAGATGGTTCTATTTGTTGGTAACAGCAGAATAACATTTTAATAGCTTTGTTGTATTCTCTATATTCTATATTACTAATCCACACCTATTTATTGTGTTTCTTAAAGGTGAGAATCACAGACACCCCACAATGCAATATTAACACAATTCTGCACTTACAATACAATATTATTGGAGTTTTAACATTTTTCCAGTATGCAACAAAATTATATTTTATTTCAATGACATACATTGAGATTTATTGACTTTTTTCAACTGCAGTTTATGCCCTTAAAGGACCTTGTTAGTGTCTGTTTTATTGAATAAAATAAAGTTCACTTATTTATTTCCTTCAACTAAGAATAATAATAATTATTATTTTTATTATTGTTGTTGTTGTTGTTTATACCATTTTTTTTTTAATTCTCGTTATTTTTTTATATATTAATTTTCCTTCTGTGCACAACTATAGTGGATTTTAAATCAAACGATCAGTGGTTTTGCCAAAACAATATGTATTGATTGTTTAGGAATAACAGCCATCCCTATACACACAGTTTGTACAAAGTCTCCTGCTTTCAGAGGCTCAAAAGTAACTTAGCTTACTTAGTAAGTTAGCTGAGGCTTGGTCCTTCTGTCAAATTATATAATTAAAAGTATGAACTTGATTCCAAGGAACTTTTAATACCAGATCCAAAGATGTGCATATGTAAGTGAAGGAGGCCGAGAAGTTGCCAAAATAGTAAATCACTGTGAGGAGATTTGCTCAAACGAGCCGTTTACATGTCTGATGTTAGTTCCACCAGCAGATGTCAGTAGTGACCTGCATGTGGAATTAAATGTTCAAACTTCGGGTCAGATCAGAGCACAGCAGCCTCTGCAGACTCAGGGAGGGGTGGAGAGGATACCGGCTGACAGACTTCTCTCCAAGTTAAAAGAGGTTCGACACAGACTGTTTTAATGAGCGACTTCTGACCCCTTTAGTGTCAAACACGCATAGATGCACTTGTGCCACTTCTATCATAGGCTGTTTCCTGTTTTGGATGCTACTGCAACTTTTTTGAATGTGGAAACTGTTACTAACATTTAGGAGATGATTTATTATTATTATATATATAAAAAGAATATTTGGTCGGGTAGTTTCACTACAAGCACTTTTAATCAACTGTTTGCCGCAACAACAAAAGAGCAATAAAAAAAAATCTAATTCCAAAGACCTCCAAGTTGTAACTCGAAATTAAAGTATCGTCACATCACATCATCTGATTCACTTCATAGTGAAGGGCAAGTCTTAATGTTTACCTTAAAAACCCAGAATCAAAAACGAAAAAAAAACTTGAGATAGATTTTTTTATTATTATTTTTTTTTGTAATATGCAAAGTAAATGTGTCACTCAGTCACATTTTACACCGACTTTTGCTGAATTCGGTTAATTTTCTATTAGGTTTTTTCATAAGTGTAGATCGTCGGTCTTTCTGTTGGCTTCTTGAATGCACACTGATGTGTAGCTCCGAGCAGAGGATCACTTTTCAGATTCACCGCCAGAATCCACAGTGACTTTAAATATTCCATGAACTGGGAGTGTCCTGCAACTTGCCTCTCTCCATTCGTTTCTGTGAACAGTGGAACTTCACATCGCGACACGGAGCGGAGTGAAAGGGGCGAAGCAGCGATGTAGGAACTTAATCACAATCCGTGAGGGCTTCGCTCAAACATTTTATCCTTCATTTCATTTACCTGTGGCGCAGTCTAAAGTGTCATGCCCCACACCTTGCTACTACCTCCTCCTTTCTTTCAGTCTGCAGTGCATTTCTGTGCGCAAATGTCTACGCATATGCACAGCTCTGAAAGACAAAGAAAAAGAAATCAGTTGTGGCTTACTGACATCTGCAGCGTCTCGGCCCTGTGATTAAAGCCTAAACTGAAAGGAAAGCATAGTGACAGATTTCTACTCTCTAGGCGGCTTTTGTAGCTCCACATTGCGCAAAGAAAAGGCGATCACCAGGGGCGCACAGGTGGGTGCGCTCTCCAAAGGTGCCAACAGATCTGTGTGCGCAGCTCCACCGCTCAAACAGTGTGACAATTTGGACACAACTGGTCCATAAAACACACTGTTCGCCTAAAACTAACCATCGGTTTAGCTGCAATCCATCGTTCCGCTGTGTTTGATCAGTATAGGGAGGATGGATTTGTATGCACTGTAGTCTTGGGAGGAGAGGAGGGACATGGGCGGGGCTGAGGCGCCTCTCGTTTCCCCTCCATGCTTAGCGGGGCAGCAGGGCTGGAGAGACCTCCGGGGAGCACAGTCGCCAGTCCAGCACGGAGACCCGCCTGGCCAAAAAAACGCGCCTCACACTTGCCAGGATTGCCAAATATTCCTGAAATATATACCTGCTATTTATGGCATGTGGCTTGTAACTTTACTCCTGCTGTACTCTCTCCAAGAAGGTAAGAAAAAAAAGAAATGCTTGGGATATTTCACACCATTCATACTGAATGCTGGAGTTCTTCCTTCTTTCTTTCTTTTTTAAGTTTGATGAAATGTACTGAAGAGGATTACGATGCATGTGATGGTTTGGATGATTTGTGGCGTTTGCTTTTTGGTGCATCATCGAGTATTTTGTAATGAGTAATTTGTTGAAAAAACAAAAGATCATTTAAATAAAAATAAAAAAACGCATAAAGCCTCCGCGCTGAGTAAGTAGAAAATGTGTGAAAGTAAAGGTGTGAAGTGCTTTTTTTTCACCTGGATGTGTAGTGGTTTTATGCAGCGGACCCTGATCTCGCAGATGGTGCTGATAGCACGGATTGTTTTCGCATTACCAACTCCAGTTATGAATATGTAAAATGGCTGAATAGGGAGAATGAGGTGCAAATATAGAGGGAGGGTTGAGACAGAAATGAAAACATGGAGCGGCCTGCAATTACATAAATTGATTGGCAATTTTCGAACACATTCCCCTCAAAATGTTGCCCTCTTGTAAAGTTTTTTTTTTTTTAAAAGGGGTTGGATGCGCGTGATTTTTGAAATCTTGTCGCTTTCATTGTGTAGCATTTGCTAATTGCAGCTGTTTTGATGGGCTGTATTTGACTGCGGGCGCTCGCTTCCAAAGAGATGCTCTCTCTCTCTTTTTTTTTCTTTTTTTTTTTCAGGACGAGATTTTAAAGGGTATTAATTGATTTTCCTGTGTGATGACAAATTGTTCCCATTTTAAAATGGATGACAAATAAAAGGCCCATTCTCCTAGAATGGCCTTATTAGTTTAATAGGTCTCCACCCACATAAAGGCCATAATTAAGTGTATTCAGATTATGTTCCCCCTTATTTAATTTATTTGGTCCTTTTGAAAATTCCCCCCTTTTTTAATTCTGTCTGAAAATGTAAAACAAAAAAACAAAAAACGGAGTTGCATTTGTTTAAATAGATTCGGGTTTTTTTTCCTTTCTTCTTCAGTATATGCAGCAAATCCCTGACCCTATTGCAAAGTTGATCTTCTGCTATTGCAGTGCATTATAATAATCCCGAACAAATCTGCGTCCAAAATACCAAAATTCAACACCATCTCTAGATGAGAGCATTTTATAGGCCTTTGTGTAGCCTATCTATTTAGAGACTTGTTTAAACATTGTTTTTCCTTATTAGCAGTGGCCCTGAGAAGCTGTAAATTTATTTAGCAGAAAGTCCGGGATACGGTGGATTGACAGGAAGAAGGAATATGGCCGTTCTCAGTGCAAACGATCTCAAGTAGGCCATTAGGTCCATTTGCCATTTTTAAGTTGTGATATTTTCTGTCTTTCTATTTTTTAAATTAACTAATTAATTTATTGAGGTTTTTTTTAGTTATCCAATAATATGACTTAGCTATATGCGCTACATGATTTTTATTCAGATTTAATTTTGATTATTCATACAAATAAATTATTCAGTTTGAAAGCTGTCACTTCATTGCCTCGCTGGCTTCTGTGGGATCGTATTAATATATGCGCAAATTTATTTCACCAAATGAGAAACTCCAGGGGCGTGGGTGCAGATTATAGACTTGCCCGGTCATGTTCCTCGCTAATAGCGCACCTGGACCCCGCGGTAGTGTGCGCGCGTGTGCCAGCGCGTGCGCCCCGGGTTCTTGTTTGTGTGTTTGTGTTGGCGGGCGCGTGGAGGAGGGCAAGTGACTGGGACGTCCCTCTTGGTTTGGTTGTTAGCTTGTGTTTTGAATTTTCCTGAAACTCGAAGTTATTTTACTTATTTGTTTTAAATATAAGGTTCTTTACGACACAATTTATACACGAATAATGTTTTTAAAGGGTACTAAATCATGTCAGAGGGTTTAGGAGACAGGCAGGACGCAGGGTAAGTAATAAATGTTCAAAGAAAAGCACATACATACATTACAATTAGCATTATTTACAATTAAACAAGGATTTATTTATAGCGCTAACTGGTGGTTTTAAAGTGAAATTAGGTATTTTCATTTTGCTGCTAATGAATTATTGCCACAGACCGTATTCAGTGTAACTGTGGATTAATTAGCAGGTTATAAAATCAAGTTTCATGTGTAAGGCCTGCTGTAGGCCTGTTTTGAATTTTAATATGAAATCTAATTAATTAAAATGGTAAAATTTTATGTGTAGCATGTGAATGATATATCCCAAATTTTAATTGGAGGTGTGTAAAGCGCTAAGGTGAACCTGCTCCCTGCGCTCTCCATTGCTCATCCCCCTTGCCAATAGAAATGTGAAAAAATCCCCCCTTTTCCCTTCCCAGCTCAATTCCCTGTGCTTCTTTGCAGGGCTACACAATTAAAGCTGCAATCTGAGCTTTATGCACCACTCAATGACAGAGATGCGTGGTCCACAGGGGTGCCAATCATCACTCAGGAAGGACCCAGGCCTCCATTTTATTTGCCCTTTTTTAACCAGATCAAGCCTGGCATCATTTAATTTCACATTTAAGAATGTAAAATTAAAACTTAAAGAGGTTAAAGGAAAAGTGAAGAGCTTTCTGCGTGACTTTGCCCTTTTGAACAGTAAAAATACCCAAATTCTGACTTATTTATTTCAAACTAAATGAAATGTTTCACAGCTGAAAAATGAATATAGAAATTTCTAGGAAAAATATATAAAAAAAAATAAAAATACAAGAGTTTAATGATAACTGATCAGAATTTATTTAGCAACACAAAGCCCACGCGTATCATTGACGATTTAACAAAGAAAACATTCCTGCAGTCAAATTCGTTGCCAAATGGTGGGGAAACTGTGCTGGTGTTCGGCAGCAAAAAAAAGGGGCTTATTGCACTTCCCAGCTCACCAATAGGACGTCACAGCTCTGTCACTGTCATCCTGCTCTCCCATTCGCCCTGAAATCTATTATACATGCAAATGAGTTTATAAATAAGAAGTCATCAATGAAAACAAGAGAAAAAGGGTGCAAACAAATATCAATTACAGTAAGAAATCTGTTTTTTGTTTTTTTTTGTTTCCAACAAGAACTCTGTGTAACAGCACCAAACACAGTGCCAAACAGATCCAGACCTCCTCCAAATTTTATTGGATGCCGGCGCTGCACATTTTTAGAAGGAGGGAGTGTTCAGCAAATGTCAAATCTCTGAAGCAAGTAGTTGTTTTTGTTGGATCTCCCTCTCTCTACCTCCATCTCTCCCTCTCTCTCTCTCCGTCTCTCCCTCCCTCAATCGCTTCCTCTCGCAGTAACTCCCCTCCCTCTCTTCTCCCTCATCACTAGGCAGAATTAAAGGTTGGGGGAGGGGCAGTTTATGCAGACTGTGCTGGGACTTGTGATCCACAGATTTGATATTCACATTAAGAGAGAAACTGGCTGCTTTGATGTGAGGGGGAGCAGGTCCCAGGGGACTGCTGAAGTAGCACACTTTTTTTTTTACTGACACAGCACACTCCAGGGTGGTTGGTGGTGGGGGTGGGTGCAGTGGGGAGCATATTGTTGGGGACAGGGTGTACAGAAAGACAGTGGGTGGGGAACAGCGATACCCCTTCGTTGATTAGATGTAACCTCAACAACCCCCCCCCCCTACACACACACACACACACACACACGCACACTTCTCCACCCACCAACCACCTACTTATGCCAGACCCTTGAGAATTATCCTTAAGCTTACACCTATCTTTATCCCCCCCATATCTCACCAATATTCAATTCACACCTCTTGTGCCAGTGTGTCTTCATCTAGTGCATCCTGTGCCGCTTTGTTTCCACACACACTTGCACTCCCTTTGCCCCCTTATCAAAACACAACTCACAACTTTCTGTCGCAAAAACAGGATGAGTGATGGAGAGGTGGCAGGCAAGGAGTGTACTCGGTGTAGTAGCCACAGTCTGCTTGGAAGTGAACCTGTTTCCAAAATAGCAAGAACTGGAGGAGAGGACGGGAGAGGGGTTTTGACATATGCCATGGCAAATGTAAATCCTGCTTTTGACCTTTACTGCACGTGCCATACCAGTTAATGAAAGATGAAAATGCTGTGAAAATTATTGTAGCACTGGGAAGGAATGGGAAGATGGAGATGGGTGAAAAAAGAGGGGGAGGAAGAGAAGCAACCTGTGGATGTAATATGTTGATGGTTGGTTGCAGGCACATCTGAATGGGACTTTAAGAGTTTCTTTTCCTCCTTCATTACAATATAGTTATGAACGTAAGGTGTGTGTGTGTGTGCGTGTGTGCTTGTGTGTGCATGCACTCCTGTGCATACTCCCATCCCGTCCTGGAGAGGCGTAGATCAGCTGCATTATGCATGATGAAACCTTGCATAGGTTATGACTTCTGCCTCCTCGACATACATATTCATGCGTGACTCTCTGGCAGGATGTATAAAATAGTGGCTGTGACTCTGACAGCCTAAGCTTTAGCTCCAGCGGTGCCTTCGGTGCTCCAACACCTTCCAGTGAGGGCTGCTTTGCTCTCTGGTGCTGTGTCTGAACGAGCTTGATGAAGCCTCCTGGGTGCAGTTGAACTACAGCAGCAACAACACTGAAACCCCACAGCTTTGGTCAATACTGCTATTAGGGTAATGTCTGTAGACATATTGCTAGACTTAAATTCTTATTATGGTTGGAAATCACAACTCATGATTTCATGATACAGCGCCCACAATAACAATGATATCACGATACAGTGATTTTGCAGAAAAATGGCTCCTAAAAAAGGCAAAAATCAGTTGCAAAGAAACAAATGGGACAAAGGGCAGGTCTAACTGTGAAGAAGAAACTCCTACTACAGATAATCCTCCATCCTGAAACACAGTATGACCAAGATTTACAATTTTATTATTTTCTTTTCAATATGATCACCGATGCCCATAAAGTCAGCGGGAAAGTGTTTACCGAGGTCAGAGCAAAGCAGATTTAGAAACTAAATATCATGAGAAATAAACAAAAGTTTTCTCCTGCATTTGTGCTGAACTTTAAGTTTATAACTCAACTTTTTGGGGGAGGGGATAAAAATAGGGGTGGGATGGCAATTTGGCAAACAGTTTCGCAGTTTGTGTGTCATGCTTGAGAACATGTTCTGACATGCCCCGTAGGAAGAAGATGTTTGGTGTTTGGGGGTTTATTTGGGCAAATAAACATTTGAAACCCTCACATTGGACCCTCAGAAAATATGCTTTTTTCTTTAATGGCACCTGGTGGAACTCTATATGAATATGTGATCAAATGAGGTTTTATTCAACTACCCTGTTTTTTTTTTTTTGTCCTCTAATTTGGAGTAAGCACAATGGGCATTTAGAGGTGGGAATCACCAGACACCCCATGATGTGATATTATCTAAATACGTTACTCAAAATATGACATTAATGCGATTTTTAACATTTTGTGATATGATGAGTATTGCAATAGCATATATTGAGATTTTTTAAAACCTTTTTCAGCTCCAAATTATGTTCTCAAAGTTAAACTTTGTCAATATCCAATTTACAATCAAAACTGCTCCCAACAAACAGATGTTTACATCAGCACTGTAACTTGCACTATTTTATCAACCGATTCACACTACAACCTGGGTTTGCCTCTTATCTGTATTTAATTTTATTTAATTTTAATTACTGTACAGTAGAGCAGGGCGATATGACCAAAAATATTTATCATGGTATACATTTGAAAATTTGCGATAACGATATAACTGACGATATAATTGACACTAGACAAAATACTTTACAACTCCACAACTTTATTAGTGCAAAAAAAAAAACAACATCAATGTATTTTCACTTAAACAAGCAGCTGTTTTTTTTTATCTGCATTAAAGTTATATAAAAATTTAACAGTGCAAATGTAAATTCCTTGCTGACAGTTTAACCAAAAGGCATTTCCAGTGGAAATTGGCCGACATATCCTCAGCATAACCATGTATAATATCCACAAAACTTAAAAAGAGGTTATACACACACAACACGGTAATATTATGTTGAAGCACAGTACGTATCACTCCGCGAGGCTCCTGCCTACGATAGCCGTAATGCTCCGACAATCCATCAAGCGCTGCGGCTTCGTAGTTTAGCAAAGTCGTACAGATTTTCGAGCGCCGTGTACATAAAATCGTTTCGAGGTCAGTAAACACAACCAGAATTCATACATAAGGCACACTGGATTATGAGGGGCACTGTCGATTTTCAGAAAAATCAAAGGATTGATTTAAAGTGTGCCGTATTTTCCAAAAAACACGGTAATAACGACGGCCCGCTAGCATGCGCTACCAAAAATAGTGCTTTGTTGTGTATCTGACGGACGAAAGCCAAACCAGTTCCACACCACTGAAGTTGCAGCATTTTTACAAACCAATTCTGGTTCATCAGTTTCATTCAACGATCCGCTTTCGCCCTTCTCATTCTCCGTCACCGCCATGCTTTTTCCGCCATGTGCGTATGAAAACAAAGGCACTGCGCATGCGCGTTTGACGCATATTCTATCGCGATATTTCATTTTCTTATCGTTGCCCAACATTATACCGTTATTACCGTGAAAGGTATGATATGGCCCAGCCCTACTGTACAGTACTCTGTTTTTGGTGACTATTGTCCTTGATGTAAGTTTGTAAAAAATAGTATGTTTTCCTTTCTGTCCTGTTTGTTTGTATATGTGTTTTTCTTGCTGCTGTTACAACCAAATTTCCCCTTGTGGGACAATTAAAGGATTATTCTATTCTATTCTATTCTATTCTATTCTAATATCCGTTTCAAGCTATGAGTGATGTAAGTTGTGTCACTTCAGTTATTCATTATTGATTGATTGATTGATTAATGAACTTTAGTATAAATGTTGCAGTAAGACTGAGTCTGATATCAGTCTGTGATTGATTGTCAAGTTGACAATCATATTCAATCTATTTCTGATAATATAGCAATTAACTGATGGATCGTCAAAAAATCACATATCTGTTGCTGTCTACATAGACAGAAATTGATATTTAAATGTTACAACTGTTTTTTTATGAATATAACCAGAAACTGATACCAAGTCAGCTTGCCAGACCAAGACAAGCTCTGGGCAATCACTTAGTCACCACAACTTAATTCTGGCATTTACACTGTAGATATAAGGAGGTTGCTGTCCTGTCCTGTTTTTACTTGTCTGACTGAGCCGTTATGCTCCAATGTTGGATAGTATTTTCATTTGTTTAATAAAATATCAACATTTGCTGTCCCTGTATTAACATAATATCACCACACACAATATTAACGCTATATAATTAGCTTGCACTGCACCAGTTTCAGTTAAGTTTGTCTTTATGAACATGTTGAATAGTTTAGTGTGGACTGTCTGCATTTGGCCAAGGTTAGTCTTCATCTTCTGCATCATAGCATTTGTCACCTGGGGATAACCATTACAAGCTATGCATAAACGCGTGTGTTTACAGTGTTGTTGGCATTTTGATGCTTGCTACACAAGCCTTGTACACGGGCACAGGTCATAAGTAACATTTTATCTGTCAGTTTTAAATTGAGTGGAAACTCTGCCAGTCTGGCACAAACCAGTGCCAGTTCAGCTTTGGAGTGCACCTGGTGGAGAGGGATGATAATGCTGTCCCTCACACACTTAACAAAATAGCAGTTTCTGGTATGTTAGTGAGTAAAACACGTTTTTTTTTAACTGAGCTGTAATGTGTGGCTGTGCTTAGTTTGGAATCTTTTCCATTTAAACATATTTGCTCACTTCAGCAGCTGTTCATATTTGGAAAAGTGTGACAGACTATGGGATTTGGTTGTTTGCAGTTTCTAAATTTAGATTGTTCAGTGGGTCATTGTTGTTAGGGTAGACTGTTGCATTGTTTTTTTATATTCAGTCACAGCTTTCAAGTGCCAGCACCACCATGGCAACCCGCTTCCTCCACCCCCCCCCAGTGTGACTGAGCACTGAGAGCTACTTTGGGATGTGTATGTGAATGTATTTATGTGTCTGCATGTCTGTTTATGTCAGCTGGGTGCACGTGCAGTTTGCCTGGCTTTGACCAGCTCGGGAGTGGAAGTACTCTGATCCCCTCGTATTCCACTTCCTGCTCCATCAGTCCCAGTGCTCCCAAGCCCCGCCTGGTGCCAACGCCCCCAGGCCATATAATCTACTGTATGAGAGGTTCTCCTGATGCCCAGCCCCCCAAGCTCAGGGTGACCCCCTCACTCTAGTACTTTAGTGCTGTCCCCCCATTGGGAGATTATAGATATTGCAATCTTTAATATGGGCTTTATGCTCAGGGGCCATTACCAGTAATCTGCAGAGGGGAGGGAGTCTGACCTGGTTTTTGCAGCCCACCACTGGACTGCCAGACACATTTTCATATACCATCTGTAACATGCTGCCCAGATTTATCAATCCCTACATCAGGGACAGTGGCACTTCTTTAAAAGGAAGCTGGAATTATTGACTAACCCCACTAAATGGATAAGATAGCTGCATTTTTATTTGATCTGGAACATTGAGCTTAGTCCTACCATGATGATACTGTTGATGGTGTTGATTTTTTCTGCCAGACTTCACTTGTTAATGTTTGACCGTAAACATCACCCATAGCTTGAAGCCACCCTTCACTGACTACATGCCCAAAATCTCGAAAGGTTGGATGTTCCCAACTAAAGAAATGCATTGTATGATCACATGCAGATTTTTTTCACTCAAGATTTAATGTGATAAGTTTATATCATGTCTTTGATAATAAGATAAGTTTGATAAGTTGAAAATCACTGCAACAATATGAAAAAACTTAGAACCACTCTGGGTTTTATTAGGCTTATAGGACGGTTGCATTATTATTATTATTATTAAAAAATGATGTCACAGTAAGACTTCTATTTAGTTGATACAAAACAATTACCATTATAATTAGATCATTAACGATGGAAAATAATGAAATATTTTGTGTATTAAAACATCTGAAGATTGTTGGCTGTGATCTTTGTTGTTTGTTATCATCTTCCTATAAACTTTTATACAGTAAAGTGCATTTGATGTCAAAAACACACTCAGGTGATCAAGATTATAGTGTCGTTTTGTGTCGTTTTCCGGTTCTTAAAGCTGAAACAATGAGATGGCTAATGAACAGCCTAATAGGATGAACATTTTTTGTGATTAATCCAGCAAAAATTACAAAAAGGCAAAAATGAGGTAAAAAAAAAAACCAAAAAAAAAAAAAAACCAAACAAGCAAAAATGTCAAATATTCCCTCACTGACACCTCTAAGTATTTAATGCCTGCCTTTCTTTTCATGGGTTTTGAGGATTGTTAAAAAAAAATGTGATTTGAAATTGTGACAAGTTTTTTCCCATTGTAAGAATTTGTTGACCAAAGTGATCAATAAAATAGTGACAAAAGTAAATGAAATAACTGTTAGTTGCAAGTCCTGTGCTTATATCACCGGATATGAGGTTTACTGTTATAGCTCTGATTTTGTTTTATTTATTCACATCAGAAATTTTGTGCTAAATTACTTTTTAAAAAAAAAAGATATTTTTCAATCCATTTGGGCTCCAAGACGCTCAGCAGTTGTGTTTTTTTCCCCAAGCCAATTTTCTCGAAAGGCTTTGCAGATTGTCATCAGATCCGTTATGTAACTGCATCAGAAAACATTTTGGGCCTATTGATATGCAATGAATGAGTGCATTAGATATATGGAGGAGATTAAATGAGGAATAAATATGAAAGAAAAAAAGAGAATCCCATAAAAGTCAGTGATCTCACCTAAATAAATACATACATACATTTATTTGAATCAGTGAATGTGATTATAACAATGAGAAAGTTATTCAATTTGATCAGTTTTACTGATTAAATTCAGTCTTTAAAAGCAGTATTAGATATCAGGGCTATTCAGAGGAACATCTGTTGGATCTATTTGAAACTGAGTGCTAAGTTTAACCTGTTTTGATCGAAATCCTTGATACTTTAGTATCGTTTAGCACCTTTGGTGATGTTTTAAAGACTTTCTGTTCTGAGTATAGCTGTACAAGGGTGACCATTTGGTGTACAGTTTGTATTAGATGACATAATTTAGAATTAACATCCACATCTGTGCGGTGTCTCCCTTCCATTTTTTCTTCTAATCTTTCCTATACTGACCTCAAATTTGAGACGGGCCTGCCTCATTCCTTTTTTTCACTGTCCTCTCAGTGCTGGAGGTGTATGTGTTTAATCTGAGTGCCAATGAATACCATTCCTGTTTGTGTGTGTGTGTGTGTGTGTGTGTGTGTGTGTGTGTGTGTGTGTGTGTGTGTGTGTGTGTGTTAAATATGTAAGGAGATTAAATAGACTTAAATCTCTGCGTCTGGCATAGAAATTCCAATCACATAACCTATCTACATGCTCCCTTCCTCCCTTCCTCTCTCCCTCTCTTTCTCTTGCTTTCTGTTTGTCTTTATGTGTTTGTACATGAACTATATGGAGGTAACAGGCTCCTCCTCTCCCACCCCCCAGATCCACCTAAACCATCACAGACTTTGGCCCAAATCCCTTGCTTTCTGCATCATGTGACTGATGTTTGCAGCTGGACACATTTGTTATGATTATTTTGCCACAGATTTGAAGGACATTCCCTGTCTGTCCAACATTTTCACTTTACTGTGGTGCTTAATGCTTTAAATCAGTGTTGCTGAAATCTGATAAGTTTATTTTGACACTATTGTGTGTTTTCAGCATGTAACAGGTGTTTGTTATTGACTCTTTACTTCCATCTCTGCCTGTTACGTGATGATGTGTTGTATGTTTGCCCCTGCAGTACACAGTGAGGATGTGGGCTCTACCAGGCTGTACTTTGTGAATGCCTCCCTGCAGAGGGTAACCTACTCAAGCTCGGTGGGGGTGTCCCTGCCCTGTCCAGCAGGGGGCACCCCCAGTGCCATACTGCGCTGGTACCTGGCCACCGGCGACGACATCTACGACGTGCCCCACATCCGGCATGTGCACGCCAATGGCACGCTGCAACTGTACCCCTTTTCGCCCTCTGCCTACAACAGCTACATCCACGACAATGACTACTTCTGCACCGCGGAAAACCAGGCCGGCAAGATCCGCAGCCCCAACATTCGCATCAAAGCCGGTGAGTTGAACGGACAGCCAGGAAGGGAATAAACTCTGGGGTAAAGAAAAGTGGGGTTATGGAGCGAAAGGTCAAAGCGAGACACAGCAAGAAGAGACTGTTGCTGAAGCATAAACTAGAGCAGATGTGATTGGCAGCTGCAAAAAGCCCAACCCACACACAGAATCACCTGCCCTAAAATAGCCTGTCTCGACCTGAACACAGATTGACCTAGAACACAGTCTACAGAGAGAACATCTGCATCACGTACTACATCAGGCCTTGGCCTTTGCTCACACCTATTTGACTGAGCTGCTGATGAACCACTGCACTTTACACCAACATAACCCCTTCATCTATGGCGTGGCACCATCTGGTAGAAAGAAATTCAAAACACAACCCTTACAGTACTTAGAGTGAAGTAGCAGCTCTACTGTGAGATATAACCACATCCGGTAAGGAGGAAAACTGTGACAAAAGGTTATATGAGCTAACTGGCTCATCCTCGTTGGCAGTCCTTCCATTTATCAAAGGTCAGCACAACAGAAGAAACAGGAGCTTGACAGCCACTTGAATTTTTCTTAAACAAGTACCTTTAAATGCTTTGCAGGGTGTGAAAAGCAATTCACTGCATAAAAAAGAAATGTGTGTACTTAAGTGTAGAGTACTAAAATTTAGGTTTATACACTAAGTTTTATGCTCTGTTGTGTATTGTTGTGGGTTTCACTTATAGTAAAGGATACACACAAAGTATACACCACTAGACTCTCTACAGTCTATTTTTGTGAATTTTGACCGGAAGCTGCCTCTGTTGCCATCATATTCCCATTTCTGTCCTCCTTCTCCTCCCTGCTCCCTCGTTCTTCAAACTGTCCTCTTGTGCCAGACTAAATTTAGCCACAGCACACTTCTTTAATTATCTCTCATTAACAAACCTAATTGGTGCTTTCCATTGATTAGCGCATGTGAGGCTTTAATAGGCGAGACCTCATCTAAAGTAAAATAGTACATCAGGGGTTTTGGGAAGCTCCAGCTCTACAACGAGAAGAGAAACACGAAGAGGAAAATTACCCGGTAAACAGATACGTCAACATCAGCAGATACATACACTTACACTACATCTATTGCCCTGCCCTCCCCCTTTCCCATCATTCATTCAGGCCAGTGAGTCCCTCCCCCTTCCCGCCTGCCATCAACATCTGTTTTCATATTCTGCCTCCCAACACCGACCTAAACTAATACTCATATTCATTCTAATACTAATACTAGTGCCAAGTTGAGGATTTGAGCCAGGACCCTGAGCTGTATGCCAGCCGCTTGCTGCCTTCATTCCCACATGACCCAAAAGCCAGGCCTCAGGAGCCGAGGGATTAGCATGAACCAAACATCCTGCAGCCAACGGCTTCAGTCAAGCCTTGGTGCACAGGTTATACAGTCAGACAGGATGTGGGTGTTTTGTTTGGGATTTTATGGCCACAGTTTTGCGCTTGCACTGCCACTGAGCAGCTATTGACAGGAGTCAAATTTAATTCAGTGCTACTGCCTCGTGGCTTACAGCAAAGTGTAAAGAAATTCACAACAGAAGCGTTTCATTATACTGTTTCAAAAGAACTCAACAGAACGGGTTCATTTAATTTATTTATTTAAAGAAGATGTAAGTTTTGGCAAGTGTTTTCTTCTTGCGGCAGGAATGTATGCATGCTGTCATCATGTCTGTTACCAGGAAAGGGATTCCGAACCAGTTTCTTAGCAACCTTCAGATACGTGCTAGCTTTCATGTGATTTCGCTAATGAGCTCCTGCTCATTCAACAGAGTGTAAAATATTGCATGAACCTGAATAAACCAAAGCACCATTAACCCTTCAGTGCAGCTCAGTCTGTTGTATACTTGGGAAGTTCTGAGCAAAAACATCAGTGTTTTATTATGATGTCATCCCCGAGCTAGAAAATGATTTCCATGATTATCCTGCCTAATGGTGGCTTGTGCCATTTGTGCCAAAAGCAGAGGCAGGATTAGAAGAGTTCAAACAATAGACAGGAGTAGTTCAGTAATTTCCAGTGAATACATGCGGAGTGCTGTGGTAATTGATGAAAGGGCGTTTTGCTCTGGAGTGTTAATGTGTTGTTTTTGATGATGTAAACACGGTGCTGATTGTTGTTTTTGCCTTGGCAAGAGGGGTAATAGGACCATGTTGATGGCGCTCACACTCTCTCGACGCATCTTCTAAATGGAACACTTCTGGGATATTTTATGTAGATAATCATCATCTTTCAAATTCATCTCTTTTAATGTTCATAAAAAAATAGGGAAGTCTTTATTCCTTGGTAGAAAACCCCATTTAAAAGATTGAATCCTTTCTACATGCAGTGTGTTGTATGTAATATTGTGTTTGTGTTTGTGTAGTTTTCAGGGAGCCCTACACCGTGCGGGTGGCGGACCAACGCTCAATGCGGGGCAACGTAGCTGTGTTCAAGTGCCTCATCCCCGCTGCTGTGCAGGAGTACGTCAGTGTTGTATCCTGGGAGAGAGACACTGTTTCCATTGTCCCAGGTAGGCCTGTGTGTGTGTGTGTGAGTATGGGGTGAGTGAATTTGGAGCGAGATGGTGAAGGCACATTGATTGTTGACTGTTGGATTCAGGGTTGTCTTTATGTGTGTGTGTGTGTCTTTATGTCTGTGTCTCTGTTTGTGTGTGAGAGTGGTTGATGTGCCACTGTGCTCTGTGTTTGACCGAATTCTTAACTCGTGTCTTCTGTCTGTTCACTGTTCTGGATCACTGATCCGGTCCTCCTCCTCCTCCTTCTCCTTCCTTCCTGAACATATCTCCACCCTCACCCTCTTTCGTCTGCCACCTTCTTTCTTTGGACGGTTCCATCTTTCCAACTCTGCTAGCCCTGCTTTCCACATCACATTTAATTATCTCAAGCTAATGTCAACTAGTGCCTTTAATTGTGTTTGACACCAAAGAAAATGAAAGACAGACATCTCTTTCCACGTTGCACGACCGTTCCACACTTTCTCCTCATCAGATCTATTTTGGTCCACTCCCTGCTTGTCTTGCCACTATGTCCTTGAAGAACAGGGCCACAATTAGAGATACAGGATGTCAATAGGACTGTGCCCCTGCATTCATCTTCATTAACCTCATTAGTGTATGTGAGCGTGTGTGTGTGTGCGAGAAAAGATAAATGTTGAGATCTGTCTTTATGTGTTTTTCCAGCTTTTTTGTAGGTACATTTTTCTCATGATTTTGTTTGAGATGTGGGCCTAATTATTTTCTGCATGTAAAACCCCTTGCAATAACAATAAAGGGCAGAGGGAGGAGAGATGGAAAAGAAGAGCAAACCAAAGGAAGAGTAGCAAGGAGGGTAGTAGGGCAAGAACGGCCTCAGGTCCTGGCAGATGGCGTTTTATATTATATGTATGCAAAGCACACAGACTCTGTGTCACACATGTACATGCACCAAGGTTGCAGTAATTTGTCATTTTCAGACATTTCAGGGTACAGTATTTTTTTTATAATACTGAAGCATTTTTGTGTATTTAGAGTTATTTTTTGTCCTCAGTTACCAACGTGACTGCTTTAATGGGCCACATTTTTCAGGGCTGTGACCAAATCACCCACTTTTTGTATTTCTTGCCATACTTTTATTTTGGCATTCACTATTAACACTTACAGTGTGTAGGGAAAAATACTTTACTGCTTTTTACTTAGCTAAATTCATGAAAATTCTCATGAATGCTCATATTATACACACATCAGCCAGCCAGACATAAATGTTCTACTCGTATGCTTTCATATTTGTGCTCTCTTTCCCTTTCCTCAGTTCGGCTCTTAAGATTATGAGTTGTTGACGTCACGCTTGGTTTACATGTGACTTCTGATGATTCCTGAACATAAATATAGTAGATCTGCTTTGGGTATGCCAGCCCTCTGTGTCTATATTTGTGATTTCTATGTATGGGGTGTTTCTGTACTGTCATGAGGCTCCAGTGTGTAATTAGGGGTATATAGGTCAGTTGATGAGCAGTGAGTGTGAGGATCAGATGCTGAACACGATGAGCTGCTCACTGAACTCAGCATTCGTTTCACTACAACAGCAGCACACACAAACAGGGCAAACACTGGCAGCGTGGTTGCATTCAACCTTGACCCTCCAATCAGCAAAGTGACCTCGTCATCCTCACAGCCAATCAACATAGTCTGCACAACAGCTCATAATCTGAATATTGTTATTGCACTCTCACATGGGTGCACAATATGCAAACATACTCATGGACACATACAGTAAATGTCCACATACAGCTGATACATGTGGTTATATAAACAGTCCAGTGTATTCATTCTGATCTCCTACTCCTCACTAGATCATTTCAAACACTACAGAGTGATGCTTTTTCCCTGATTGGCCAGCAAAGGACTGTCTGGATAGATCTAATGAAGATGTGAAAGTTAAAATAGATTTTATGATGGAAAGCTCCCGATGTGCACGTGAGTAGGTGACTACCTGTCACAGCAGGAGATGATGGTGAAATTTGAGGAAATAAAGCCACTGTGCAAAGACACACATAGTCAGACTCATTCATTGCACCATTTTCCTTTTCTGCTTGTTACAATTTAGGGTAATGAGAAGCAGGGGACAGATAAAAATCCTTTAGGTTTTGCCACTTAGTAACACAATAATACGACTGTCAACAAATAATATTCAAACATCTGATTAGTACTAATCTTTATTCTGATCAGACCCACTTAAATGTATCTCTGAGAGCAAATACTCTGTTATCTATTACTGATGAGAGAGGGCATTGTCTGATGGAAATGGTCTGCAAGCACCAAGTCAAAGCATTCAATCATTCAGTCCTATGTATTGTCATCTGGTGGGCTTTGGCTAACTGTCACAAAAGAAAAAGAAAAACTTTTGCTTTTTCTTATTTTCAGAAATGCATTTCAGCTCATAGCTCAGTGCTTATTTATGACTTTATCTTTTTTAAATGTAAATTGAAGTATTTTAGGCGTAGTGATTCACTGATGTTTCCCACCTTCAAAGCAACATTTGTGGCACCACCGAACCAACAATGAATCTGATCACAGTTCCTTCCTGTACCTCCTCCTCGTCATTTGTCCCTATCTCAAAACAAAAGCACAGTATGAGTACATACATGAATAGACAGGCCTGTTTTCTTTACATTAGTGGATCAGACAACACAAACTGAACCAAGTCATAGACGAATCTGACTGATAGCATGTTTTGTTTTTTTATATATATGGCAACAGTGTTGCTGTGATGTGCAAATCTGATATCATGACAGCCCTACATTGAATTAAAAAAAGAGTTTTAAGTAGTTTATCTGCACTTCATATCTGTGCTTTTGCACGGAGACATTGCTATGTGTAGACTCTGATCAGTAGCACAGTCACATATTGGTGTGAAGGTTGAGTTGATGACATAACACAACGCAGCCATGCCCTTTGAACCACAACAGGTTCTATTTTGTCAAACACACATGTTTCCCTTCTGGAGCATTTTGTGTGTGTGTGTGTGATTATATGTGTGCATGATTATGTATGTGTGTGTGTGTGTGTGTGTGTGTGTGTTTGTCCCCTTGCCTGTCCCACTTTCCCATCCAGCCAGGACGGGGGGGTTAAGAGGGGAGGGGTGCAGGCAGACTGACCTATTTCCCTCTCGCTTCCCCGTCCCATACTATCCTTGTAGTTAAGCTTTGTGTGCGTGCGTGTGCCCACGCGTGTTTGTGACCCTCGTGAGACAATTGAGGTCTGCTAATCTGAGCAGTGATCTGAAGGAGGCGAGCTGGAGCAGAGACAGAGAGATGGAGGGTTTGTGGACGGGAATAAAGACAACAGTGGGACACAGAGAGGGTTCAGCTTGCCGATCGAGGCCGTCGGTCTAATCAGCAGAAAGCTAATGAGTGGGTCCGATGAATAGAGACTGGACCAGCAGATGGCTGTAGCCACATGGTGGTCCACAGAAGATGCCCAACCATGCCCCATCTAATCCACCTGCTACACTGTTTGGTCTTGTTTATGTATTTGCACAGTAATTTGATAAACATTTCCTTAAAACCTCAGGCTGAAAGGCACAAAATAGAATTACAGTGTATATATAAGATTAGAAAACCAGATTAATAAACTCCTGTCCTACACAGAGCAATATTTTCTGCTCTCATTCAGTCACACTCCAAACTCTCATTCTATCTTGTTCTACCCCCTCTAATATTTTAACAAAATAGCCGCAGTATATCATAAGTCAGGCACATTTTGTACTGTAACCTGTCATAACCTGTCAGTGTGTAAATGCTCAGTATCAGGCGCTAATGTAAAATTGGATTCTAACAGGAGTCACCAGGTGGCGAGGTCACTTACAGGCTACATTACAAATCAATCTTCGGCCCCCTCGGGTGCTGGACACCAGGAGGTTACATAGACTCAATAGTACACACACACATACACACACACATACATCTACGCAAACAGCTAAAACATTGCAGCTGAATTGACTGGTCTGCAGGATAAGGTGATTCAAATACACATGGGAGTCTGATGATGCTGACAAGCACACTCCAGTCCACTTTGTCAATTAATATGCAGATTATTTATAAAACAGATCAATTAATTGTATTTTTTCTCTGAAATATGCTTGTTATAATTTCTGTAGGACAAAAGGAAAAATAAAAAACTAAGTATACAAAACGGTGAAAAAATAAATAAAATAAACACACACATAGGGAATACCATTATATAACAATACTGTTGTATGTGTATAGATGGTTATACAGTTTTCCCTCTGTGTAATTAGAAAGTTAGTGTCACAAGGCTTCACACAGGTGCAGGAGAGAGGTGACAAAGGCAGAGGGACGTCATGGAGAGCAGCAGTGTGTTAGGACACCATGTCTGTAAATCTGTGCTTGTGTACTCAGAGCAGGAATACATTAATGGATACACTTGTCTGGGACACGGCAGACGCTTGTAAACACACTTTGACACACACACTTGCTTCTAGTAAGTACAACTGAACAAGCCTCTCTGCACACACAGACACACGCGCCCTTCAAAAGTAACACAATAAAGCCATTTTCAGATTTTGCATGTACCAGCCTGAATATGGCGTACTCATTAAACATTAACTTGGGATACATTAAGGCTGTGGTTTGCTCTGCTTTGTGACGCCTCGCCTGTTGTTGTGCTCGGGCCGTCTGAGTACATCAGGACGTTGTGTGATAGAGGAGGATGGGGAATACGTGGCATCCCCAGGGCTCTTGGAACATAACCCCCCCAACCCTTGGGTGTCACATCATCCCTCTCTCACCTCTCCCTCATCTACCCCTGCCTCTGTCCCATGTGGTACACAGCAGGCAATAGGGAAGGGTTAATGGGGGACTAAATCATGCAGATGAAGCCTCCACCATGAGCATACACCTGCAAACGTGTGGCAGTATGACCAAAACTCAGCAATGAGGTGCTGGAAAAACTGTCTTCCCGAGACATAACAATCAACATGACAGGGTGGAAATGTATGTCTTTTCACTTGTTTGTGGTTTGTTCACCTCTGTCAGTTGGTCTTTCACTTTCTGTAGATATTTTTGCCCCTCTCATATTTGCCCCAGTGTGCTGAGAGCGACTGAGAGCCGGACAGGAACAGATGGGGTGCTGGCAGCCATCTTTTACTCAGTTAGGTTGAGCAGACACGTGGGTGGGTGTGTTAATTAGCACAAACCAGTGAATGTGTATGTGTGTGTGTGTGTGTGTGTGCGTGAGTGTGAGCGCGTGCTGCAAGGGGCACAATAGACATAATTATCTCTGCTTGAGAAGCCCATTTGGGAGGGGATGGGGGGGTTGGAGGGATGGCATGGAGAGGCGGAGTTCAACAATGGCCCAACCACAGGCTTTGTGTGTACAGAGCAGAGGGCTGACAAGTGTCGGCTGTTATTGAGTATTTACACACTATTACACTCGCCTGCTCACGTGCACTTAACGCAGAAATGCACACACTCTGACGCTTCGGCCGTCGCTCTCGTTTGCTTTTTCGCCTCCTTGTCTCCATCAAAAACACACAGGCTCACACACAGCTATAGACACACACTTGCAGCATGTTTATGTTTACAGTGCATCAGTGTATCAGTGTCACTCAGAGTAAGAGGGAATGATAGGAAAGCCCCTGCGAGCACATCAGTCTGACAGAAACCTGGCCACTATGTAACCCTTCAAGCCAGGCTGTGAGAGTACAGAAGGAGGGAGAGAGGAAGCGAGAGTTTAGGAAGTTTCTTCTGCATTGACAAATTACCAAGATTATTTTGCTCCTTTGGCTTTCTTTTTTTTTGTGATGAAAATAAATTTTTTGTGAAAAGTCACATAAAGCAAACCAATAAAATGAAACAAAGCCAACCAGGCCAAATCTTACTGTTTTGAACTTTTCCAACAAATGTGACATCTTTTAAAATGCAGAAATCAGCTTTTAACTTATATTGTAATTGAATTATGGAGACATATCGGTCAAATGTCGTTGATATAGTGGGAGAATCAAAGTACCAAAATTGTAAACTTTTAATTTTCAGTAAATATAAATGGATGCGCAGTAGCAAATAATGGCATCTAAACAGAATCTTAGTAGCTTAGTTACTAAAGTTGTCGCATTATAATTGAAGACAAAAAGCTAATATGAGAAGGAAAGCAGATCAATAAAAGTAGTTTATCTTCATTGATTTCAGGTCATACCCACAATCCTGAGCTATCATTCCAATCAGTCAGTATTATTATCGTTGCCATTATTATTGACACTTTTTGTGATATCAAGGCAAAGAACGGGTCCCCGGTGGCGTTGTAAGAGATAGCTGTTAATCTGCATTTCCGTCCACATCCACAGTCATTAAGGAAAGTGAAAGCAGGAAGGCTTGTGTCAAGGCTTAGAGTAAAAGAGTTGCAGGGTTTATGTGGCGTGGATTGGGTTAAGAAATAGGATTGGAAGAAAAGAGGTTTTACCCCTTTTTTCCTACTTCCTTCCACGCTTTTGTTTAGGCAGGCGAAAGCAGGATTAGAGCGAGGAGATTACAGCAGGATCTACTAAGAAATCGTATTTAAGGAAATGCTTATTTTCACAACCACTCACAGCAGAGACTAGAAGTTTCGTGTCCCTTTCTTTCTTCATTTCTGTGTTGCTTTTGATCTCATTATTAAAGGCAGTGATTTGTTCTCTAATCCTGGCTTTCTACAATGCAAAAACTTATAGCTTTACAGTGTTGCCCCACTGTTTTATCCTGAAATGTTATCATATTTGATGTGTGGGATTGTAGTAAAAATATATGTTTACATACACTCAAAATTCTGGTATCAATTTTCTACTTCTGTGAGTCTCTCTGTGTGAGTGAGAGGTTCTTTTCCTCATGTTTCTGTGAATGTGGTTTATCATTCACAGTCTCATGAGGAGGCATGATGAGGGACTGGATGGGATCCCCGGTGGTCATCAAAGTGCCATGTTCCTACATGACCTCTCAATCAGACCTATTGATCCGCTTCACTATTAGCTATCCAAACACGCACAAAGGCCAGATCAACATCACAGACCCCGACTGATTATAGCGTGGGTCATAGTGAAAAGCTCCTCTGAGGTTTTAATGTGACAGAAACGCCTCTCTGAGGAAGAGGTGGCTTGTTGCTTATAGATTAGTATGCACATAGGAAATGTTCAATAATTCATTATTTTTGCAGTAGGTGAGTGGTTTGATCACTATAAAGTGAAACTCTGTTAAGACATCAGTCAATAACTGAGCATATACATACTACGGGGAAGAAATATATATATATATATATATATATATATATATATAGAGAGAGAGAGAGAGAGAGAGAGAGAGAGAGAGAGAGACATGCATCTATCTATCTATCTATCTATATAGTACAGTATGCACTTATAAATTTAGGAGGTAAGTCGCAAGAAGAGGAAGACAAGTGGTGTAAAACAAAGAACAAGAAGCATTATCCATAATCAGGTTTATGAGTCCAAGTAGGTGATTTAGTGCCTGTGTCTGCATCTGGATCCAGGAAACTTTGAGAAAATTCCTTATTATTTCTATATATAGCATCATAGCGTAGTCCAGATCTGTATATCTTTCTGGACGCAGGGACTAATCCATGCACGGTGAGGGGGGAGAAATTTCATATCTTCAGTCACAGGCTGTTCTAGCTATTTTGAGCTAATTTGAAATGCTAACTATGAAGACTGACAGCAGAAGAGTGAGTGTACTTCTATTGTGTGTACACATTTGTCTTGTGTAGCGTTACTGTGAAGCTGGACTCTGTCATAGGGTTACAAATTCAGACTGACAGCCTTTGGACTCTTGAGCATTCGATGCAGACTCAAGGAGAAAGTGCATCATAGAAATCACATTCAGCATTTGCACGTGCTGTAATGTAACTGTAGCTATACTGTACGCTAGACATTTTCTTTTCGGTTCAGTTTCACCTACAGATAATTTTTACATATTACAGTCACAAAGAAGGTCACAAAGAAGGTTGCTTACACTGTTTCAGAACTAAACTTTAAAAACTGAATCTTTTATGCTGACAGAATAACCGAGTTAGTGGTTCTTTAAATCTGTGACTTCCACCTCTCAGATGGTGATCTCCATTCTTTAATTGCAGTAACGATGATGAAACTCAGGATATTTGATACTTTGGTTATATCAGTCATTCCCCCCCCCACCTCCTTTCTCTCTCCCTCTCTCTCCCTCATACTGGGCAGTGACACTCCTCTGCCACCAGCACTCTAATAGGGAGGGACCAGGCAGCTCACTCAGTGCTGCTAATGCAGCTCACTGCCCCAGGCCATGGGGCTAAGCTGGAGTACACTACATCTCATCTCATCTCTCTCTCTGTCTCACACACACACACACATATGATGGCAGACACACACCATAAATCCAACATCGTCTCTTATCTGCAACTAAATCAAAACAAGGTGGAGGAGTGGAAAGCTTTTCATTGCCGGATGTTTACTTTTATACTGAGGTGCATTTTTTTGAAGACCAAAGTTACTTCAGTGTTTAAGCTTTAGTGCACAGAAAATTAGCTGTTCAATAGGAATTAATGGGACATCCAGTAAAGAGAAGGTGTTTGGACAATAGTGGCACGTGTCTCTACGATGCCATGCATTGGGATACATGTGTGTGTGTGTGTGTGGTTTCTGTCTCCCGGGACTCTCATTATCACTGCTGTCCCAGATGTCACCAAGCACATGAAACACACGTCATGAATAATGGAGTCCTATTTCTACATCTCTCCCCATTTCTCCCCTATCCGCCCACTCTCTTTCCCCTGCATCCCTCGTTTCCTCTGATGCTTCCACTGATGCTTAATTTTCTCTATCTGAGATGGTCCATTTAGCTTTACGCTGCATTGTCGCCCTGTCTGATTAGGGACGGCTTTATGGGGGGTAACATGGCACCTCTGCAGCGTTCTGTTCAGGTATATCTATGCAAACAATGTCTTTTGCATACAATTGGTTTCATGTCTGTCCCCGACGGTCCATTCAGTCTCTCGATACCCCCCCCCCCCCCCCCAACACACACACACACATACACACTTCATCCCCTCCCCCAGTGTTTACTGTTTAAAGTCACACAGGGCAAATTGGGACAGAGCAGTCAGTGGAGCAGAAGAGACGTGGTCCCATCATGGTGGAAAACTGGACTCTGCTTTCTTTTCTACCTCATCCCTCTGTTTCCCTGCCTCTTCTTAGCCTCCATGTTTGCCTCTTCCTCACTTCTGTCCCCCCAACTTTATGTCATTCGTTACCCTCACGGTGAGTTGGTGTACAACATCACGCAGCGGCAAGGGGCAGGGCAGGGAAAACATGATTGAAAGATGAGGTAAGCAGTCACAATTGGTTAGGAAAGAGGAGAGCAGTTAGGATTAGACAGTGAAGCGTGGCTTTTTAATGAAAACATGACAGAACCGCGGCTCCCTCAATGCCCTGCAATCTCGACCCCTTTCCAGAAAATGAGCGAGTGACAAAGAAGCGAGTGAGAGAGAAAGAGAGAATCGAACGCTGACACACAGATATTGTTCATGTGGCTTTAGTCCTATCTCGCACATTGACTCATGCTTTGTGTGTTGTTAACAAAGTCTCTCGTATTAAGGAGATGCAGTGGCTCCAGTTGCACAATTTGTTTTTACACCTCAGTTGTGCCAATAAAACCTGCTTTGAATATGAATTAAAAGGAGTTAAGAGGGTGCCATTCATAGATGTTAAGTAAGTGTGCAGCAGAATAAAAGCCAGGACAGTGTATATATTTAAATGGTTGACACCTGCTTCTACTTGAGCTTTTAATGTACACAGCATAGAAAAGGGAGAGAACAGAGGGAGGGTTGAGAGGGCTCCCGCTTTGAATACAGATGTAACACCCCCTTTTTTGCATAAAGGAGTGGAGAATACAGACGTGGGCTGTTATCTCCTTCTTACTTTACCCAGCATCATGCCCTTTACTTCTACCCTTTTTCTTATCCTCTCTTTCTCGTTATTAAAATCAAGTCAATGACTCATCGATGGCCCTCTTCCACTTTAAAGCATTCCTCTAGTGCAAAACTGGTCTACTGCCATTCACAGGATCCACTGTGCTAATTTTAACACGTAGTTTATTATTTTTTGTGCCAGCAGGCTAATAGTTTTTGTCCTATTTTAAGCCCGGTAGGTGTTTCTTTGTGTGTGCACGTGCCTTTGTGTGTGTGTGTGTGCAGACACACACACAAATCCAGGCCTCGTGTGCCTGGATTTGTGAGCACCAAGCATATTCCAGCACTGCAGAGAATATCTCCGGAATATGTTGTGCTTTTTTTTTCTTTTGTCTTCTTTCTGTGACAGTCACAAGTCTTTGATCTGCTCCTCCTCCCCTCCTCTGTCTTCTCACCTTCTTTCAAAATCTTCTCTGCAACTTGCCGTTAAGAGCACAGGTATAATGCAGAAATACAGAATGCAGTTTTTCTAAAGTGAGACTCCGAATGCTGTTTTTTAGCAGCTCAAAATCATTTTGGTGTTTAACCTCCTAAAACCCGAACTCTTCCATGGCATGCATTTTTAACTTCTCTTTGATATTTGGGCATATTAGACCCTGATGAATGTAAAAACAAGGAATCACCAGATTTTTCCTTTTTTTTTTTTACCTGATTTTTGTTTCTAAGAAAAATGAGAGCCACGTATGAGGACATTCGTTTTCAATTTCGATAAAACAGAGGCAGTACAATGTCCTTGTAAGTGGATATCAGGCCCTTGTAGAGCAAAATTTAGTATTTTGGTCTAGACAACCCAAAATGTGATGTCCACATATGTGCGCGCCAGGTCCTAGGAGGTTAAAGGATATAAAATCAATTTCAATTAGAAAAGACTAATAAAGCTTTGACACTCAGGTGCAGATGCATTTTTGTGGGTCTGGAGCTCAAACCCTTCTGTTACCATCTCCAATCAAAATATTATCAAGGTTAATTTCTTTTCCACTGTAATTAAATACTTTGAAAAACCTGGATTTTAGTGTCATAACTTAAAACCTCCAAGCCATTGTGAAGAATTATGTTTTAACTGTAAAAGATACTGCAAAATGTGGCATACTGTACTATACATATACTTAATAGATACTGACAGGATTAATAACTAGCAGTAAACTGTTATTTTACAATGTCCCTACTGTATTCTACACTAACAGTTTCTTACATTGACATATAACTGCATGTCCTCACCCCTGTGCCTCCTGAGACCCCACGTTTTCATATGGGGACATTTTACATTCTGGGTTTTCTGTACTTTACACTTTATTCTGCTCAATAGTGCAGATGCCATCTTTAACAAAGTGTTAAAAATGGCATCTGTATCGTTTATGCTACAAAATAAACCCACTTTCAGGTTTGTTATTTATAGTTTTATATATTCTAATTATTTTTAAAGTCAGATTAGTTTCAGGTAGCATCCAGAGTGGATTTACTAGGTTTTTTCAGTTCAGCTTTAATTCACTATTCAAAAAATAACTTTGATTGATGACGATTCTTTTTTATTTTTATTTTTTTAATGTATTTTTACATCTTAGGTTTACTCACTTTTTTGAGATTTAAAAGTACCAGAGCTCAAGTCTCAGGTGTAGTTTTTGTCCTTATTTATTTAATCAATCAATCCCCCGACTTCCTGATATTCTTTCGGAATAACAAACTGTCAACACTTTGTGGTCAATTATTAAATTATTAAAATGTTTAATAGTTTAATGCTTCTGATTTTAAAAAGTATTGTACAGTATTTTAAAAACAAATTATACATTCAGTCACAAATTTTCCTGCATTTTTACAACAGTTTGTTACAATGAATCAATTTACATTAAAAGCCTCAGGTAGAGATTAAATATCAGTGTTGTGACATGTGAAATGTGCAGAGAAACGACAGTCCCAATTTTGTTTGAAAGCCTCTGTGTAGAGAGAGGCACTGTAATGTTGTGATTGTTTGAAGGAATCTAAAACCTTTGACCTTCTCCGTGTGCTGCCTTACACTCGTCATAATGCGCAGTAACCTTCATTTAACTGGGAAAGCCCTTAGAAACAAGCATCTACTGCCTTTGACCATCAGCAGCGTTGAGTAAGATGAAGAATCCAGGGGTCAGATTGTAGTGATCCACCAGGAGGAAAACAGGAATCAGAGTTCGATAGCTCATTAGCCTTTTCCAAACTCATTAGATATGGGGTCCATATTGGAAGTCCCATGGGAGCAAAGGTGTTTTACTCAGACTGAGCAGGTTAGTATCATAAGAAAATTCTTGCGTAGGTGCCTTTAAGTAGACTGATTGGTCTAATATAGGATATTGTGGAAATTTGCACCTCTAAACATGTAGGTCGGATTCACTGTTGGGAATAGTGCTGAATAAACTGTTCATGAATGAAGTTCCAAATATTTTATTAGTTAGTTAAAGGAGGTGACAAATTGTTAGTTATTTTCATGATTTTGAGGTGCAGAACTGGATTAAATGATCTCTGAAACCAGCAAACCTCCAACTGAGGCTTAGGAAATCGGGAAGCTATAACACGGTGCATTGTGTTGTATGTTTTTGTAAAGTATTTGTGATTGGATACGAAGCTACTTGCATGTGAAAAGCTATATTTAGCCACTTCAAACTGATCCTACTTTTCTTTATTGATTTAAGCGACTTCAACAGCCAGTTTGCCGTTGCGATTTTTGCATTCACACAACACCTAGGGTATCAACATTTGGTCCTTGATGATTGTAAACACGCTGTGCTTTAATAATTGCTGAAAGTACACCAAAATCGTAACAGGATGCCAGTGAGAAGACCCTAGCAACAGGGAGAGGATGAAGAAAGCGTGAGAGTGGGAGGGAGGGGGAAAGATGCAGAACATCAATAAATAATGGCCCCACTGAGGAGGTGGAAATATGGGCCTCGTTATCTTTGCGCCGACGCCTTCATTTGCATGTGAGAAAATGAGGCTGCTACTAACTCGCACACATGGTGCGCACACATACACACTGCTGGACTCGCATGAGCTACAGTATACATCCTATTTATAGACTATTTCTTGCTTTTATTTTTTCCTATTCTCTCACACATTTACACTTCTATTAATTCCCCTTTCCTTCCTTCTCTTTGGAATTTGTCAGAGCAGCAGCTCTGGTCTGTGTGACTGTGAGGCTGCCGGCATTTTGTTGGTTTAAAAAATAAAGTGAAAGCACACCTTTATCACAGGCTTGGTAGGAACTTTAACTTTACTAATGCCCTGTTTAACATTGCAGAGCATACAGCTGGAGTATACACCGCTACAGAGTAGTTGCCTGGTGAAACACCATTAAGTGATTGGGTAAAGCAGGTGGCTTTTGCAGTGCCTTGCTCATGAGTAACTGGGCTCTCTTATACACTTGGAATAGCAGACTTAACCTTAGTTTATCTCTATGTGCCAACATTTACATAAAAAAGGGGAAAAAGAGCAAATCCAATTCAGTTATTTTAAAAATTTCATCAAAACTAAAAAAATGTACACTCCTGATTAAACCGTTAAATTATCCACACTATATACAGTTTTTTTCTGTCAGAAATAAAAATCCATTTCCCGTACTTGTAGCTGCAGAAGGAGATAAAAATAGTTCCCCTCTGGACCTCATCTGCATCTGGGCATCACCCTGTTTTTGCCTGTGAATGCATCTCATTGAGAGTGACCAAACTCATACAGGATCTAACAATGTCACAATCCTCTAGGCCATGCAGCTTCTTTCAAAGCGCTTCTTCTCGGGTGAAAGGACTCTTTAAAGAATCATTTATACATGATACAAAATTCTTTAACCTTTTAAATGGTTCTTTCAGAGCATTTCTGAGGATCTGTAAGTGCCTCACTCTGTTTCTTTTTTTTTATTTTACAGCCGTTTTGGTTAGATGTTAAACAGGTTGGTATTTATATATTGCTTTGTAGTCTTACTAAGCAGTCACATTGCCTTTTTTGTTGATCAGTGTTTTAAAATCTAATGCTAAGGTAATAAAACATTTCAAAATGCAAATCTTGAGCTGTGTAAGTGCTGGGTTATCCCTGGATTATGCTTCAGCAGGAAATCTACACAGTAACTTACAACAAAACCAGAAGCTCCTACAAAACGCTATGCTGTAACCTTCCACATAACCTGAGATGCACTTCCAGAGAAATGTAAATACACGTTGGTTCGACACAGCCCGAAAAGGCTTGAATGGTGTGCAAGGGTTAGAAAGGGGTTTGTGGTGATGTCGGAGGTTAGGACGTAGATTTCCCAGAGAAGTCTAAATCCGACTTTAGAATCTTTATTTTGCGGTTTATCTCAAGAGTTAACAGTTTTCCAACTTAAGTTTTATCTGCTGCAGTTTTTGCATCTTTCTTCTAGATTAAGTACATACATACATGTGCATGGCTCTGACTTCCTTTATGCTTAGTATACATGGATGAGTTGAAACTAAAGACAAAATATAGCTTCGAGTCTGACAAATCCAATCCAATCCATCATCTTCAAGCTCTGTAAGGGTCTGTGTAACATGAAGGAGGCACAACGAAAAAGAAATCTGCAACAGAAACTACTGTACTGTTTTTATATTCAGAATGCCTGTACAGTATGCATGCATTTCTGTGTGTTCTCCTGAAGCAGTGTGTGTGTGTGTGTGTGTGTGTGTGTGTGTGTGTGTGTGTGTGTGTGTGAGAGAGAGAGAGAGAGAGAGAGAGAAAGATGTACAGTTCTGTTTCTCATTGTCTAGTCAAGTCAGCATGAATAAAAGCTGAGGGAGCACAGTGATTTCGGATTTAGTAATTAATATTTTACTCTGTCTGCCACTCTGCTTAGAAACTCAGAGCAACAAAAAAAAAGAAAACAGCGAGAAAGCGAGAGAGCAAGAGGAAAAGGGTGAGACTGATGACTGATGAGGGTTCACACAAAGACATGAAGTGAGTCAACCAACGATAGACTGATTCTATGAACAAACCACTCAGTTGTGATGGCTGGATAGTGAGAGGACTAATGTGATGTGTATTGTGTAATAAGTGTTGTTTAAGAGGCTGCAGATGGGATGAATTCAGTTCACTGCTGCAGACGGGGACAGAAAGAATGGCTTTGACAGATCCTGCTGACTCTCTCTCTCTCTGTTTCTCTCTCCCTGCCTATGTCAGAGTGTTGTGACAGGCTAGTCGTCGGTGTTGTGGGAGTAGCAGTCTTAAAGTGCTCATTATCCTGTAAGGCTTCATTCTAAGGGGGCAAACAAAGGCTGCTGTGAAATTGCAGCCTGTGCCTCCTCCCGGGTCATACAGTATATTCGATGCAAACACATTCACAGTGCATAACTGCTACCTTCCGTATACCTGCTCAACCCTCTGAAAGACCCTGATAAACACAGACTCTGTAGTTTAAATATTGATGCTGGTGAATGTGAAAGCAGCCAGTCCAGTTGTTACCCCGTGGTTGGATGCTAAAAGGCACAATTGATAATTAATGCTTACAAACCTAAAGAAATCTTATTGTAATGACTGTCACACTTAAGGTAAGCTATGAGATTATTTGTGCTGTGAGGACATAGCACAGCTTTGTTAATGTGAGGTTTGTGGACTTTATCAGGAAATGTAAGACAGCTTACCTTTATGCAAAGAAACAATGTGCTGTATAAATTACGCAAGAATATCTTGGTAAAGGGAGTCATTGCAAACTGATGTCTGCCTTCACTATACACAGCTTGAAGACTTTGTAATGCTGACATAACTGTTCTTTGAGTAGCATAAAACAAACACTAAGAAAGAGAAGACACAGAGGCACACTTGATCTTTGGCCTTCCTGTTTTCTTATCATGCATAAAAGGAAGAACATTTAAAGAGTTTTGTGATGGTAGTTAGTGTGATGTGCAAGAGTTATAAGCTGTGTGTGGAGGGAGACAGTAAATCTGTCTCTCCTCTGTCTGTGGGTGGTGTAAGTGACCGCTGGGTGTCCTCCAGGTCTTGAAAGAGTGCCAGGCTTTGGGAAGCAGCATTATTAGGCAGGTAGTGCCAACTGTTCAGGCAGCTGTTTGTTCTAAGAACAATATGGTTTTGCAGTATGCACTATGTATTTGAACGAGAGTGATCATCACGAAAGTGTGGGAACAGGAGGGAGTGAAAAGGTTTTTACACACAAGGTCTTCAGAGTGATGTTTTACCTGTTGTCACTTCTCCTTTGAGAAGATTAATGTTGATCTTTTCTTAATGTGTCTTCCTCAGGTAACAGGTTCTTGCTGACCTCCTTTGGGGCTCTTTACATCTCCGATGTTCAAAAAGAGGATGCTCTCTCTACATACCGGTGCATCACCAAGCATAAATACAGTGGCGAAACACGGCAAAGCAATGGAGCCAGGCTCTCTGTAATGGGTGAGTAACTGGTGTGTGAACTTACCTTTTTCTCTTTGTCTTGACAAAAATGTAACACCATGTCTGCATTCCAGACCCCAACGAGTCTGCACCCACCATCCTGGACAGTTTCCAAGCAGGGGAGGTCTACGCAGGCCATAGCATTGAGCTCCCCTGCATAGCGGGAGGATACCCAAGCCCTACTGTGCGCTGGCTGAAAGATGGTCGCCCACTACCCTCAGATGCCCGCTGGACGCGGCGATTGACAGGGCTGACCATCAGTGACCTGAGGCAAGAAGACAGCGGCAGCTATGCATGCGAGGTCACCAACAGTTTTGGCTCAAAGGAGGTGTCTGGACAGCTTCACGTGATAGGTGTGTGAGGCTCATTACACACAGATACGCACACACGCTCACACACATCTGCAAAATATCTGGCAGACTGGCTCGTTGTCTTGTCAGTGAATCAGCCTTGCAGACAGACACAGTTGTAAGCACCTTTAAGTGTTTGGTTTGGGGCGCACATGTAAGTCCAAGCTAAAGTGTGTCTGTTACAAACATATGTGTGAGCTGTAGGATGTCCCATCATATCAGACCTCAAAAGGAGAGACAGGGCGGTAATTCGCTCAGGCTGATTCCATATCACAGCTGCCAACACCATTTACCATCAGAAAAGAAGAAGAGTGAGGAAGACAGAGATAAAGACAAGGGGTCATGCGGGGGGCGGTCGGACACCCAGACAGTGCTGGAATGACATTATCTACAATGTAATAACGAGATAATAAGAAAGGCTGAGCTAAAGTGTGTAAAGTATACAAAGAAACAAAGGGAGTGAGGCGAGATAGAGCGAGAGAATAGAGAGGCGGTAGGCTTTGCCAGTGGGCACATCATGGCAGCACAGTCTGTGACTCTGACAGGGTGAGTAGGGGGGGTTGGGAGGCACAGTGATGCCCCCCAGCATACACCACCAGCTGCCTTATTGCTCACTGACATTTGCGTACACACATACACACATGTAGACACGCGTTCTCGCTGACACACAGACACACTCACACACACAAGTGGACAGAGATGTGAAGCGATATCTCCAGCTGCTTTTTTAATGAGTGCGTCCAACTGATTGAGTCACCACTGCTGATTGTACTCGCTCTCTTTCTCCCCATCTCTGTGAATGAAAACGCCTACTGTAAGCACCATGTGTCATGTTTTGAATCCAGTTTAATGATTTTAGAGTGATGCAGGAAAGGCAAAAGACACAAAAAAACTCCTTTTGAAATAAGATAATATAATTAGTAAATAAAAAGGTAAGTTAGCAGGCTACAAATCACATTGATGCCTTTTGATTATTATAGCAGATATACTATTTAAGTGATCCACATTTTTGTTTTATGAACTCCTGTGGTCTTCTCTCAGATCCACTACGAGTGACCTTGTCCCCTAAGAATCTGAAAACGGGCATCAGCAGCACACTGTTCTTCACCTGCACTGTGGAAGGCTCTCCAGAATATACCATCACCTGGTACAGGAACACAGAGCCAATTGTCCCAGACGAGCACATCTCCATCCAAGGACAACACAATGACACCCTGCAGATCACTGCAGCACAGAAGCTTCACTCTGGGGCCTACCAGTGCTTTGCTTCCCGAAAGGGCCACACTGCTCAGGACTTCTCTATTATTCTGCTAGAGGGTACGTGGACAGTGACTTAAATAAGTGCAGGTATTAGGCGCCATAGTCTTTGTGTTCAAAGCTAATATGTTTGCTGTGGGCTTTGCAACTTCTCAAGTATTCTGCTTTTCTGTCAGAACTTCTCACTTTCTATTTATGTCCTTCTGTTTCCTCTCTCCCCCTGTCCTCTCAGATGGTACTCCTCGTATTGTGTCTTCCTTCAGCGAGCGGGTGGTAAACCCCGGCGAGCCTTTCTCCCTTATGTGTGCAGCCAAAGGAGCCCCACCCCCTTCTATCACGTGGACACTGGACGATGAACCTGTGGTTAGAGATTCAACCTACAAGACCAGCCAGTACACCCTGTCGGATGGCCTGACTGTATCGCACGTCAACGTCAGCAGTCCACTTATTCCAGACGGAGGAGTGTATCGTTGCGTCGCACGCAACTCGGCCGGTAGCGCCGAGTACCAAGCGCGCATAAACGTAAGAGGTGCCTGTCTGCTTTTCAATATAAATGCACTCTACACCTGAATCTATACAAACATACAGGAGCTAGTGAGAGGCATTGCACACATCTATCTATCTATCTATCTATCTATCTATCTATCTATCTATCTATCTATCTATCTATCTATCTATCTATCTATCTATCTATCTATCTATCTATCTATCTATCTATCTATCTATCTATCTATCTATCTATACACACAATACACTGAGTGAATTTGTGATTAGGCTAAAATCAACAAATATCCTCTATCAGATTTTAGTAAAGGGGGCACAACTAACCTCCCTTTCCACCTGTCAACTGGCCCCAATCACTCTATCCCTCAACCTTTATCTCTTCCCTTCCTGTCTCCGTGGCTGCCCTCTATATTCTGCCATGACCTCCCTCACCTCATCTCCCCCTTTCTCCAACCTCTGTGTTTCTCTCTGTCTCCTCCCTCCATCCCCTCCCTCTCTTCCCCGTGTCTCCAGGTCCACCTCGAATTAGACCCATGCGAGACATCACCGCAGTGGCGGGCAGAAATACCTATATAACGTGTCGTGTGATTGGGTACCCGTATTACTCCATTAAGTGGCTGAAGGACGGCATGCAGCTGCCTGATAATCATCGTCAAGTGGTGTTTGAGAACGGCACACTGAGGCTCACAGACGTGCAGAAGGGTGCAGACGAGGGGACCTACTTGTGTAGCGTTTTGATCCAGCCCCAGGTGTCAATCAACCAGACTGTCCACGTCACTGTCAAAGGTAAAGCTGAAGAGGAGTATGGATGCACTGGGCAGTGTTTTTGGTCAATTTATACCTATTTTATGAACCCAATTTATAGAATTAAGCTGCAGTAGAGATAAAGTGACACATCAGTTGACAGGGAGATATTGCATCTTCATGCTTTTCCCAAATCTATTTCAACTAGAGGTAATGCTCCATGCATACCCAAAATTCAAATTCACTTAAAACAGTAGTGAAAAAAAATCTTAAGAAATCAATCACCAATACTAATACTACTTTGGTTTTCAAAGTGCTTCCTTTAGCTTAAAAAAAGATGGGGAAAAAAAGCGATGCAAATAAAATTTCTTGATGAAGAGCAGCCAGTCACTGCTACTTGGGGGACACCAGTGTACAAAGCTGTCAAGTGCAACTTTAGTAATGCTGTTGAATGCAGATGAATGGTGTTTTGGGGGTAGATTTATGTTTGTCGTGCGTATTTCATTTAGTCTGTGAGCGGGATAACGATAGCAGTAAGCAGGGCAGCTGCAGAGGTGTTTGAGGGTGTGTACATGTGCCTGTGTGTGAGTGTGTCTCTGATTTAATTAGATGAATAATAATGAAGCCTAGATTAAATCCCCCAGATGTCTCAGCTGTAGTACCCCCACCTCAACCTCCATTACCATGGCAACGGAATGACTTCCCCCTGCCAATTGGACTGTAACCAGAGCAGCTATTATGGGCTGCAGGAGATGTGGGGTGGGGGGTGCTGAAGAGGGGCCTACTGGCCAATGACCTTCTCCCTCTCTCTCTCAGACTCTTAGCATTGCTCCAGATGGCCACATTGCCGCTCTTCAACATCTATCACTGCCTTTATTCCACTGATTTCCTTTCTCTCTCCTCTAGTGCCACCGCTCATCCAGCCCTTCGATATCCCCTCTACCTCAGTGGGGAAGCTCATGTACATCGCCTGTGTGGTATCATCTGGGGACATGCCCATACGCATCACCTGGCACAAAGACGGCCAGCTCATCGTGCCAGGCTCTGCCTCTGGTGTTGCAATAGAGACCAAAGAGTTCATGAGCTCCCTGCAAATTTCCAATGTGACACTGAAGCACAATGGAAACTACACCTGCATCGCCAGCAATGCTGCTGCAACTGTCAGCTGGGAAAGACAGTTGATTGTTACTGGTGAGGGGTGACGTGTAATGTGTTAAGTAACCATAGAACTGTTATGTGATCACTTACTTTTTGTAACTTTTACCAAGTTTTTCCATTTATATAAAATCAGGATTTCTGTTTCTCAGTGCCGCCGCGTTTTGTGGTGCAGCCCAACAATCAAGACTGTATCTATGGAAAAGCTGGAGTACTTAACTGCTCCGTGGAAGGTTACCCCCCTCCAAAAGTCATGTGGAAACATGCCAAAGGTAAAATCTGTACATTATCCTCATGGCATTGCAGTAAAAGCTACACACGAACAAGAAAAAGTGTCATGCTTCCATACATGCTTTGTGTTGTGTCCTGCAGGCGTAGGAAACCCTCAGCAGTACCATCCTGTCCCACTAACTGGCCGTATCCAGATCATGTCAAACGGTTCTCTGCTGATCCGACATGTTCTTGAAGACGACCGGGGGTACTACCTCTGTCAGGCCTCCAACGGAGTGGGCTCAGACATCAGTAAAAGCATGATCCTTACTGTCAAGAGTAAGTGTCAATCCTCTGCTTTTTGGCATGAACCCATTTCTTTTCAAACCCACATCTCCTGGATTGCGGCGAGATAAGTCTCAGCTTTTTGGACAGGGATCAGCTCTTCTAAGATGCACTTTTGCCCCAGGCTAGTGCGGCCTGTGCTTAACATAGCCTAACCTAGTCTCTGTCCTGCACATCCTTCACTGGGGGTGCCTTTCCTATTGACTGATGTTCTCTGGCTGTCAGCCTGTGTGCTACAGAATGTTTGGTGGGGAAAAGGGTTGATGAATTAGTGATGAAAGCAAAACCACAGGAACCTCTTCAATCAATAATCTACGTCTAAGTAACAGAGGAGGAAGAGAAGCGAAAGTAGAGACCGAAAAGAATAAAAAGAGGGAGGAGGTGGTGTTAGAGGCCAGTGGGGCTTGAAGCATGAAATGAAAATGGGGAATAAAATGGAAAAAAAGAGATGTCTATACATGTGTAATATATCCTTGCTCAGTTTCCAATACTACACACCCGTTTTCCCTCATGTCATTATTCCATACAAAACGATTCATCATGCTGACACTTGTCTATGAATTTGCTCAGTCCCTGCCATGATCACCAGCCACCCAAACACTACCATGGCGAGGAAGGGCCAGATCAAGGAGCTGAACTGCACAGCACGGGGCGAGCAGCCCATTATTATCCGCTGGGAGAGAGGGGACACAGTCATTGACGCAGAGAGAAATCCCCGTTACTCCATCAGCATCAACAAAAAGGGGGATGAAGTCATCTCCACCCTAAAGGTCAGATAATATATACTTATACTCTTCAGGCCTTTAGTGTAGCTTAATGCCATTACACCGAACTATGCTGAAAAAAAAATCTACTTCTACTATAGGCTATTGCAGGGTTTAGTAAGCTTTAGAGGTGCATGTTTTCAGATTTTATATTTATTTTTGGGATTTTTTTGCAAAAGTGTTCTAGAAATATTTTCTTAAAAAAAAGTCCTATTAAAGGAAGTTATTATGGGAATATTTTTAGGATATTATATTCCTAAATTTCACACGTCATCTTTCCCTGTTTGTGCTGATGCTCGCAGCTTAACCCAGCCGAGCGAGGAGATTCTGTCTTCTTCTCCTGCCATGCCATCAACTCCTATGGAGAGGGCAGAGGGCTCATCCAACTCACTGTACAAGGTATTTCTATAAACAACTGCAAATCCCTACTTCTTTTATTTAAATAAAGAATTAAGGGGAAAAAAGTATGTAAACAACCTAATGAGGAAAGGTTATTTAACGAGATACTGATGGTGGTAAAAACACAGGAAAATTCTTTTTTTTTCCACCCTCACGCAGAGCCACCCGATCCTCCCGAGCTCGAAGTACGGGAGGTGAAGGACAGAAGCATGAACTTGCGCTGGATCCAAAGGTTTGATGGCAACAGCATCATCACCAGCTATGACATTGAGTACAAAAACAAGTCAGGTGGGTTATTAAAAACAACAAGCCTAATCCCTAATGTAAAACTTATTTCAATAATTAAAAACTGAAAAAATAAACCTCTGCTCATATTCAACAGACACATGGGATCACATGTACACAACTAGGAACATCTCACCCACCAACAATCAGGCCAACATTGTAGAGCTGCACCCGGCATGCGTTTATAGTATCCGCATGTACTCCTACAACAAGATTGGCCGCAGTCTTCCCAGCAAAGAGCTCACAATCAGTACCGAAGAAGCACGTAAGTGATTGTTTTTCTCTAAATATCACGTTTTTAGTATCTAGTATTTGTTTTTGCTGTCTCTGTATGGAGTAGAGCCATCACTATTAGCATTAAGGCTATCTGATATCTTCCATCAACAGCACCTGACGGGCCTCCGATGGATGTAATCCTGCAACCGATGACATCTCAAAGCATACGAGTCACATGGAGGGTAAAATCACTGTTGCTTACGACTTCATTTAAGTATTAAGCCTAGTATCAGTGGAAATAACTAGAAAGCAAACAATGATGGGATATAAAGATATGCTCCATGATTTAAAACAACAAGGTTTCAGTGATCTCACAAACAAATCCAAAATGTTAAGAGACACCTGTGAAATTGTTGGTTACAGAAATGCAAAAAGAAATAAAATTTAGAATTTATCTCGTTTAATTTCTTTTTTTTTTACATATTGCTGTCAAATTTCATAGTAAATCTTTTTTTCTCCAAACTTTCAGGCTCCAAAAAAGGAGCTGCAAAACGGTGTGATCCGCGGCTACCAGATTGGATACAGAGAGAACGGTCCAGGTAGCAATGGGCAGTATAGTATTGTGGAGATGAAAGCTACGGGGGACAGTGAAGTGTACACCTTAGACAACCTAAAGAAGTTTGCCCAGTATGGGGTGGTGGTCCAGGCCTTCAACAGAGCTGGGACTGGCCCATCCAGTACCGAGATCAATGCTACCACTCTGGAAGATGGTAAGTGGACAGCAAGATGAAGAAAACGAGGAGAAGACTGTGAGATACAATTTAGGAGAGTATGGGAGGAAAAGAGGAGGGACTGTAAGAAAGAAATTTAAAGATCCAAAAGGAAAACATGAAAATAATAGTCAAATGCAATAACAGGATGAAACACTCGTGAATGAACATAACATTCATGTAGAAATGCATGCTCAAACAAAATGTTTGAAATAAATTCGCAGTACATCCCCCATTATTCTTTCCACTTTAATTAGCACCTTCATTAGGCTGGTAGAGAGCGAGAGAGGAACAAGGAACCCCATTACTCTTTAAATGTCTGCCCACTCTACCTCCCTTTTCCCTGGTCTGCCTTCTTTATCTTCCCTTTCTTCCCATGGGTTTCCTTGTCATCCTCCTCACTGGTCCTCTGTCTATTATCCGTGTTTTTATTTCTTATACTTTTTTGGACCCTTCCTGTCTGAGAGGAGAGTAATGACGGGCACTTGGATGATGAAAATTGGCCACGCAGGTAGTCAGAAGCTGCCTCTACAGCTTCAATTAGCTTAAACAAGAACATTGTCTTCCTTTAGATTGTATCCTCCACATTTCAGCTCACACCCTGCTCATCTGCATTTTGACCCCTTTGGTGTAGCTCTTTTACTATTCATGTTGCTCTCTCAGTGCTCTTCCTCCTCTCCATCAAGCCCCCTCCACTTCTCCTCTCCTCTCTAAAAGCTAGGAATGAACAAGGAGCTATTCAGGACTAATTTGAGCTTATTTGACTGATTTATTTCAGCGGAGATTTCCTGTGGTTTGTGGCATTGAGTTATTATTACTTATCAGTGCTTCGGCTGCCATGCTACGTCGGACCAGATTTCAGTAGAAGCCATTAAAACACTAAGAGTACTCAAATATAGTTTAACAGTGCAGCACTAACACTCACTCTCTATGTTCCCCAGTGCCCAGCGAGCCTCCGCAGAACGTGAGAGCAATCTCTGTGACATCAGATGAGGCAGTGATCACATGGGCAGAGCCTCCACGGCTGACGCTGCACGGTGTGCTGAAAGGCTACCGGGTTGTGTTTTGGTCCCTCTTCCCTGACGGAGGTGGGTGCTGTGGGGGCCAGGCCCAGTGGCCAATGCAGAGTAATTATCACCTATCTCATTCTAAGATTCACCAACCCGCCCTCCCACTCACCTACCTTTCTGTCAGTGCTGTGAGTCAGAATGTGTTGATGTGTATCCACACCTTTCTCATAAAGCACTTCCTGGTCCTGTGTGTTTTTGAATTTGTCTGTTTGTCAAATAGACTGTATGTCCAAGATGGAGATATGGCTCAACTTTAGCTTAAGGGCTAGCCTTTGATTTCACAGAAGTGACCACATTTAGATGAGAGGGTGATGCACCCATCCATAGGCAGCGGGGGTGCATCACAGAGGCACAAATACCTACTATTTACTACATACAAATAAAAGTCTTGGAAAACTAACAGTTAGTTGCACAGCGTGCTATATTATTTGCCAGATAACTGCTCCAGAAGCACCAACACCCCAGACACGATCAACGTCATGCACCTAATAATACAAAGCATAAGTCCTAATCACATTTAATTGACTGAGTTATGTAAAAAAGATGCCTCTGTAGAGTTCGTAGGACTTGCTACAGCATCATTTTTATGTAGCATATTGCAAACATGTTTTTTTTTTTCAGCTCTTAAGTTAGTCATTTTAATTTGAAAGTTGCCTTAAGGTATTTGAGTTTTTGGCACTTCTGCACTGGTTTCATTTTTCACCCCCAAAGGCTTCTGTTAAGTCTGTCATAGTTTCTTAGATTTTTAATAAGACTTGTGATCAGAAAGTCACACAGTATAGCAATGAGTGTCTGTGTGTTGTAGGTCCAATATCTGTGCAACTCTGTTTCCTAAAAAAATATTTACTCCTCCTTTAGACACAATGTTGAAATAGGAAGGTAATTATATTCATGAAAAAAAAGTAATGGCCACGTATTACATTACCAAATAAATGCAACTGCAAATAAATATATTTTGTAGGAGACAGAGTTGATGTGTGTTGTTACTCCTATCATCACCTATACCTTCTAAAAAGAGTTTTTCTCCTCTCCCTCAGAATGGGGAGAGATGCAAAACATCACCACCACACGTGAACAGGTGGAACTGCGAGGGCTCGAGAAGTTCACTAACTACAGTGTTCAGGTGCTGGCCTACACACAAGCTGGCGATGGGGTCCGCAGCAATGTCCTCTATATCCAAACCCGAGAGGATCGTGAGTATACAATTCATTTGTTTTTTACATGAAGAAAAGTGTGCGATGTAAGGAGATGGGAAATGGGATAGAGGTAGATTTTAAAAAAGGGAGCTGGTTGTATCTCAAACCCATAACAAAAGCTCATAACAAGCTATGCTGGGAATCTCCATTAGCTGTGCTAATGAGAATTAAGAGGCTTTGAGTCCACAGCTCAGGGCTAAGGGAGGTGTTTCGGGAGGAGGAGGGAGAGGTGATGTCTTAGAGCATATAGCATCCAGGAGTCAGCCATCAGCCTGGGCCTGCATCCTTACCACCAGCCCTCTTGCCATAGGCATAGGGATTAACTCCTTTTGGATTAGAGAGAATTAATTTTGTGCTTACACCATTGGAGGCAGGATTACAGCCAGATCCATGTCTCTTTATAAAGGAGGAGGAGGGGCCTGGGGGGCTGAAGATGGAAAGATACAATGGTGATCGCACAGCCCGTTCTTGGCTGACAAAAAATAATGAGTGAAAAAATTATAAGAGAAACACCACAGCTGAGGTGTTTGTTTATTTGTGTCTAGACTGCTGTCCTCTTGTGATTGACTCAGTGTTCCATCGTGTATTTTTGTAAATGAGACTGTTCACTTAGTAGTGTTCTCTTCCTCATCATCACTTGGGTTGTGCTAGTTCTGCAGCAGACTGTCTTGGCAGACTGTCTGTCTGTGTATCTGTCTGTCTGGAGTCCTGGGCAGATTTTGGGCACCAGATGGGACCTGACTGTCCCATCTCCTACTGGTGCTTTGACATGGGGGTCCAGTTATGATAATGATAGCCTCCTGTGTGCCTCCCTGCTGCCATCGTTACATGATCCCTGTCACTTTTTTTGTCCCTGCTTACTTCGTTTAAAACTTGCGTCTCTGCTTTCTGAGTTTTTGTTGTTTTCTTGCCCACTCATGTCCTCTGTAGGGGAAAGAGATCTGAGGGTAGAGAGTGGCAGTATGACGGCATCAGGGGGCCTCACAAAGAAAAAAAGAGGAATGGGGGATGGATTTAGAGGGCTGGGTCTTACACTGTGGTAGCCTCCTTCTGTAGAGGCCAGATGAGGCCCACTGTCAGGCACAAGTTATATTTATGGTTTGGTTTGAATAGGGTTGATAGTGTGGACCCAGTACTGTAAGACCGATGAAACAAAAGCATTATTGTTCACCTTTCACAGTATCCAGTGTCCTGATGTGTTTTTGTAGTGTGCATGTTTTTTAAGCCCCTTTTGTGCCATTATCTCGTAATCAGAGTATTAAACAGTGTCCAGTGCCAAGCTGAAGTGGCTAGCAGAGGATCAGACACTAATGTCTAATCTGTTTGAGAGTTTTGAGAATGCTGGGTGTCACAGAGTCAGAACTGCTGACCAGTGTCTGAATGAACATATGTCACAGCCATCCCCTCAAAAGGATGTTTTTCAAAGTCCTTCCAGAGCAGCTTAGTACAGGCTAAGACTTCCAATCCGCAAAAAAAAAAAGCCTGCTCACTTTAATAGCCATCCAACACCCAGCATGTGCCTGCACAAACACAAACACACACACATATGGATGCCCGCCATGCTGATGTTGCTATGTCTTTTCTCCTAGTTCCTGGTCCACCGGCTGGCATCAAGGCAGTTCCCTCCTCCTCAACTAGTGTGGTTGTGTCCTGGTTGCCTCCTCTCAAACCAAATGGCATTATCCGCAAGTACACCATCTACTGCTCCAGTCCCGGATCTGGACAGCCAGTAAGTGCCTCCTCTGTGGGTGTGATTCATATAGGGCCAATTTATCTCTGAGGTCCGTGAAAACCAAGTAACTTATTAAATTACCAATGGAAATAATTCATTTGTAAGCGCTGTTATTAAATGAACCTGTATGCATGCATTTGTGTGTGTGTGTGTGTATGTGTATGTGTGTGTGTGTGTGTGCGTGTGTGTGTTGCGCATGTCTCTCTTTCACTGTGTTTGCACCATCGCTTTATTTCCTGCCCTCCCAGATGAACAGATGAGGTTGTCTTGGCAACGTGATGAGACGTAGATATGCAAATGAGCCAGAGAACAAGCTCACACATGCACACTGCCGCATCAGAAGCACACACTCACAGAGACATCACATTTCGACATTTTCTATTTATACACATACGTGCAAGCATTTCAATTGTGGTTAGATCATGTGCACACAAACACCAGCACACGGTGAAGTCTGATATCAGGCTAGAATCTCACTTTCTTATTATTCACAAATACTCCTCCCTCTCTGTGCATGAGTGCCATGTAAATGAGCACAGGCAGGGAGGAGAGAGGGAAGGAAGGAGGGGGGTGGAAAGAAGGTTGAGAGAGAAAAAGAAGCACACCATTAGAGGTAGGGAAAGACCGAGGGGAAATGAGAGAAAAAGAGAGGGATGAGGGAAGAGGGAGAGACAAGCAGGGTGGAATGGAGGAGAGAGGAGGGTATCAGTCACATCGAGATGAGAGTGCTTTTGTCCGTCTTTTCATTATCTCCCTGTATCACTCCCTGGATCACCACAACACCGCCACGATGCTGAAGGAATGTTCGAACCCCCTGCACACAAACACACACACACTTATGCACATCCTCCCCTCTCTGTGTCCCTCCATCCAGTCCTCTTCACTGAGCTAGACAGAGAGGGAAAGAAAAAGCAAATGGTGAAAGAACACAGAGATGAACAGATTAAAGAGAGAGAACAGAGGATCATCTTAAGAGACAACAGTCTTTTTGTGCATTGCCATGTATGTGTTTGTGTGGATGCAGGTGAGAGTGTGTTCATTCTCAAAGGTTTGCTTGGAGGAAAAATACATCCAAGCAAACCTTAAATCCAGTGTTGAGTACAGCATTATAAGTAGCTGTAGGTCATTTGCATCAAATTTATTTTGAGTAGTGGGACAAATAGACAGCTCCGCACAAAGGTTTACATTTTCTGTTTTGCCTTTTTTGTGTTGACCTAAAACCTGTGTTCAATTCTGAGCAATCATACTGCTCGCTGTGCATATTTTCTATAGTTTTTGTTTAAAAAAAAACATGGTTTTATGGGTTTTGCCTGAACAAAAAAAAAAAAAAAACAGAGAGAGAGAGAGAATACCACATACCACATCTGTTTCTCCTTTACAACCTAACACTCAGTTTGCTCTGCAAAAAGCTTTAACTCCCTCAAAACATTCAAATGATGTCAAGTTGTATACAGCATAAGATCTACGTTGTTCAGACAATGAATTCACAAGTTGATCTGGGTGGAAATGGAATCCATAAGGAGGTCAGCCATAGCTGAGAAAACCCGGCAAAAATAATGCACAGTATCATCCTTAAATTTTGGGAAAGACAAATAAAGAAAGAGTCAAAAATGCAAGTTGCTCTCAGTGTTACAGAGACAAAACATCTCAGTGGACTCTATGTTTGTGCTTTGGATTTAAGTGATTCGAGAAACAATATATGTATCATTTCTGCCTTTTATCACGAGGCAAACACTGCCAGTGAGGCTAATAAGTTAAAATTTTAAACAAACAGATGACATTGACAGATGTATTTGGCTTTCCCTTTATTTCTCCAAAAAGTATGCTTTTTTGATGTTTCAAGATACCGACAGTGTTCAAGGAAAATTGCACACCTCCTTTTTCACTGAGCGCATTTTGATGTGTCACAATAGGAAAAGGACAGATGTAAAAAAAAAAAAACTGTTTAACCTGTCAACTGCAGGAGCATTAGTTTCAGTTTCCTGGTGTCACGTATGTTATGCTGAAACTTAAACAGAATAGAGCCTAAATTAATGTTATGTTCATCTTAATTTCCTTTGTAGCTTTATAAAATGTAGCACTTTAATCAAGTCCACAAGCTGCCACCACACCTGTTATATTTCCGTTTTATTTGCTAACGTGACATTGCGTGCCCTCTGTCCCAGGCTCCCAGTGAGTATGAGGCCAACCCAGAGATGCTCTTCTACCGTATCACGCACCTTACCCGCGGTAAACAATACCTCATCTGGGCTGCAGCTGTGACAACTGCTGGAAGAGGCAACATTAGCGCAAAGGTCACTGTGGAGCCTGCTGGGAAAGGTGGGTCCTCCAGGCATGCCAGTTGTAGCGAAGAAGGGTAAAGAGATTTGTGCAAAGGTTATCAGGGAGAGCGCGCCAAACATGGCTATGAACTGGCAGCATGATCTCCTTTACACAGATCACTTTCATTAGTCTCCCTCCCTCTCGCTCTGTGTACAATCTCTGCTATTGATTGACAGCCGTGGTATTGATTGAGCAGCGGCTGTGTTGCAAGAAACGTTGTTGTTAATTATGTGGTGATGAACAGGGCCTATCCAGTAAAATGACCCTTGGGGAGAGAGAAAGCAGGCAAAATCAATAGAGGGGAGGATTTATGGAGAAATGATAGACTCGAGACTAAGAGTTTTGACAGGGAGCTACATTAAAACACTACGGTACAGCTTTTTAATCCCTCAGGAGAAAGGATTCAGGCCCACTTAATCATGCAAAAGTAGACACAGAAAGACAAGTTGAAGTATGAATAGAGTCATTTTGGTGTAATGCTTACTATTTGAGTTTAACATCATGTGCTAAAGATGCATGTTGAGTTTTACTGGTTGCATCTTTGTGTGCAGTCCCAGCTAAAATCCTGTCCTTTGGGGGCACTGTGACCACTCCCTGGATGAAAGAAGTACGTCTGCCCTGCAGCTCAGTGGGAGAGCCTACTCCCACAATTAAATGGACCAAAGACAGGTCAGAGCGGTCACTATATACCCTTAGATATCAGAGATATCATGCACACATGCTGATGCTATTTCTTGTGAGGAAAATTGATTTTTTTTAAACTGCCTACTTAAATATAAGGCTCTTAATCCTGAATAACCTGTCTGCTCTTTATCAGTGAGGACTCTGCCATTCCTGTGACAGCTGACAGCCAACGGCAGATCTTATCCAATGGTACACTGGTGCTACGCTTAGTCAAAGCAGAGGATTCTGGGTACTACACCTGTACGGCCACTAATACCCTAGGCTTTGACACCATCATAGTGAACCTTGTGGTACAAGGTAAGAAGAAACAGAAAATTTATAAATGTATTTGAGTGAAACAGACACTTCTGTCCTGGTGCTAAGTTATTGTCTGTGTGTGTGTACATCCAGTTCCTCCTGACCAGCCTCGTCTGACTGTCTCCACTACTTCCACCTCCTCCATCACCCTGGCTTGGATTCCTGGGGATAATGGAGGAAGCTCCATCAGGGGTATTTAAATATTGTTGACCTGTTTTTTTAAGGGTGCTTCACACTTTTGATGTCATATGTACTTATCCAGTTGTGCAACAAGCTTATGTTTCTAGGTAAAAGGAAGTCAAACCGCAGCCGGCTGTAGCTAATTGTAGCTGATTGTTGCCCCCTGGTGTCCAACAGATGGAGCTGCAGCAAGGATACACCACCATTAGTAGCTGTGTTTGACATAAATGTGTACTGGTGTGCCTGCAGGATTTGTGCTGCAGTATTCTGTGGACAACACAGAGGAATGGAGAGATGTGTTCATCAGCTCCAGCGAGCGTTCCTTCAGGTTGGACAATCTCCGCTGTGGAACCTGGTACAAGGTCAAGTTGGCTGCCAAGAACAGTGTGGGCTCAGGACGCATCAGTGAGATCATTGAGGCAAAGACGCATGGAAGAGGTGAGGGGTCTAGAGAAAAGTGTTGAAGCTGGAATTAAGTCGAAATAAATCTTCTCTTTCTTTACTGTCTGTTCTTGTAGCAGCAGTTACAACTTTCTTCTCAAACATGAAGCCATCAATGCATCACAGATAAATACATCTTAAATTGCTAATTTATGATTATCTTTCTAACCTAGTGTCTTTTCCTTTTCCAGAACCGGTGTTCAACAAGGACCAGCCACTGCTAACGCACATCAACTCCACTCACGCAGGCCTCAACCTTCAGGGTTGGACCAGCGGGGGCTGCCCTATCACTGACCTGATGCTGGACTTTAGGCCCAAAGGTACTTGGGCCTGGCAGAGCCTCAAGGCCAATTCCACAAATCAGCTTTTCCTCAGCGAGCTGCGAGAGGCCACCTGGTACGAGCTCAAAATGAAAGCCTGCAACAGTGCTGGGTGTGGCAACCAGACCTCCCAGTTTGCCACAACTGACTACGATGGGAGTAAGTCTCTCCTAGTTTTTTAGGTCTTTGTGTATCTTTTTCCTCTCATTCATGTTTCTGTTACTGACCCTTGTAAATTTTATCAAATTTTTCTTCTCCTTCTACTCTCATTAGGTACAATCCCTCCCATTAAATCAGCTCGTGGAGAGGGGGACGATGTGAAGAAACTGTTCTCTATCGGCTCTCCTGTCATTCTGGTTACCCTTGGCGTTGCTTTGCTCTTCATTATACGAAAGAAACGCAAGGAGAAGAGGCTCAAACGACTTAGAGGTGGGAATTAAACTATTTAATATACTAACACAAGTGACAAGCTGAAAAAATATGTCTTAATTATATAATTATACCGTCTTCTCGCAGATGCTAAGAGCCTTGCAGAGATGCTTATCAGGTAAGAGACAGCTAGCTTTATTTGTTATGTGTACTGTATAGAATAGCTGTATTTTGCATAAATAAATCACTTACAAGCAATTTCAGGCTTAATATATATGTTTTTGTTTTTTTGTCTCTGTGTAGCAAGAACAATCGAAGCATAGACACTCCAGTGAAGGGTCCTCCTCAAGGACCAAGGCTCCATATTGACATCCCACGTGTCCAGCTCCTCATTGAAGACAAGGAAGGCATCAAACAGATAGGCATGTGACCACACATTGACAGCAACACAGCTGCAATTCATAGAGGGGTTTTTAGAAGCCTCTAAAAGATCTTAGTAACTCGTTTATTTCCTTGCTTGAAACAGGAGAGGACAAGGCAGCAGTGCCGGTGACAGACACAGAGTTCAGCCAGTCAGTGAATCCACAGAACTTCTGTACAGGCGTTTCTCTGCATCACCAAGCCCTTATCCAGAATTCAGGCCCTTTGATTGACATGTCAGACATTCGGCCTGGCACAAGTGAGTTTGTTTTAGGTTCATATTTGTTCTGCTTGTCACAGCTTTCAGTGAAATAGTTTGAGCCTTTAAATATGAGCAACAGATTTGATCTTTTATTGAAGTACATCTCCAATACATTTGAGAAAATATAGACTTATTGACAGCTAATACATGGATACCAAGCATCTTTGATCCTAAGATGTTCTCTGATCCCTGTGACCTCTCTCATCTCAGACCCAGTGTCACGAAAGAGCATAAAATCAGCCCACAGCTCTAGAAACAGATACTCCAGCCAGTGGACGCTTAGCCGCCCCAGTCAAAGTCAGTCAACAGCCTCTGCACGAACTCTGACGTCTGACTGGCGGACGATGGGCTCTCATGGCATCACAGCCACCGAGAGTGACAGCTACAGTGCCAGCCTCTCACAGGACACAGGTGGGTTAAAATTAAGAAAACTTACTCTCTGGTAACTGAGTAGCTAAGTAAATGGTTGAAAAAAACTACACTTCTTTTCTTTCAGATAAGGGACGGAACAGCATGGTGTCCACAGAGAGCGCGTCCTCCACCTACGAGGAGCTGGCTAGGGCGTATGAGCACGCCAAGCTGGAGGAGCATCTACAACACGCCAAGTTTACAATCACAGAATGTTTTATCTCCGATAGCTCGTCTGATCAAATGACGACAGGTACCAATGACCCAGCAGACAGCATGACCTCCCTCAGTACACCCTCTGAACCAGGCATCTGCCGCTTCACTGCCTCACCACCCAAACCGCAGGACTACGACCGCGGTAAAAATGTGGCTGTGCCCATTCCCCACCGTGCTAACAAAAGTAAGTATCAGAGCTGAGACCCATGTGGGGACGCTGTTCTTTTGTTTTGTTGTTTTTACTTGTTTTACATTCAGTGCACATGTAGAATTGCACATAATTACAGTTAGGACACCCATATGTATGTATTGCATGCCCACAATTAAAGACACAAGGATGAGAGTAACAAAAAGCCACTGGTTGCTAAAACAACTACATTTTTGTTCCAAGCCATTTTGAAACCTACTTCCACATCAGTTCCTCATTTTCATACTATACAGTGGCTTGCAAAAGTATTCGGCCCCCTTGATCTTTTCCACATTTTGTCACATTACAGCCACAAACATGAATCAATTTTATTGGAATTCCACGTGAAAGATCAATACAAAGTGGTGGACACTTGAGAAGTGGAACGAAAATCATACATGATTCCAAACAGTTTTTACAAATAAATAACTGAATAGTGGGGTGTGCGTAATTATTCAGCCCCCTGAGTCAACACTTTGTAGAACCACCTTTTGCAGCAATTACAGCTGCCAGTCTTTTAGGGTATGTCTCTACCAGCTTTGCACATCTAGAGACTGAAATATTTGCCCATTCTTCTTTGCAAAACAGCTCCAGCTCAGTCAGATTAGATGGACAGCGTTTGTGAACAGCAGTTTTCAGATCTTGCCACAGATTCTCGATTGGATTTAGATCTGGACTTTGACTGGGCCATTCTAACACATGGATGTGTTTTGTTTTAAACCATTCCATTGTTGCCCTGGCTTTATGTTTAGGGTCGTTGTCCTGCTGGAAGGTGAACCTCCGCCCCAGTCTCAAGTCTTTTGCAGACTCCAAGAGGTTTTCTTCCAAGATTGCCCTGTATTTGGCTCCATCCATCTTCCCATCAACTCTGACCAGCTTCCCTGTCCCTGCTGAAGAGAAGCACCCCCAGAGCATGATGCTGCCACCACCATATTTGACAGTGGGGATGGTGTGTTCAGAGTGATGTGCAGTGTTAGTTTTCCGCCACACATAGCGTTTTGCACTTTGGCCAAAAAGTTCCATGTTGGTCTCATCTGACCAGAGCACCTTCTTCCACATGTTTGCTGTGTCCCCCACATGGCTTGTGGCAAACTGCAAACAGGACTTCTTATGGTTTTCTGTTAACAATGGCTTTCTTCTTGCCACTCTTCCATAAAGGCCAACTTTGTGCAGTGCACAACTAATAGTTGTCCTATGGACAGATTCCCCCACCTGAGCTGTAGATCTCTGGAGCTTGTCCAGAGTCACCATGGGCCTCTTGGCTGCATTTCTGATCAGCGCTCTCCTTGTTCGGCCTGTGAGTTTAGGTGGACGGCCTTGTCTTGGTAGGTTTACAGTTGTGCCATACTCCTTCCATTTCTGAATGATCGCTTGAACAGTGCTCCGTGGGATGTTCAAGGCTTGGGAAATCTTTTTGTAGCCTAAGCCTGCTTTAAATTTCTCAATAACTTCATCCCTGACCTGTCTGCTGTGTTCTTTGGACTTCATGGTGTTGTTGCTCCCAATATTCTCTTAGACAACCTCTGAGGCCGTCACAGAGCAGCTGTATTTGTACTGACATTAGATTACACACAGGTGCACTCTATTTAGTCATTAGCACTCATCAGGCAATGTCTATGGGCAACTGACTGCACTCAGACCAAAGGGGGCTGAATAATTACGCAGTTATTTATTTGTAAAAAATGTTTGGAATCATGTATGATTTTCCTTCCTCTTCTCACGTGTACACCACTTTGTGTTGGTCTTTCACGTGGAGTTCCAATAAAATTGATTCATGTTTGTGGCTGTAATGTGGCAAAATGTGGGAAAGTTGTGGGGGCCAAATACTTTTGCAAGCCACTGTATCTGACTTTCATATCACTGATGCCTGCTCTGTTCTGTACTTTTGCCATTCGCCTTTCATTATACACAATGAAGGGCAAAGAGGTGTGATCAGGTCAGAATATTCAAACTGGAAATATTGTAATGGGAATAAAAAGGTCTCTGTGTAAAGTTGGCATTTGTATAAACAAAGAAAGGTTTTTATTACACAATGAAGATAAAAGTGCAAGCCAATGAATTATTGCTACTCTGGATGATTCAAGGATGAATCAGAAAATATTTAATAGCACTAATAATTGCATGCACGTAACAGACTTAAGATACACAAGCAAAATATCCAACTTGTGTCTGTTATAGGAAGTGGTTATTACTCATATGAATAAATTGTATGGTTTTGTCCTGACTCTTCTGTGGCCTTTTTAGGTGAATTCTGTAACCTACCCCTTTACATGAAGACAGACCCATTTTTCCGCAAGCAAGGGGAGCTGCATGACCCATGCCCAGCAGTGCCGCCGCGAGAAGCGTCGATCCGCAGCTTGACGCAGCGGGCGTATCACACCCAGGGCCGTCACAAGACTCTAGACCCTGCGAAGCAGCAGGCCCAGACACTGGGCCACTCTGGGCTGGGCAGCTTGGGTGCGAGCTCTGGCACTGCCACCTTGCCTCAAAGGACTCTCACCATGCCCAGCTCCAATAATGCAGCAACAGCTTCCACTTCCAGCACGAGCAGCAACCCCACCAACAGTAACAAGGTGGGGGGCTCCAGAGACTCGCTCCTAGAGAGCAGCTCCTCTGCACTGGGGAGGTTGCAGAAACAGAGTGTGGGGGCCTACTCCAAGTCATACACGCTGGTGTAGTCCATTCTTCTGCACAGACTGCTGTCCCACTCCTCAGCCAGCCCCACTCTGGCGCTCTGCGATCTGGGTCTGAATGGGCATGCAACCATTTTTTCTTCAAACCCAATTAATGGTGAACTGCCCAGCATCCTGTCTGATTTACCTTGGGAAAGATGTTCTCCCAGACAGAGACCCAGCTAACCCTACTTTTCATGTTCATGTGGGACTCTTATAAAAGAACTACTAACTCCAACTAACAGTTCCAGCCGGCTGGTGCTCAGCTCCACTCAGCTCCCGCAGGAGCTGCACAGCGAAAAACCAGGAAGCGATTCTGTGGTCATTTTGAAATACTGACTGTAACCGAGGAGCTAAAACCTCTGTGTTTATGAATATGAAGACTACCATAGCCAGTATGAAGCTGTGTGGCCATCCTGTCTCATACACACACAAACACACACACACACACACACACACACACACACACACTGTCCTCCATAGTTTGAGTATTATTGTCAATTTGCAAGCCTTCCGATTAAGTTCCCTCTTCTTACTGTATCTTTCACCCTCTTTGTGTCTCTTAAAGCCCCATAATGCTATTGGCAGATTCTATAATGTTGATTCCCAAAAGTAATGATTCAGGTTCCCTTCCAAGAAGATTTTAGTCACATTAGCATCCTCCACACATCACTCTGCAGCTGAACATTGTCTAACTTAAACAAATCATGACAACCCAAATGAACCAGCTATAATTTCTCACATTACAAATACAGAATATTTGGTATTATAAAGAATTTACATATATATTTCTATGTAGGTATATTATTGACATTTAAGTGAAATTATGACAAAGTATAAATTTTACATACTACGATAGTGTAGTATTATATACAGCAATTTAATGTTAATGTCAAATTTTAAGAACGAGACAATCGCTCAATCATGAAATTTTAAAAAGAGAAATTAAAAAAAATGAAGGTTCGACTAAAGAGAGAAAATGTTTAGTATATATACAGGATGTTTTGTATGTTACTGTATGTAGGGTGACTAGAAGAAGGGTGTTTTGCTTACGTTTGGACAGAGAGGGATGCTTTCCTATCCGCACGGTGTCATGGGAGAAGCGAGACAGTGCAGCAGAACACGACATCCTTGGATTGCAATGCCTCCTTGGTTGTTTGGTGAAAACAATCATGACACAAGGCCTTCCAGGATTTCTGTAATAATATAAGTCTACCCATGAGGATATAGGCTCCTTGACTTTTTATTAAGCGTGTCAGTAGCCTGAGTGGCTGGTAAATACAATAACATTCAGAAACCAAATCAGTGTCTCAGAGGATCCCCGAGTAAGTTTTATGCTGGGAGAAGGTTTGCTGCAAAGTGGTCACAGACTTTTAGTTATTATAGAGTATTAAGGCTTCTATTTGTGGCACGGGCGGCAGAGATTGACAGTCACGGATAGAGCATCCTGCCAACTTCTCCGTCAGCCGTGCCACACAGCTAGGCTTTGCTCTTCGTAGATTAAAAAGACAGCTAGCTGAAGGAGTCCCAGTCATGATGTGAATGAAGTAAGATAATTTAATGTCGAGAGATGTTATATGTCAGGGAGTTCAGTTTTGAAAATTATATGATCGATATCATTGTTGTTGTCCAGTTTTAAGTACTGTAAACGCCACACTTTCTTCATCTCGATGCCCCTCCATTTTTTGCGCTAACGTGCATTCACACAAGAAACTATTGGATCGGTTGTTTTAAGCATTTACAAAGCAGTGGTTTTGTGGTTTTATATTTATTTATCCATTTGCTTTGTTTGCTTGTTTGTTTGTTTAGGGGGAGGGGAATCTGTTCTTCGGTTGATTTTCACATTTTGATTTTCCGTTCAACTTGTTTGGTCTAAATTTTTTGGTACCAGAGGCCAAACGGTACAAAGCTATGTGGCCTGTGGCTAAAACTAGTTCAGCCAAGTGAAAATCAGGGACTCGTAGCTCTTTTGGTCACACAAACTACTATTGTATTGTGTATATACTGGACAGGAGTCTGTCTGTAAACCTGAATCGTTCAGGCTCCTGTCATTTAAACCCCATTCAGATAAATTTAAGTAAAAATAATTCAACACCCTATTCATACAAGATCCATCATCTCTACCTTTGTCAGTGTTGTTTATAGATTAAGTCTTGTACATATACACAGTTTTGTATGAAGAGCTATTTTTTCGTCAGAATAAATCAGGGGACACATCAGGGTTGAATGCCCCAGTTTCAAAATTGAAATAGTATTAAGAAAAAAGTATTTTACTTCTGAAATGGGCAAAAAAACCAACATTTTTTCTTTCCCTTTACGTTTTTTGATACTAATTTGTTGAATTTTTATTCTTTTTTTAAAGTGGGTTAGGGTCTTTTGATGTTGTCATTTGTCCTTTTTCCTTTTTTTTAAATTAGCATTATTTTATATTTTGTTCATCCTCAAATTAAGTCATTGCATGCTTGCTAAAAGGGAAAAATTGAAGGGAAAAAGTGTATGAAAATCCAAACTTAAAAAAAAAAAATGTTGAGGGTATCCCAAACATTTGTTTGAGTTGCTTGTTACAGCAATTGCTTGTGTTCAAAGGTACATTTTCTATGAAAAGAAAGCAAAAACTAAAAAGATCATTTAACACCTTGTGCAATAAAGCTATCTTTCATATGTCACGGCTTCTGTCATTATCTAGAGGTCTGTTTGTATGTCTTGTGAAAATGTCTGGACCTACACACGCATGAAGTTTACAGCCAAACCAGTGTTCATGAACATACATATATATATATGTATATATATATATATATATATATATATATAGTAAATGAGCTGCCACGTGAATGAAAAAGTCTTGAAAAGTTACATAATTGTGGTAATCTGTGGCAGACTGACATCATACAACATTTTAAGAGGCTACATTTGATGGTTGACCTTCTGTTTTGTCATATGTATGCTGTTATTATGGTGGATGCTCTCTAAAGGTCATCTTCCATGGATTTCCATAAGCCAAAAACTCTTGGAAATCAAAAAAATGTTTGAAAGATTCTCTACAAAACAGATTTTTCTACACTTGGCTCCTCATGATGCCTAATATCCTCGATAAGTTCATCTCAGGTACACGGTTGTGGCGCTAAGCACAAGAGCCCATCCTGATCAAACCCTTCTTAGACAGCTGGCCTAAAAGAGGGGAAAGGAGCTAACACAGATTTAGGCAGACAATGAACTGAGGGAATGGACCTAGACTCAGAATATGACAAACAAGGATTATTTTGAACTGTGCAAAGCCTCTCTAGTGAAATCCAAGAACAGAAATAAGTAGATGTTAGTAAAACATGATGTTTTATGCTTTCATATTGTTTACACTAAATTCTGACCCTACCAAATGCTGCAGTACAAATCAAGACCTATCAAACCAGACAACGTTTTACATCGTCCAGTTTTCAGCCCGTGCAAACTGAAGCCTCCATTTCCTGTTCTTAGACAGAGGTGGCACCTGTGCGGCCTTCTGCTGCCGTAGCACATCTGCTTAAAGCTTTGATGTGTTGTGTGTTCAGAGATGCTCTTCTGCATAACGTGGTTGCAAAGAGTTACTGTTGCCTTCCTGTCAGCTCAAAGCAGTCTGGCTATTCTCCTCTGATCTCTGATATCAGACCATTCTCTGTAAACTACAGATCCCCATTCTGATGTTCATTCTGAATTTCAGCAGGCCTTTCTTTATGCATTTATATATATGCTCAAATCCATCAAGAATCCATTCTCAATCATGTGATTGGCTGATTAGATATATGCGCTAATGACCATCTGCTTGTATTTCCATTAGATCTGCATACTGGAAAGAGAAAGACTGAAAAAGAATTGACTTGTCCAAAATACTGAACTCTACACCTTCTTTCAGCTCAGGATTCCTTAGTTTTATTTGAATAGTGGAGCCATGATAGGTAATAATATTATTATGACATCATGTGGTTTATTTTCTAACACTTCAAGAAGTTCTTAAGCCACAGAAGTGATCGTGTTTTCACAAGCCCACCGTAATAAGTAAATCCAATAGAAATAGCACTAAAAGTAGCAGTACATAAGGACAGACACACAGAGACACACGCTTGTAAAGATTCGCCAGAAAACTGTACAACATGGACGAGATGTAATGAAACACCTACCCACTGTGTCAGATCTACGGCCACAAGAGGGCGACATAACGCTATAATGTTTGACCCTTCCCCACAGAGGTTAACAGATACTGTGACGACAGTACTCGCCCAAAAGCGTGCAGTCACTCATGACGGATACACTGTGAATAATTGATGCTTTTCAGAGTCACAAGCACCATGTGTGCTTCACTAATAGCTCCTACTACTACTGTAAAGGTATTTCTGCATGCATGCTGTGGAGAATAACCTTATCATGATGATTATGATTATTATATTAAAAGTTTCATACAACACAATCTTCAATCATTGTCCTTGGCAATATGTGCCAGCAGCCATGTAGACTATTCATGCGTTGCTGTGCTTGTTTATTAAGCTGTCAATCAAGAAAATAGTAGTAATAGAAAAAGCACACTTATTTACTCCACAGCTAAAAAGTGGAAAATAACAGCCTTATATGTTGTCGGGTGGGAGCACAGTGCAGAATAGCTTTTCAAAAACTGTCATTAGCCCTCCGCTCCATTTTCCTACAACAGTGACTTTTTTAACTTACAAAATGGGATGATTGATATTTTTTAATTCTTTGATCTCTACTGTTGTGACAACCTTCATCTGGCTGCTATTGTGTGGCTTCGCAAAGTATAATCAAAAGAATGCGCTTTTACCAGCGGAGCTCCAATCTCATGTCAAACCTGAACGGAGAAAAGGATCAATGGGAGACAGAGGCAGCAGCGAAAACTGGGGACAATTTTACAAGATTTAATTTATTAACTATTATACAGTTCACATAAGGCCTTCATCTTCAAACACTATTCTCAGTCAGACAAATTCCATGGTTTGCTTCTGGTGCACAGTACATCAACTTTCACGTTGCAGCTATTTTCACTTCAGTATTGGTTTTCTTCTAATTTCACGTTTTAAAACAGGGAGGGAGGCTTTCGTCCTTCTCCCCTGGTGTGTGCATGTGTGTGTATGTGTGTTTTGTTTATTTTTTTAAATCATGCACTAAACTCAGGTGGCCTCGAACCATTCACAAAATTGTAAAAATGGACTTTCAATCATTGAAATACACACTAGAAATGTTTTCTACTATTGACTAAAAGGTGGTGTCCCCCTCCCCTCCCCCCCAAACATACAAATAAACAACCATCATAGAGTAGTACGCACTCACTTTTTTTTTGCCTCAGCAGGATCTGCCGAGGATGGGCATCGCGAGCGATGCCGTAACATTTATATACTCCAGGGAATCGTGTTGTCTGGTCGGTTCTGTGCCAGGTTCAGCTGCGAGCACTGCACGGTTTGAGGAAAGCCCTCATTTTATACTCCTGACGAACAGGTAAAATGACTGACTTCCAACAGCATTATGATCCCAAAAAGTACCAGTAATTGTTGATCCTAAATATTCATACAGTTGATCCCACTATTCTGTGGTCATAGCAACCGAGAACTACAGCAGAGCTGCAGTCCTCTGGTCCACATCTCTCACCTTCATTGACAGTGCTTCCTCTCATGGACTTAACCGTTATTAAAGTTGTTAGGCCTTCATTATCAGTGCTGCTTGTTTTCAGCGAAAATGAAGGACGATATTGCAGCACAAAACTAATCAACTAGAGCAAGTAAACTGCCACGGGTGCTTCCTGAACGTCTCGATCCGCAGGTACTTCACTTCCACTGGTCATTGTGTTTCAATAGCAGGACTAGCAGTGACAGTGCGTTGAGAATACTAAACCTTCAGAGTTAATAGTACATGGATACAAAGCGCTTGGTTTGATAAACAGCCACAGCAACACGTCCGGAAACCTATCATGTTTCAAGTGTTTGGTTTACGTGGACAACAGATGCTAGCGTAAAATTTGCATGTATGGCGTGGCTGGGTTACACATTCAAAATGGCAAAAGTTTTCTCCTTCACTTGACCGACGGCAGGCAAAGCCTTCACTGATATTCCAACGGCCTAATCGAACTAAGCATCCCTAAATACGCCCACTCTGATCAACCAACAGCTAGAAAAGAGGACAAACAAAACGAGTTTTTCACATGGCTGGATGAATGAGGAACACGAGCGGATTTGGATTTCCCACCGACCTAAAATGGGAAACCCCCACCCACCCACACCGGATCCACTTTTTTTCCTTTTCTTTTTTTTTTTTTTTTACAAAAAGGATCTTGTTTCACAAGCCTGTACTGATGCCACACTTGACCACTACACAAACAAACATGAACAATGAATCCGTGTGGCATTTCTTCATATTTAAACACTACACTATTAAAAAAAAAAAAAAAAAAGTGCTTCAGATAAGTTTGTGGATACAAAAAACAGGTCTGATGTAAACAAAGTTTGATCTGCCAGAGCTCTGTCGTGGCAATGGGTATGGCTGTTTGAGCTGTGAAATTAAAATCACGTAAGAAAAAAAACAGTATGTCAAAAAAAAAAGAAAAACCTCTTTTGAGGAGAAAAAACCCAACAGTGATCATTAAAGTGCATCCCTGGATGTGTTACTCCCAACCGTTCCCTTCCCTCCCATCCCCATGCTGACCCCTCAAGTAGAGCCGATGACAGAAACCCAAAAGGCAGACACAGAGGAAACTCTGCTATATGGAGCAAACTGCTGCCCAAAGGACCCACAGAGGACCAGACTATAAATCCAGTGGCAGTACTTTCAAGAGAAAAAGAAACTAAAAACAGTTTTTACACATACTAAAAACACGGTGGGCCCGAGTCTTTCTCTTCCAGCTTGGCATAGAGGTTTCTATTTCTTTGTATTATGGGATGAGTGGTGGCTCGCTGTGACCGTGACCCCTGCCCTCCACTTCTCTGACCCGACATCCACTCATCCAGGAGATCAGAGGGCGGAAGGAGCTTCACTGGTAATGGTAGCCTCCGCTCCGACGCACACAAGCATGAACATAATTGGCAGGTTGGGGAAGTTTCTCAGACACTTTCCATCTCCAGTCCTCATAACCTGGGTTGTCCATCATGATCAAAAATGAAATGTGCATGTGCACATTTTTTTCTTTTACTTCTTTTTTTTTTTTTTACTCTTTTTTTTTTTTTTCTTTTAGTGTGTTGGTGATAAGGTCCAGCATCATCATGGGCACACATGGTTTCATTGTCTCTCACAGTGTCTCCTGTTCAGCGGGGGAATGGTGGGCGTGGGGGTGCTGGTGGAGGGGAGGGAGCAGAGACTGCAGGGGAGACTGGGGGGTGGTGGGTGGGGACTGCTGCAAGGGGCTGAAGTGAGGGGTGGTGTGAGGTGGAGAGGAGCGGTAACAAGAGTAGGCAGAGCTCCCGCCGAGGGTGGTGGTGGGTGAGGCAGGGAGGCCCCCCAGGCCGGTGGGGGAGTCGAGGAGGGGCTGGTTGTAGAAGAAGAATGCACACTGGTGGATGAAGGTCTCAATGATTGTCTGGTAGGTGCGCGTGGCAGTCAGAGCATCCATGGTGGAGAAGTCTGGCCTCATGAGGGTGGGCCAGAAACAGATGGACAAGTTCTCACTGGTCATCAAGTTCACCCTGTTCAGCTGGCTCACCCTGAGAAAACACAGAAAGGTACACTGACTGATTCCTTCTCATATAGCGGAGGAGGGGTAAAAAACAAGCAAACAAAAAAAAAAAAAATAGGAGATGAGAACGCATGAAAGTGATTTAAACCGTAAACAGGGGACTTACTTGTGTAAGTGGTTCGTTACATATTTGAAGACATCATAATTCTCCTTGGGGAACCTCCTCAGGACATCCTTCATGGTATACAGCCTCTGTTCTCTGTCACTGATTTCTGCACAAACAGGATGTTTTTTTTTAAAGACTTCATCACACACAGTGATTTAAAGCTGAAACGTCTCTCTACGCCGTCAGAAAAATGTTTGTCAAGACTAAAACACCTAAAATGGAGCAGCTCTGCCAAAACCTTCCCACCCCTGTTCCTTTCTAAAGAAATAATCTTTTTATGTTTTAGTAAAGACTCTCCCAGCCCAGCAGTGTTTGCTTACTGAAAGCATCCAGTAGGTCCACCTGCAGAGCACAAGGCACCAGGGGCTCAGGCAGTTCAGAGAAGAAGCTTTTGAGGCCTCCAGCCACAGTGTTTATGGAGAAGTCTTTCTCCACTAGGTCTAATCCGTGGTCTGCACAGGGAGAATGACAGTTAAAGCCCGTCAGTCGTAGCATTCATCGGGAATGAGCAATGAGTTCTGTGTCACTTTCTTCCAGTAACCCTGCTCATGTTTTGATTAGGCAGTCACATAATTACAGCTGGTTCAAACAAGTACGATGAGCAACTCACCCTGCTCAAACTGCCTCTGCATGCTCTCCATCTCCGACTTGTTGCCGCTTACGCGGTACAAACCCTCCGTGTTCAGGCCTGAAGGAGAACGTGCGAAGCAGAGAAAAGGGGGAAAAACGTGGGTGGGTGTCACAGTGGGAAACAAGCAAAGCACAAACACTTCATCAGCCCCTTTGCAAACAGACGAGGCAACACAGACGCCGAAGATTAAACAGATGCTGAAGATTAAACGCACCCTAGTATTAATTTCACATTGCATTATGGTCATGAGCAGGTGCACGGGTTTAGGAACTCTGCAGGAATGTGAAGATGATTAATCACTAAAATAAATTCCATAAAAGACCTTTACCAAAAGTACAAATTAAAAACCTGATAAGTGATGAGTGCAGTGAGAATTTCTTTGAATGAAACTTTAAACACAATTAAAGGAACAGCACGAAATAAGCTGTTAATTAACGAGGAATAAAAGTCACTTACCTGTTGTCTCAATGAAGCGGACACACTTTTCAATGAAGAGAGGGATCGGTCTGTCTGGGGATACCACATTCACCAGGGGGACCCCGAAGTAGTTGCTCTCCAAGGGCTTGGGAATAGCTGGACGGGGCTTTGGTCTAGTTTTCTGCAGGAAAAAAGAAAAAGAACGAAACTCTTAGTATCTCAAAGCAATAATTACGCTGACACCAAGGTGCACTCCATGGCTTCTAACAAAATGTCCAGTCATTACACTAATTTGAAAGCTATGCAACATGACAAATGGCTTTTCTCAATAATAACACACCTTGGCTGTCCGCCGCAGGCTCTTCAGAATGTTCCTCTTCTTTGGGTCTTCGCTCTCCTCATTCACTAGACTTTCACCTTTAAGGGTCCCAAAGTCATCTTCTTTGGACTTTGGAAGAGCTCCCATCTCGTCATCACTGCCTATGAAGCTCGTGCGAAAGCTACTGAACTTGCCCAGCCGCTTAGAGCGGTCACGGTAAAGACGAGGCTTCACGCCAATTGCAGAGAACTTCCTCCTTCGTTCCAGAGAGCTGCTGTCCGCTTCGCTGTCTGAGCCGTTTCCATTGGAGTGCATCCTGTTTGAGTTGCGGATGGTGATGATTTTTCCTTGTGTGCTGTCATGTGGTACCGAGTAGATGATCTCTTCGTTGCTCGGGCGGGGTTTTGAAACAGCGTCAATGGGTTCGGCGTAGTCTGAGGGATCGTATCCCATGTCGCCGCCAGGAACCCAGGTGACAGCAGAGGGTAAGGACCGCCGATGACCCAGCGTGTCGATATATGGGTTACGGCTCATTTTCCGGAAATCGAAAGTGACGCCTGGTTTCACTCTCACTTGGGGGGGTACTTTGTTGTTCAGTTTGTTCTCAAAGTCCCTGATATCAGATATGACGGAGATGTCACTGGAATCTAAGTCGGGCATGTTGAAGCCGCTACTGTGAGATGTGAGCGTGCCATCATAGTACGGTGGCGACGGCTCTACGTCGTCCTCGGAATCCAGGAACATAGTGACAGGACTAGGAGAGCTGCAGCGCGGGGAGTAGACATTTTCATTGGTACACGCTTCAGCGACATTATCGTACATGTGCGTGGCCTCCACGATGTTGCGCTTCTCTACTACCTCCATCAGAAACGGATGAAACATTTCTATCCTGTGGAGGCCCCCCACCACCCCCCCAGACCCACAAACCACGCTGTTGAAGCGACCCTCAATCTCATGGGCTAGTTCCTCCCCCTGGATCAGCTGTTCACAGGCATAATCGCTGTCAGTGAGCTCTGCCTGGCTATCTCCGACTGCCAACAGCTGAATAGGGATGATGTCCTGCACCTCGCACAAGAATGCACAAAGGGTCTCCAGGGAGGCCTTTCGGGAGACCGAGTAGACTGCAATGTAGCCGTGCACTAACCTGCTCTTCCTCAAAGTGAAGGAGGCGTGGTATGAAAGCAGAGAGAGCTCTATAGCCAGCTTATGTCCACCAACTGTCTGCTCCAGCAACACGGAGGTGCCGCTATTAGACATGGGCCTGCAGTGCTGATGCATTAAGAAAGGCGACAGGAGCTGCTCGGTGTCGTAGGGGTCTCCACACATTAAGCACATGACAATGCGAAGGTCTGCCTCTGGGACTGGCTGAGAGTCTCGGAGACCTGGAGGCTCAGGGAGGAGAGGTGGGGAGCTGCTACTAAAAGATGTGCTCCTCCTAATATCCAGAAGGCCCCTCAGCACCTGGTTTATTTGGGTCTCGCTTATGTTATGGCCGTAGCCCACACCAGGGGAGGCGGGGTCTAAAAAGCTACACTGCAATCTCCTTGCAAACTGCTGCCCCTGTGTTATCAAGTTTAAGGCAGTGTCACCACCTATATCAACGTATGATCCTACACCTCGTTTAGTGACTAAAAGCAGTGAAGTCGGCAGCTGTGCTAGCTGGCTATCTCTTCGGCCCAGAGTTGACTCCCTAAGTCGCTCGAGGCTTTCCACCACATAAGAAAGTGATTCTTTTGAATTATACAAACACAAACACCCATGAGGAGTGAAAGTGGGGGTGTAGAAAGAATTTACCGGAAGACGTACATTTCCGTCAATAGGTCGCAGTGTCAGTTCGTACATCTTCCCGTCTAACACATACCAGTCATCGTTTGTGCAGAGAGCTCTAATCTCATTGGCAAATTCTCTGGCTAGTCCATCCTTCCCAAGTATAACGAGGTTTATTCTGTCAGCCTTGGTGTCCCCAAAATGAGCTTTCACGTCAAAAAAGGGGTAATGGGAGGGAAAACGTGATGCTAACAGCTGCTCGATCTTAGAGTCTACGCAGTGTGGACTGCTAGGGCAGGTCTCCTTGGTGGGATGATAGACAAAGTGGATATGTTTTAATACCAAAGCATCTCTTTCAGCAGGAAGCTTCTGTAGTGCCTTGAACCTCTGCTCCTCCCCAAGAACCTCTTGGATTGCCCCCATCTTCTCCTTGCTGGGTTTAGCATCCACTTCAAGCTCATAAAAAAGCTCAGAGTATTCCAGCAGAAGCTCCTGGAAGTCTTCTTTAGCACGGTCAATGATCTCCTTCTGGTGCCGATTATAGAGATCCAGGTATTCTGGCTCCTCAAGCCACTGGTAGAACTCTTCATTCATGATGAAGCTCCGGGCCTCCTCCCAAGGTTTACCAGGTGTTACGAAAGGGGAGGAAGCCAGTCTGTGCTTAAACTCCTGCCTCATCTCCGCCCGTTTGCACTCATTGCGCAGATGCTCCAGGTGGGCATTAAAAATTTCTTCTGCTTCAGCAGTCTCCAACAGGTCAGAAGGGATTCGCTCATCTTCCATGTTGTCGATGTGAGACGTATCCTCCCATGGCGAGTCCTCCAGAACAACAAACCAGTGGGTGAAGTGTTGCTTGGACTCAAGGACTTTCTGTACCCCAGACCAGCTCAGCTGATCAATCTCATCCAGGTCAGGCACTAAAGAGCTAAGTGCTAAAGGAAGAGTGCTTACGTATATTTTTCGACGCCTCTCAATATGTTCCTGTTTCAGACGGTAGACATGCTGCTGAAAAAGTTTCTTGCATTTAGCCGTTCCCTCCAAGAAGACATATTCTTTGTACTCTGGGGAGTTGTTCATGCGTCGACTGGTGTTTAGCCAGGTTTCATTATGATTCTTTACTATACGGTTGATTAGCCATTCATAGCGATCCTTAGCAGAAGCTATCTGCTGACTCTGGAGTTTTAGGGCCTCAAAGTATGGGATGATCTTAGGCTTGCCCCTGCTCTTGTCGATAAGCTGAACCAAAGTGAGAAAGGCGAGGTCCACATTTATGTTTGAGCGTGCCGATGTCTCAACTACCGGTAGACTCTTTTTTGTGATAGCAAAGGTATGTGCATCTTTAATGTAGCGCTCTACTCCTTCGTCGCATTTGGTGAGGACCAGCACAATGGGCTTCTTAGTCTTGCTCAGCTGACCATACAGGTTTGAGACAAATTTCAGCTGGTCGTCAAAGTTTCGGTTCATGCCACGGCTTACATCGACACAAAGGAGGAAGCCATCGACTTGCAGCTTACCCTCTGGCATTTGCTTTTGCTCAAAGTCTTGCTCCAGACCCAGCTGATCCGTACAGAAGTACATGAGCTTCTCTGCTGAGGCCAGCTTGGTTGCTGCTGCCCGTTTGATATAGGGCTGCATAGCAGTGCTACGGTGCGGCTGAAACGTCTGGTCATCGATGAATTCGGTCTGCTCCACAACATGCATCCTGCACTCGGGCCCCTCCTCGAGAACCCGTGACACCTCCCCCCAAAACAGGAAGTGATCATTATTGACTACTCGACCCCCAAAGTCGCTGGTGCTCAACACGGACGTGTGATCCAAGTAGAAGTCATCAGCGCTAGGACGCACAAACCTATTACACAAGCAGGACTTGCCAACCCCACATTGCCCCTTCTCTTTCTCTGTTCCGGACAAACCCACCACAATGAGGTTGTAAATGGGCGACCGCGCATCTTGCTTTTTGGCCATCATAGCCTGCTGACACTCATCCTGCCTTAAACAGGCACTGTATGAAGGAGTTCACTTGAATGTTTGTCCATAAAGTTGCTGATCTACAAAGGAGATCAGATTTCTCTTTCGTCTGCTGGGGCTTAAATTATAATAGACAGCGCCGCAGTGATATGAGCAGACGGTTCTTTCATTCACTCGTTGCATGAATCAGATCCTGTCAAAAGAAACAGAGAACAAACAAAAAAATGAAATCAGACAAAATAAGCAATCAACCAAAAACTCATTTTGAATTAAAGGGGGAAAACAAAGCAGTATGAAAGAGAATGACTGGGCAAATGTCAGGCCCTTCTTCCCCTTAAGCAGCTATAATAATAAAAGTAAATATCATTATGCTACTTTAAGATGTAAAAATGTACTTGTCAGTTTGAATGAGGCATTTTTTTTTTACTTTTATCCTTCTTAACAACAGATCTATCTATCATAATAATGGAGGCACATATTAATCCATTTTGTGCTTATTCCCTTTGTTTGACAAAGACTGATGAATCCTCTCAATGGTAAATGCCACAAAGAACCCGTAACACCAACCAATACTGGTTCTCATTATTTTTAATTGATTTCAAGTTGCCTGACATCACTGCATTAATATTATATGCACACTGGCATACATCCTGCCACCAGCAAAGCGTAATGAAAACAGACATATAATAACAGGAATACCAGCAATGTGGTCTCCTTGCAGGGGGCCAAACACAATCTCAAATAAGGAAGAAGGCTCATTTTTGCACATTCAATTAATGAACTGAATAAAATGGACAAGTACACTTGACTGCGCTTCATCTAAATTTTTGAATAATCTTTTATCTGATCGACAAATTTATTTAATCGACTCATTTCAGCACCGGCTGTACTGATCTCCAGAATTCCTTAAAAACATCTACAGAGGATCAAAAGATGACATTAATCCCTGGAGAAACATGTTGGGAGTGGTACTTTTTTCCCCCTTTTTGTTAAAATGACGACCTCAGCTGATCAGTGAGTGGGGTGACAAGCATTAAAATGACTATGGTGAAAGCGCCTCAGTCAACACTCTTCAGCCTAAGGGAAACAGCAGCTATCTTTAAAAGCATCTTCCCTGACCAAAAAAATGAATGAAGAGCTTATTAAACAGCCTTAGTCACACTTACCATCATTGCCAAAGGGCTACGGACTTGCTCACACCTTTAAGACACTTAATGTTACTGCCAATTTTATGGCACAGACTAATGCTTCCATTATTATTATTATTATAGCACTGATGCAATTCTGCTACAATAGTCAGCACATAATGTGATCTAAAAAAATTAAAAAATAAACCATATGCAGAGGTTAATTAATGTGTAATAAGATTTCCTGAGTGAAAAAATCCTGCATTTAAAAATACAAAACAAAAAAAGCATGAGTCATGAAGAAATATTTAACCTGCCATATGACCATGACTTCATGGTGGGGTTGGAAGAAAACATGGGCAGTCCAAACAGCTCAGCTGAGCAAGGCCTGATATCCAAACGAGCAGACAAGTTCTTTTCAAATAAAGAAAAAAAAAACAACCAGCATGCCTTTACCAAAACGCCATCAGCAAAACAGCACACCAAAGCGCCCTTTTAATCAATTCCCTTCACACAACCTACTTTTTTTAAAGCTAAGATTGTGTAACCTTATATGTTCTGCAAAAGGATTAACAGTTAACACGGGCTTGAGGGTGCACAGAGAGGGGTGACCACGCCAGGCCTGCTGTCTACATAATGAAATGGCAGCGCCGGAGAGCCGGGATAGCCTTACCTCCTGCACACCGACAGACAGACAACCTTTCACGGGAATGTATTTACCCAGCTGTCTTGGGGTGTAGCACTCGACAGCTTCGCTAGGAAATAGCCAATAAAGCAGAGCGAGCACGTAGAATACATACCATTGCATTTCTCCCCCTTTCTCCTCTTGCATCTGTCAGGCCAGCTCTTGCCGCAGCCCTCGCCGCCGCCTGATGTGCATAAGCAGCCGCAGAGAATGCACTGTGGGTCGGAACTATTCGCACATGAAACCGATACCTCTACAATTTGTGCGATGTGCTCATCTGAATACAATATCCTTCACCCATGTCTGGATTTCTCCTGTTTTGTTTTGTTTTTTTTTCCTTGCACTAATGTTTTAACTGAAATCAAACACGGGAAAGGCAAGAAATAAATATCCCGAACAATAGAACAATCCGATTTCTGTCCCCGCAACGCTTTCTTCACCAGTGCGAGATTGAGACGTGTGTTTAAAAAAGAAAAAAAAAATCTACTCAGTCGTCTTCTCCTCCCGGTTCACCACGTTGCTTTTTCAATAATTATTCTGTCCATTGTTGTGCCCACATAACGCTGGGCCGGTCGCGCACACGAGACAACGGTGAGTTTGATGCAATCGCCGGTGCTGTTTCGCTTAAGAAATGCCTTCTGCTGCAACACAAACTGCTCATGTCCCGATCAATTTAGGAGCAGATTGCGCGTGTGAAAGTGGTATTTCTGTCAGCTTTCCGTAATGGCGGCCCTCCTCCTCCCCGGACCTAGTTCTCCTCTTCTTTTCTTTGGGAAAACGGAGCTGTGGAGACAGAGGGAGCGGAGAGAGGGATTCTCCCAGTGGCGCCCTCACACAACTGCAGCAGGTCAGCGCTCTCACTGTTGCTAGCTCGCCACACTATGCGGAGAGGTCGTTACTGAGAAGTAATCGATTTCTCCACGTTCAGTCCGAGTATTTTGACAACACCCGCCTTACAGCAGCTCTTTAAACTGTTAACTAGTGCACTGCATGAAGAGGGCGTCTGCATCCTCTCTGTGAACTTTATGTGTGTAAAAGTGGTTTAATATCAGGATAAAGGTTTGTAATTAGCATACAGCAATGCTACATAAAGTTGTTGTTGGCTAGCATGCAGATTGACAGTGTGCTTTTTAGTAAGGATAAACCACTCTTAAGTGAAAAGTTTGAACTATATAGACCTAAAAGTAAATTACTTATGGTTAGTTTTCAAAACATATATATTTTGTATGAGTTCAGATGTCAAAGTAAAGCAAAGTTGCTGGAAAAACTAACATTTACAGTTGTTTATCTTTATACCCATTTCAAAATGCACGCGTTTTAACTTTAAATGTTTCACTTTTAGCTTAACTTTTATATCCTATGTTGTTGTTTTTTTAATGTTTTGCTGTTGTTGGTGTTATGGACAAGTTTTAAGAAGTTAGGCTAGGCATTAAACAAACATTGCATATGGTGGCAAAAAAGTTTAGTTATAGGAAATGAAGTAAAAATAAAAGCTACAGAACCAACTGAGTTGATTGTCTATACTCACAAAACGAATTGGAATAAAATATAGAGGAAATGCCTTTAGTTTGAGTTTTTTTCAGTGTGTTTATGCTTGTTTGTTTTTTACTTTCCCTTAATCTTTATAATGTGGCATTGTGTTTATATTGCAATATCTATTCTGACCTTAAAACTTTCCCCTGAAAAATTAATACCCACATTATAATTATATTGCAACTTAAGCTGTCAGTGAAATGAATTATACTCAGAACGAAAATGAATATTATTGAAAAATAAAAGCTGAACTGAAACTAGCAAACACACTGGAAACTAACCAAAAGTAAGCAGAACTGAAAGTAAAAATTCTAAATAAAATCACAATCAAACCAGTGAAAAAATATAAAACAGTAATAAAACCAATGTGCGCTGACTTTCACAGTAGCTGTGGAAAGGTTTTCTTGTGTCACACACTGTTGTCTCATTGTTATATGTGCGGTTATGAATGTTCATGTAAGATTCAGCACATTCTCCTGAGCCACTGAACTAGAGTACTGTTAATCTTACAGTGCCCAACTGTAAGATTAAAGCATGAATAGCATGGATTGGACCAGTAGGAACATAACTTCATTAAAGTGCAGGTTTAATGTACTGTGTATTTTTCTCTTCCAGTTCTACTTTTTTTTGCATGCATGTTTGTTATTTATCTGCAACATAATAAGTCAGCTTTAAAATAAATGGAATTGTATACATCTAATGACACAGCAGTATACGAGTGATTAAAGTCTTCCACAGCTGCAATTATCCAATAAAATAATGGCCTAATTGTAATTCTGAGAAGTCCCAGTCTCTACATAATGAGGACATTTTATTTAGGTACCTTATTTTGAATGTACAACTTGTGTACTCTTAAGTTGCTTAAACGGGGTGTAAATTTAACTTGAGTAAAGGCTCATAAAACATTTTTTTTTTGCAGAGCATTTACCCAGCACAAGATTATGTTTAATTCATGTGCAGTTGTACTTTACATGTAATAAATCTGTAATAGGATGCAGGGCATGAGCCTGAAAATTGTGTCCAATGTTTTATACATCATTTTCTACACTTTTATTATTTTTATATAACTGTCTGATTCCCAGTGGCTCGCCCCAGCCTTGCTCTTCTCCCACCACTGCCACCGCCATGCCATCCCAACAATCCAGGACACGCTTGCCCATATCTGTCACTGACAGTCAGACTTCTGTCAGAATCTGTGTGTTAACCCACACTACAGGTCAAAATTTTGGCCACACCATCTCATTTAATGGTTTTTCTTTCTTTTTATGACTGTTTACATTGTAGATTCTCACTCAAGGCATCAAAACTATGAAAACACTTATGGAAATATGTGGTAAACAAAAAAGTGTGAAATAACTCAAAACATGTTTTATGTTATAGATTCTTTAAAATAGCCACCCTTTGCTTTGATTTTACTGCTTTGCACACTCTTGGCATTCTCTCGATGAGCTTCAGGTAGAAGGGTAGTCAGTCTTGAAGGAGTTCCCAGAGATGCTGAGCACTTGTTGGCCGTTTTGCTGTCACTGTGCGGTCCACCCCATCCCAAACCATCTCGATTGGGTTTTGGTCAGGTGACTGTGGAAGCTAGGAGTTGGCTACTGGAACTCTGGTGACTTGCAATATGTGAGGCTGGTGACTCGGATAAATTTATCCTCAACAGCAGAGGTGACTCTTGGTCTTCCTTTTCTGGGACGGCCCTCATTTGAGCCAGTTTCGTCGTAGCGCTTGATGGTTTATGTGACTGCACTTAGGGACACATTCAAAGTTTTTCAGACTGACTGACCTTTAGTTCTTAATGATGAAGTAATGATGGACTGTCGCTTCTCTTTACTTAGCTGGTTGGTTCTTGGCGTAATATGAATTCTAACAGTTGTCAAATAGGGCTGACAGCTGTGTACCAACCTGACGTCTGCACAACACAACTGATGGTCCCAACTCCATTAAGAAGGCAAGAAATTCCACAAATGAACCCTGACAAGGCCCACCTGTGAAGTGAAAACCGTTTTAGGTGACTACATCGTGAAGCTTATTGAGAGAAGGCCGAGGGTTTGCAGCGCTGTCGACAAAGCAAAGAGTGGCTACTTTGAGGAATCTAAAATATAAGACACATTTAGAGTTATTTATCATTTTGTCTTTGCTACATAATTCCATATATCTTGCTTCATATATTTGATATCTTCAGTATGTGTCTAAAAAGTAGAAAGTAGTAAAAATTAAAGAAAAACCATTAAATTGGTGTGTCCAAACGTTTGACTGATAGCGTGTATTTAACCTTCCAGATCACGTCTCTGCAGTGGTGGAGCTGTTTTGCCCTTCCAACTCACAGGCCTGCTTAATGCAGCCTCCGCCCTCAGGCTGCCCTAGCTCTTTACCAGGCTCCTGGAATTTTTTAATTGTTTGAAATAAGATGCGATACTTAATTTTTTATTTTATTTTTTTTCGTTTTCCCCCAGAAAACTTACTAAGTAAACAGGGACAAAGTATGATCTGGCATTACTGAGTTTCCCAAAAGTGCACCACATAAAATTCATTTAAATTGCGACATAGTAAAGGAAACTCATACAGGAAGCCATAAGCTGGTCTGATTTCTACAGGAAAAGTACAATACAACTCTTCCACCTTTGATAGAGGCTGACTTCAGTCATCTGCGTCATATCTCATTACTTTTAGCAGACAATTAACTTTAACATTACTGCCTCCTAGTGGATTTAGAGTCCGTAAATGGCCTGACATTTTCTATTTCCTTTGCAGAGAAGTCTTCTTTTGGTCACAGATTTTAGCCTTTAAAAAGATTCAGCCTTGTAGTCTAGAGTGCCTGTGCTTTTCTGTAATTCTATCTGTTTAGACTGTGCAGGTCTGGACTGGAGTGCATTTAGTCCCCGCTGCTGTAGAAAATCAAGCCAGCCTTGATGTAGTCTGCAAGCATCGCCTGGAGCTGCACAAGTAACCGAGGCTGTGGCTATTACCCGACTTCTTCTGGAGTTCAGCCTGATAGAAAATGTTTCTGTTCTATTTGATTAAAAACTTAGACCAGGTAAGCATATAGTTCTTTATTTCTGTTTATGCTACATTACAGACATTTGTGTGCAATATATTTATATGTCTCTGTGTGTGTTTCTGTGATCTATTAGATGTTTGCTTGTACTGTACTTTAGTACGCTTCTGTGAAAGTTTTTGTGCTCAACAGAGCTGGAAGAAACATGGAGCTAGATCTTAAATGCCAGTAGACTTCAGGGAAAGTCCTGGAATCGTATTTTTATGTTCCCAGAAAACAAAACATTAGGTTTCACTTTCTGGGAACCAAATTTAATGGTAATCCATCCCTTTAAAATAATAGCAGAGGAGCCTGTTCACTGTAATTGATATTACAACCACTAGGCAGAGCCCTAAGCCTTCCTTTAATTTAGGGCATCAAATAAGGCTTAACATATTAAGACACTCATGCTTGTTATGGTGAAATGATCATGCAGGGCGAGCTACAAATACTGAAATTCATCCTCGTGTTGCCTTTTCTTCTTATTAAAAGTGAAAAAGCCTAACATTGAAGGAAATAGATTACTACACCCAGTACTACATGTTCATTCTGGATTGTTGTAAGTTATTCCACAGCTTGTTTCTTCGGTTGGGTTTAGTTTTACACCTTGGTCAATTTATAAAGCGGTCTTTGTCGTGTAACAGAGATCTGGGGGATGAGAGGCAGCGGAGGTGAGCGTGAGGTGAAAGGGACAGCAGATGGGTGCTGATGGAGCTCAGTGCAGATGGACGATAGGGTTCCCCACGGAGGAATAATAAACAGCTGGGTTAGCCAGGCGAGGTAAAACAAACGATATTAGAATTTCCTTCATGGTTTTAGTTAAATTTATAATATTCATGCATAGTGTGTGTGCAACAGAGGGGAAGAGAGAAACACCACTTTTCCCTCCATACCAAATAAAACACCATTCCTCTATGATTTATTGTTCTACTGAATCAGAAAACCCGAGCGACTTAAATACAAAATGAGAAAAAACATTATTAAATCTTGGTCTCCACAGCTGACAGGCAGCTTGTGACAAGAAGGCTGGGCTCTCTGGATTTCTTCCATAATGTGTCAGCTGTTCAGAATTACTTTTTGAGTTTATAATGTGATTATCTGAAATTGAACTCAGGCAGAGGGTTGTTGCATGAAAGGGAAACAGCTGAAAAAAAAATGGCAGAGATGTGCTTCACTTGACTTGCCTTTGAGACGCTAAAAGAATATTTTTACAGTGTTTTAGCACCGAGTTTGACAGAAGTGGGGCATCTGAGGTGAAGCGTTGAGGGGTGTGTTTGTAAGAGGAACTTAGTTTGAGTCAATCAGCTCAGTCTTGTCAACATATTTTAGTTTAGGATTAGAGCCCAGGTCATCAATACACATTATTTAACCTTTATTTTAAGGTGCTAATATACAGTTATAGAAGATGTAATGAATAATTAGAAAAATATTTATCACATTGCACTCAAACACAAAGCGCGCTAATAAAGGAAGATCCTGAACATCAGGAAACAGGAAGGAAATCTCTCTTACAGGAACTGCTAAACAAAGATAGGAACAATGATTGAAAAACAACTCAACTGGAAAATAACATATCTTAGGAGGCGGGAATGGACATGAAACTGCAATTTCTTCATCACTGACTTTAGTATATGTGCGGGTTTCCTGGGCGTGAGCCTGCCAGTGTTACTTATACTGTCTGTGGAGCAGAAAAATGCAGATGTTGTTGAGAAAGTGCGTTCATGTTTTCCATATGCATGTCATTGCACATTCGGTATCTTGGATATTTGCTGCCAGCAGTCAGCCTGGTGCATATTATGTCTCAGATGCCTGTATAGTAAGAACGCTTTAAATTGACTTTTCTGTAAGCTTAAATACTGCAAATGGAATTAGGTTTTTACCACAGAGGTATTTGGAGAAAAAAATGATCATATAAGAGGAAGTATCATTTACAAGCCACCAAACTATAAAGAATATTTCCACATTGTTTGACTTCAAAAGGAGAATATGCTGTGGTTTTTATGACCCAACTTAATGATCAATTATCAGCTCATTGTACACACTTCCTTTTATTTTTGTGCTTCATATAAAGCTGACCTGCAGTGAATAGAGCTACACAATTGGAGGGGGTACGGTGAGAGAACCGAGTAAACAAAGGGCATGTTGTGCATAAATCTGTGTACTCATGTAAGAAGTATTTCCTGTATACTTTAGGAGGCAGCACGAGAAATACTCACACCAGCTGACATACAGTGATCAGCCATAATGTTAAAACCACTGATGAGTGAAGTGGATAAATGTATCTTCTTGTTACAATGCAATGTTCTGCTGGGAATCATGTGGCCCTGGCATCCATGTGGATGATCCTAAATAGAGCATGCACACCTCTCCATTGACAATAGCACTCCTCAGTGGTAGCAGCTTACCCCAGCAGGACAATGCATCACACCACAAATAGTCCTTAAGAACAGATCACAGACTCCACAGCCTCCAGACTCTCCCCATCCTAATCCAGCTCATCTGTGGGATGAGCTGAACAAGCCCACATCACAGAGGCCCCACCTCACAACCCACAGGACACAAAGAATCCCACCAACTCCCAGAATCAAAAGCCACAACACATGCTTAGGCTGAGGTTTGATATCAACATCCTTAAGCGTCAAAGCTGTTCTGATAGCGTAAGGGAGACCTCTGCATTATGAAGTGAGGCTGATTGGTTTAAAATTGGTGTATTTGTGTTTACTGCTTATACAAAACTGTTTATCTCCTTTTAAGCACTATTGAGAGTAAGAAGGGGAAAAAAAAGGTAAAAGATTTTCCCATCTGGGCAGCATTATTCAGATTCCTCTCTGTTGGATATTTGATGCTGGCATGTGAAAGTGGGTGTGGCATGGAAACAGGCTGAGCTACAGTGAAGTGAGAGGAAAGATGAGGAGTGGGGAACCAGAGGAGGGTGCTGTTCTGTTAGAAAGGTGATGTGGCCTTGAAAGCACACACACATAAAAAAAAATGCCTTGAATAGGAGGGAGGATAATAAGAGAGGAATCTGATAATTCATGCGCACGGCTCATATGTTAAGTCAGTGTTAAGTTAAAAATGTGTTGTGTTGTGGTTGTTGCCAGGAAAAGGAAACAGATGGGGAATGTAACACTTCATATTAATATATCTGCGGAGTGATATTTCTATGATGGTGTAAGTTATTTCGTCAGCAGTGGATGACAGCCACTAGGAGACAGGCAGTCTTGCTGGTGAAACACTTCCATAATTCACATCCCATGTGAATCTGCCTCGGCTTGTGGGAGAAAAGGGAGGGAGCAAACTAACAGGGAGGGAAGGAAAGAATGTCCTAAGGGCCAATCATGTGATTTCTGGGTTTTTTTTTCTTTTCTTAATAGCTGCACAGTGATTACATGTTTTTAGTCTGGGGCTCTTAGCAAGTTTTTCCTAACCCTCTCCGCTCTCTGTTTTCTCTGGCCCTCTTTTTTTTCTCATTATCCAACAGCATACTTTCCCTCGACTTTTTTTTTCTTTCAGAGTGACGTGTGAGTGTAGTTCCTGCCCTTGTTTCATGCAGAATAATTCAGAAGGAAGGACAGGGAATCACAGAGAGGCGGTGATTTACTTTGACCTGTCATGGACAAGATGAATTGAAGGTGCAAACAAGAGGAGCCGCTTGTGTTTTGGCCTAAGTGTGTGTGCACAGGAGAGTCAAGCAAGGAAGCGCAAAGACGTGACGGAAGACACGCCAAGGCAGAGAGAAACAGAGAAAGTGACCGAAGGGTAAGACGTAAAGTTGCCTAATTGTGTTGCCCATGGGCAGAGGTGGATGAGAAGCTGCGTTTAAGAAGTCTGTGAGACAGGAGGAGGAGCACCAGCCTGAGGGGGAACCACCAGTTCAACCTTCTTCCAGCAACAACAGGACAGGATGAGGTACCAAGCCAGGGTAAGGTCCATGATGCTCGTTGTTTTATTTTCCTTTTTATTGCAGCCCACCTACTCGCGATTTGTGGTTACTTGTGGCTATGTTTAAGCATTTTCTGTACTGGTCGACATCCGATCAACCTATTCCCTCTTTCTGCCATGGAGACACCAGAGGGGGAAAAGCAAAACAGAACAATGAGTCACTTGGAATTTTTTTCCTGTGTATGAGTCAGTGTATATTTGGGGTTTTGTGTAAGCCTTAACTCAAGCAGTCCGGATAAAAGAAAAAAAAAAACATAAACACTATTTTTCCATCATATCCCTGCTGGCACAACTTTGGTCAGGAGCCCACCATGGTACCACTGCTGCTTATCCCTGGGACAGAGTGGTGGGGCATGCCTTATAAGGAAGACAATCCGAAATGAAGTTGGCCCTGCAGAGCTTAGTCATGAGGCCTAGGGCCAAGTCCTGCTGTTAACTTTCTTACTGCAGCTGCAGCTGCACCCACAAACCTGCAGATTTCACAGAAGTTCCCTGATACTCAGAGTCAAATCCTACATTAAGCTCTCATGCACCATCAGCTAGATCACACTCAAGGTGCTGTAAAAAGGAGGCCTCAGGTCAGTTCACAGAAAACAAAGCTACAGGGATTACACTTGATTCTGGTTAAATCTCCATCCCAGTCCTATAGCCCTTAACGTAACTGAACCACATATTACCTCCAACACGAGTGGTAGCAATCTTTCTGATTTTGGTATCAAAGAAGAGTACTGAATGAGGCTTCTGATCAATCAAGTTGACAAAAATCTTGTAATGAAAGAAAGCAAAAACACATAACTTGAAAAAGATCCTTACAAATTCAAGCTGGACACTGCGCAGGTACTCTGAGCACAGCAGCTACTCCACAGCACAGAAACTCTTAAGGTATGAGGGCTAAGGAAGCTGAAATGAAAGCTTTAGGCAAAGCAAGTCCGTTAAAGCCCAGAGCTTCAACTGTGGCCCAGTCATCTACAGCGAGAGAACACGCTGAGATGAACTCTTGAGTTTCACAATAATGTGGCAGACCCCGTGACACTGTACAGAATGTGATGAGTTGCAACCTCATACACTGACTGTAACCTAAGCGCTAAAACAAGTGTTATCCAGGCACTTTTCATTACAGCTGTTGCAGAACATTTGAAAACTGAAAACCTGCTACATCATTGCACTCCCTTTGTTAAAAGTACTGCAAGGATAAGTTTTTGTCTGCACTGCTCATTGCTTGTCTTTATATGGGTATAATGAGTAGAATGTCAAATTGCATCAAAATCACTGAAAGCATGCCCTAAATCTGACCCTGAAATTCTTGAGACATATCCTTTTGGAAAATCTGACTTTGAACAGTAATTGCTTTTTGTAGGAAGCCCACCTGCAAGTGGGAAAACAATAATACAAGGTGAAGCAGAGAGGAGGGGCTGCAGTGGAAGTGTGCGGTGACTTCTTTGCATTCACTTCTTGGCTGTCGTCCACTGTTGTCCTCTTGTTTTTTTAAGGATATTCCTGCATGAAGTGGTCAGAGATAATGACCTTTTAGCAGCGTTGGCCGGCCAAATGAGACCCTCGAGAGGCTGTTGCGTTCAAGAAAAACAAACGTCCTGTGGAAGTCTAACCCCTTTGTTCCACTTACTGCTTGTATTTTATGAATGTGAAAGAGTAGGGCTTGTTTCTTAAATGAGCCTTTGATACCGAACATAGAGCACCTTTTGTCTGGCTGTGGTATATTGTGCATTTAATATACTCTCAAGTGTTTTTCTGGATATTTCTCATCAGTAAGTAATGACTGCTGACATTTCTTTTATCTCTTTGCATGATGCTGCATGTTGTTGTGTGTATGTTATATCTGACTTTAGGGCATATCTAAGAACTTCGCTAGTAATTCGTTCCTGTCTCCACTACGATGTTTATCTTCACAGTGGGGTTGACATGTACACACATTTTTCTAGTTAAACCCCATCTGGTGATATAAAACTTTGTGTACTGTGTACACACATGATAATACACTGTCTCTGTCGAAAAATAGAGGAGTCTATCCTGTCTGTTTATCATTAGGATTCCTTAAATTACTTCTTTGTTTAATCTTGGCATGCTTGGTGGAACTGTTCTTCTTTGTGCACTTGCAGGACTTGTTTCCACAGTCAAGAAGCACTCTGTAAACTTTAGAGAGCGCCGCTTGGGGGGATTTAGGCCTGATTCATTTGCCCTGGCATTTTGAAAGTGTTTTGAAATAAATATTGTGCCATCAAAATCATGTGGTAATTATTGTTTTCTTGTGCGCTGCGTATTAACCTGTTTACTACTGGGTGAAGCTGGAAATATGACTTGTCCTTTTGTGCCCCCTGCTTGTCAGCAGCATGCAATTGCTTATGTTAGATATTTATAAGAAAGATTAAAAACCTGTCTTCGATTGCCATTTAAGGCAGGAAGTGACTCAAGAATGAAGAGAAATTCACATTCCATGTACGTTTGTAACGATTCTTTTTCTCCTTTTCTGTGTAGGAGGTGGACATTGAGGGAAGAGTGCGTCTGGTCATGGAGGGTGCGCTGACTGCCCGGGACAGGGTTGGGGTGCAGGACTTTGTCTTGCTGGAAAACTACAACAGCGAGGCAGCCTTCATAGAAAATCTGCGGCGGCGCTTCAGAGAAAACCTCATTTATGTAATAATTTTTCTTCATATTTTCTAAAACATTTCCCGTGATGTGGTAAGCCATAACTTGAACGTGGTGTCTACTCCCTGTGTTTGATGTCAGACGTATATCGGCTCAGTGTTGGTGTCGATGAACCCGTACAAAGAGCTAGAGATTTACTCCAAGCAGCAGATGGATCGTTACAGAGGGGTCAGCTTCTACGAAATATCGCCTCACATGTGAGTCACTTCAGGCTCCTCAGGCGTTTTTTATTAATGGTTCAGTTTGATAAACACCAAACAAAAATGAAATGTTGCTTCAGTTTTTGCCTTTTGTCTGACTACAGCTCAAAAAACCCTAAATATTCAGTCAGGATGAGAAGAAAGCAAATCACATGAGCAGATAATTATGAACTAAATCTGATATTTTTGAAATATTATATATTATTTATAAAGTGATTATAAAATTAATCATGTGGAGCTACTCGCTGTGCCAACCATTTGTGAATAACAGAGTAGCTGAAAGTGGCTTTATGTAAAGTTGGCTGATCTGAGCTTGCTTTTTGCACGTATCCGTAAATCTCCTTTTGCTATTCAAATTGTTTTAGCTCCCTACAGCTGCAACAACCCTTACATACGGTCAGGGAGGTCCCATAACAGATCCCTACTGCAGATGGAACAACAACCTCTCTGTATTTGCTTTGGGTTTTCTGGATCTACGCTGATTTTTGTGTGACTTTATTCCACTGCTGTGTTTTACCTACATGTTGATCTGTAGCTGAACCTGCATTTTTTGTTTTTTCCTCAGCTATGCCTTGTCAGACAACACTTACCGGGCCATGCGGACCGAGAGAAAAGACCAGTGTATACTCATATCAGGCGAAAGTGGAGCAGGTAAAACAGAGGCCTCCAAGAAGATCCTCCTCTACTACGCTGTCACCTGCCCCACTAATGATCGCATGGCTGCACTTGGTGACCGCCTGCTACAGTCAAACCCTGTCCTGGAGGTATTTAAAAGTTAGGCTTTTCAAGCTGTTTTGCCTGTATTTGCATCTGACTTATCTGTTATTTTTATATGGGATTTTTGTGGGATTGTGGGATTTTATTTTGCATTCTTTCTTTTAATTTCACTTCCTTTCTCTAATTTCCTGTCTTTTTTTTTTTTTTTTTTTTTGCAAAGGCATTTGGCAATGCAAAAACACTAAGGAATGACAACTCCAGCCGCTTTGGGAAATACATGGATGTCCAGTTTGACTTTAGGGTAAACGCTAAAACTGATATATTGGATAACATCATATCAGTCATCATAGCATCGAAAAGCAACAACTCTAGAAGAAAACTTGTGTTTAATAGTTGCTCTCAGCTCTCATCTTTTTGTGTAACCTCTTCAAGGGGGCACCGGTGGGTGGTCACATCTTAAACTACCTGCTGGAGAAATCTCGCGTAGTACACCAGAACCACGGTGAGAGAAACTTCCACATCTTCTATCAGCTTCTGGATGGAGGAGAAGATGACCAACTCAACACACTGAACCTGGAAAGAAACCCCCAGAACTACCGTTATCTGGTTAAGGTGTGTGTCGCGCAGTTTCAAGAATTACAAATTGTCTGCGCCATTCGTTTTGGCATCATTTTAAATTGTTTCTTTTTTCAGGGCAACTGTCCCAGAGTCAGCTCCATAAGTGACAAGAATAATTGGAAGGTTGTGATGAAGGCCCTTCCTGTCATTGGCTTCACAGAAGAAGAAGTGCAGGTCAGTAACAGTCAGAGTTTTACCATGTTAAAATCATTTTATATCATTGCAACACTGGAATCCTTAATGAGCTCTTTTCTGACAGTTTTGCTATAAATAATGCTATTCTGAAGACTACATCATCGTCGACGCATTTGAAAAACAAATTGTTCATCTGTGAGGTTGTTCCCAGCTGTTCTTTCTGTCTCCCACCTCAGAAATTGCTGAATATCATCGCCAGTGTTCTCCATCTGGGAAACACGCAGTTTGGGGAAGGGGAGGAAGGTGAAACCTATATCACCACTGAGATTTCTAATCTTGCAAGGGTCAGTACAATCCCGCTAGTATTGACAGATGTTTAAATATGCTTAGAAATCTTACAAAACATCCTGACTGAGAGAAGATGTGTTGTTGTTCTCCAGCTGCTGGGTGTTGATGGCTCAGCCCTTAGGGAGGCACTCACTCACAAGAAGCTCACAGCCAAGGGAGAAGAGGTCATCATCTTTTCATCATCACTCCTCAGGTTTTCAGTTGTTCGATGCACATGTTTTTACTGGGCTGTTTTTATGTTTATGCAGATGATCACCCCGCTAAATTTTGAGCAAGCGGAGGCTGCCCGTGACGCCTTAGCCAAGGCTGTGTATGGCCGGACCTTCACGTGGCTGGTGGAGAAGATCAACCAGTCGCTGGCTCTTAAGGTGCAGCACTCATAACAACTTAAAGATAACAAGAGAAATTCCTCCATGTTATTGTGAGGCCGTTGTTGTCTTCTATCTCTGTCTGAATGATGTGCACTGTATATGCTGTGCAGGATGAAATCTACCACAGCAGCAAAGGTTCCTCAGTTATAGGGCTTCTAGACATCTATGGCTTTGAGGTCCTGCAGCACAACAGGTATGGATTATATTGTTTTCCTCTTCACCGTCATCTGCTTCTTAGCGCAGTTCGTCAACCGGTTTCGCTGTCAAAAGTAGCCTTCAGTGTCCCTGCAACGTGTGGTAGTTTTGTTCTGTTGTAAAAGAAGTTTCCCGCCTGCAGTTTTGAGCAGTTCTGCATCAACTACTGCAATGAGAAGCTCCAGCAGCTGTTTATAGAGCTGACCCTCAGATCTGAGCAGGAAGAATATGAGACGGAAGGAATTGCAGTGAGTACAGCTGCTAATTGCGTAGTCAGTGTGAAACAACTATTGATATCGAATTTCGATGCTAAAACTACATTCTTTCCCATCACATGCAGTGGGAAACTGTGCAATACTTTGACAACAAGATCATTTGTGACCTGATAGAAGAGAAGCACAAAGGCATCATCTCCATTCTGGTGCGTAAAACAGCGTTGAGTTTGTATCTTTGATTATTTATTTCTCTTTCCCTTTTTGAGAAATTAAATAGTGTGAATAACTTACAGGACGAGGAATGCCTAAGGCCCGGAGAAACTTGTGATGTCTCCTTTTTAGAGAAACTGGAGGACACAGTGGGCGGCCATCCCCATTTTGTCACGTAAGCATCATCTTATATCAAAGACTTGTACTTGTACTGTACAATATATGTGAGTAAATCTATATGTGTGTGTTTATTTCAGGCACAAGTTGGCAAATGGAAAGACTCGCAGGGTGATGAGCAGGGAGGAGTTCAGACTGCTGCATTATGCCGGAGAGGTCAACTACAATGTCAATGGTAAACTGTTAAGGCTGGATCAATAGTGTATTCATACTTACATTTCCTGTTATGAGACAACACATAGAGAGGATGATTCACAAGCAGCCTATTCCTCAATGACCGTGTTTTTGCTTCCATTCAGGTTTCCTCGACAAGAACAATGACTTGCTGAACAGGAACCTGAAAGAGGTGAGGATAGTGAAAAGGGACAAGGTAGAGCCTCACCGCAACCTTTGAAAACCACTCTGTCTCCTGCCATTGCTTGAGTGAAGAGGAAGAGGGGGGGCATCTAATGTTGACTTGTGGTTTTGTGGTTTGGTCTCTGTTCAGGTCATGTGCCAGTCAGACAACCAGATCCTAAGTCACTGCTTCCGCAGAGAGGAAGTCATCGACCAGAAACGCCCAGAGATGGTAACAAATCAGTCACACTCTCTATGTTGATCATTTGTAGGCATGATTTAAAAAAACAGAAAATACACTCTGAGAATTTCACATCATTTAATTTTCTTTTATTGATCATTTAGGCTGCCACTCAGTTCAAAAACAGCCTGATGAAACTTACAGAAATCCTCAGGTCTAAAGAGCCATCCTACGTGCGCTGCATCAAACCAAATGACGCCAAGCAGCCAGGTACATGTTTCACATCCTGTCATATTAATTGGGATATATAAGCGTTTTTATTAGGGAGGGTCCGGGTCAATAAAGTCAAATAAAGGCTTTATTAGAAGATCCTAAATACAGATCAAGAAAAACAATATAAAGGTTACCCGTCTAATACTGGCTGCTGTGTTCTCAGTTTTGTCACAAGGCAGTGAACTAGAAATTATGTTTAGTTGGTGATTCATAAACTAATTATGTTTGACCTAATTCTTTTCTTACATTTCCCGTTCTCAATCAAAACCTCTCAGAAAAGGAAATACCTTCTTAAACACTCTAATAGTAAAAGGGGAAGATGTGTTTTGTTTGATTCAACAACAAACTAGCATGTGATTACAGACGTTTATAAGTTAATCTAACAAAAGGAATTTTGATTTAGTTGCAACTGTTTTAATAAAAATGTCCTTTTTATTTCAAATAAATAAAACCCCAGCTTCTTAATGTATGTAATGAAGCTTATCCTGCTGTGTGGATTGTGTTTCATATCATTGGCCAGAAATATTTCTTTGTTACTAATAAATACCGTTTCTGTCCCCGCAGGAAGGTTTGATGAAGTTCTGGTTCGACATCAGGTGAAGTACCTGGGTCTGATGGAAAACCTGAGGGTCAGGAGAGCTGGCTTTGCATATCGTCGGCGCTTTGAAGCCTTCCTGCAGCGGTAGTTCACAGTTGCAGTGGCTGTTTACTTTATGTTCATTCTTCTTTTATTGTAACCGTTCATAAATGCTCTTAGGTATAAGCCCCTGTGTCCTGAGACGTGGCCCAACTGGCATGGCAGACTCGCAGATGGAGTTTTGACACTGGTTAAGCACCTGGGATACAAAGATGAAGAGTACAAACTGGGGAGGTAACTTGTTTAATGTTGTATGCAAGGCATTTAATCACACTTAATTGTAATAAGTGTCCATTGAAAGGCACACTGATTTTGTGTTGATCACAATTTATTTTTTTTTGGCTGCTTTCTGCAGATCAAAAATCTTCATCCGTTTTCCAAAAACTCTTTTCAATACTGAAGATGCTCTAGAAGCGAAAAAGCCAGAGATAGGTAAGCAGCAATAGCAAGGATTATCAAACTGAGGGCATCACAACTGAAATAAAATATAAGGTAGTGATGCAAATATTCATGAAACACACTTCTAATGAGTTTAGAGTGTCAAAGATGTGAAGCTTCAGCTTTTTGGGAGGTTTTAGTGAAACAGCTCCTGACTTTAATCATCAAAATGAACACATTTTAAACACAATCATAAGGTACGCAGTAAAACTATATTCCTCATGTTTCAGCACTGACCCTGCAGACATCATGGAGAGGCTACAGAGAGAGGGCCAAGTACCAGCGCATCAGACGTGCAGGTCAGACCACCTCCAGCTGTTGGCGCTCTCATACTTTGCCACCTTTCTCCTTAAAGAATGGCCCCTAAAATGAGAATATACAAGTGTTTAATGTGTTTGTATCGTATTGTTACATTGGACCTACCTGCTTGGTACAAATGCATAAATCTGCATTACAGCTTTGTTTCATTTTCCCAGCATTCCTTTGTGGGTCTAAACTGACTTTATATGTCTGCTGCACTAACGTTGGGGTGTTCTCTTTGGCTGAGTATAAGAGCTGTCTTGGTGTTCATACGTGCATGTGTGTATATATATATATATAGTGATAGTGATCCAGTCGGGGTGGCGAGGGATGAAAGCACGCAGGAGAGCTAAAAGGCGTCGCCAGGCTGCTGACTTAATTCGCAGGTGCTTGAATGAAACTTTTTTTTGGCGTCTAGTTTTTGGTGCTGTATTTTGCAAAATATAATAATTTCCATCATGATTTTTGCATTTTTTTTCCAGGTTCATTAAAGGCTTCATCTACCGTCATGGGGAATACGGTCCTGAGAATGACTATTTCCTGGATCATGTTCGTTACTCCTTCCTGAAAAATCTACGCAAAAACCTGCCCAAGAGTGCTTTGGACAAATCCTGGCCGACACCTCCTCCGTCCCTCGTTGAGGTGCAAAAACCCCACATTCAAATTGAGTCCCCCTGCTGTCTAAGATCATTGCACACAGATAATATGATATTTGAATAGATAGTCTGCATTGTTAATTCTATGGTCTCCTACAGGCATCGGAGCACCTGCAGAGGCTGCACATGCGGAACATGGTCACAAAGTATTGTTGGAGAGTCCAGCCCGAATGGAAGAAGCAGGTACACTGATAACAGAAGATGGTCTACCTGTTATCTTGTTGTTGTTTTTTTCCTGCAAGATGGTCAGATTGCAGCTGACTGGCTTTCATTTAGTTGTTTTGTTTTAATTTTTATTTAAATCTCACTTGATTTTTGTTTGTCCTCTAGATGATGCAGAAGGTTGTAGCCAGTGAGATCTTCAAGGATCAGAAAGACAGCTACCCTGAGAGTGTTTCAAAGCTGTTTTTGGACTCCAGGCTTGGTACACGTTTATGTATTCATTGTCTTTGCACTTGTTATCCACCACCCACTGGCAAGCATAAAAAATTCACAGAGCATTTCTACTGCTTTATACAGAACGTGAGCAAATCAGTCTCAAAGTCGTCCAGACTCTGGGCAATGACAAAGTGCAGGTAGGATTTTTTTTTGTTTAAAGCCTGATAGCGATAATAAATGCTGCTTTGGAGTAATGCATCTCCTTGTCCTTTTCAGTACGGTGTTTCAGTCATAAAGTATGACAAAAGGGGTTTCAAGCCGCGCCCTCGCCAGCTGCTCCTCACTAACACCTTTGCTGTGTTGGTGGACAAGACCAAAATCAAGCAGAGGATCGACTACACAGCTCTGAGAGGTGAAAACCAGCCCTGAGAAGAGGACAGTTTTACAAATGTAGTATATTGAGATAGTGATTGAGATAATGTTCTTGAATGCATCACTTGTAAATGCATATTTTTTGTAAGGGAGGAATCTTTACAGTTTTAAATCCTGCTTCTTCTGTTTTTTTAAACGTCCATCTGCGGTCACAAAATCTAAACGGCTTTTTCTGGAAACTTCAGCTCAGTCTCTAGAGACTCTCAAGCAGAAGTTTCCATATCTGGATGATAAAGTGGACTGTGAACTTATCAGCTACTGCTAGCAAACTATACAGGTTCAAGTTCACGCACGTATTCTAATTAGTGCTGTAAAACAATGTAATAAAAACCTTCACAAATTCGTGGATGGGCTTTACACGGGAAGTCGTTATGAGTCAGATAATTCTCTGCAGAGGGGATGTCTAGCAGGCAGCTGCTGGCTACAGCTGCCTCTGCAGGAACACTTGTTACTCATAACGGCCACAGACTTAACTCCGCTGTGCATATGAATCAGCTAAGAATGATTTGCCCCATACAGTTGTTATCGTAGGGGAAAACTATCCACAGAGATCAAAACTGTTTTGCACCAGACTGTAAAAGATGTTGTAAAGTTGGGGACTTTTAAGATCGGAGTCTACGGGGAATAACTTGCTTTTGGAGTTAGCCTCAAGTGGCCATTAAAGGTTTCTGGCACTTTTGCAATAGCTTCGTGTTACGGTTCAGGAGGTCACCACAACACTGCTAGGTATTTCATTATGCACATTGTGAGTGTTCAGTGTGCGTTTAGTGATTTGTTTTGTGTTTTTTCTTGAAACAGATATCGCTTTGAGCTCTCTCAGCGATGGGATGTGTGTTCTTCACATCACAAGGGAGGACAATAAACAGAAGGTACAGTAGGACACAACAGTCATGCCTGTGTGGAATAAAGCAACCATGCAGCCACTCTAAAGCCCGCTGTCTCTCCCACAGGGGGATCTGCTGCTGCACTGCAGCCACTCGATCGAGCTGGTGACAAAATTAGCCATGATGGCCAACAAGACCAGCAACGTCAACATCAACCCGGGCAGGTAAGATTCAGACTGACTGCTTCTGTGTGGTGGTCACCATCAGTCCATCTTATCATCTGTTCTTGGCACGCAGCATCCAGTTTACTGTGGCCCGAGGCAAGGAAGGAATAATTGATTTTGTGAGGGGCGCAGAGCTGAAAGTGACCAAAGGCAGACGAGGACATTTGCTAGTGGTGAGTCAGCAGCTGCTCTGATATCATGTGGGGAGCCTGCAGACGGGGAGGGGTGTTTTGATACCAAAAACATTTGATAGCTGACTGTGTTCAATCTGATTTCACTCTTCAGACTGCCCCTCAGATCAACGCCACATGAAGACACAGAAAACCAGCTAACTGATCAGTTTGCAGCTTACAGGAGAAAACCACAGAATACAAAACATGCCCGACAGAGTGCTTATTGAATCATATTCTGTACATCTTCATTATAACAAGATTATCTTCAGTGTTGCATTAACTATTGATAACCAAAGATGAAAATCAAGACATGAAGTAGTCGCCATTTCAAATGCTGTAACTCTTTATTGAAAAAAATACAAAATATTTATCAAATATAAAATGTCTTCTGTAAAACACTGTATTACATATTGCAAGAGAATTAAAATAAACCACTTTGAAATAAATAGCATTGTAATAAATATTTCAATAAATAGCAAAATATCTTTGGAAAGTCCACTAGATCGAGGGCGTGGGTGGAAAAACAGGATGTTGGGAAGCGTTCTCGCCGTTCTGAAAGCTCATGTCTAACTTACAGTCAGAGGTGAGACAGAAACTCTGGGAAATACCCAAGAAAGCCCTTAAAATTAGAAGGAATAAAAAGCAGACTCGCAATAATCAGAGCCCCTCGCGAAATGTTAATAAAAACACTTGAATGAAAAATATCACAATCTTTCCAGTTTGATCAAAGTGCTGAGAGTCAGTTCAACTATCTCTTCCTTTTTTCTCTTTGACTTTGTGCGCATGTGTGTGTGTGTGTGTGTGTTGTCTTTTTTTCAGTTTTGAGTCATGACTGTATTTTCGTAGCCAGTAAAAGAAAGTCTCTTGCCAGCTTGGTGAGGTAAAGGTCCAGATCCCTCAGGATGATGTAACCTTCCACTCGGCTGTCCCATACTGTCCTGGACCTGCTTGCTGGGTTCAGGGGTGTTTGTACCAAAGCAGCTGCTGGCCTTTTCCAAGAGCTTCTCAAAGAGCTCATCTAGAGGAGAAAGCAAAACAAATCTTATATCAGACCATTTTTGGTGTCACTTCCTCCACAGGGAAGGGGGATGATGAAATGTGGGTGGATTTCAGTAAAAAGACTGTTGATACCTGAGTGCTAACTTGGCTAATCAGGTCCCGCAAGTCCAGCTGAATGTGTCTGATGTTCTGAGTTAGAGTTGTCCGAGCATCCTGCACCATCTTCTGATCTTTCTCCTCGTTCTCCAGCTGTATTCTCTTCCACTCCAGCATATTCCAGTAGGTTTTCATGTCCCAGAAAGCGGCATGCAGTCGTTCCCACTCCTGAACGCACAAGTGACAAGCACATGATTGCATAATGAAGCGTTGCACAACCCCATCTGTGCTTGAAGTTTCAAAAAGGGGAATTCCATGCAAATTTTTACAAGCATTTTTATTCTGTAAAAGCAAACCTTTTGACAGAGTCATCAGGTTTCTTTCTATTTTTTTTTTTGTTTGTTTTTTTGTTCTCCTCATAATGGAAAAGGTCAAAACAAGAAATTCTCAGAATAACACCAAAAGTTAATCAGAGAATGATTTTCTATGAAAGTGTTTTGAAACACAGAGGGACTTACTAACCGTCAGATTAATCCACCGATAGAATTCTGTGGAAAGTGAGGGCAGGTCCTTCAAGTGTCGGCTTCTGTCCTCAAACTGCCCGTTTCCCAGCTGCTGCTCCTTCTATAAATATTACACAAAACAATAACTTATAAGTTGTAGCTGAGAAAAAAAAACAACTAGTGTCGAACCATGGAGTAGTACTAAATTTAGTACTTACATATTTCCCTAGCAGCTGTTGCACACGAGTTCGAGTGGACCGTGTGTGCTTGAAGCAATTAAGATACATGGAATTAGTCTGAGCAACTGGTAATGAGGCGGATTGCTCCATGCAGTCCAGTATACAAAAAAGGAGCAAGAGGGCTTTCCAAACAGTCATCTGAAACATCGGAGACAAGACCAGAGTTATAGGTTAGAAATCATCTGCAACCACGTGCGCCATCATGGGATAAACTAATGAACGAACAGTTTGCGCAGCTGCTTAAACTCCCAACGATTAAGTAAAATAAGCTGACTTGGACTTCCTGTAAAATTGCTATGTATAGAAAGTAACACTTCTGAAGAAAATGAATATGGCAGATGGGAAATTTAACAACATTTCTCTAAGAAATTCCACGCCTCATCTGTCATCCCCTGCCACATGACATCCATATGCTTTCTTTCTTAAATTCCAATAAATGGTTAAACTGTGAAAAGGAAGCTCTTTTTTTCTATGTCCTCTTCTTTTTCAGCCTTGCACCTAAAAGTGTCTGTGCAAAGACCTGAAGTCAAATCTCTTGAGTACAGATAAAACTGACTTCAGCAGGTGGTTGCCACTGCAGGAATCCTGTAATTAGAAGCGTTGTATGTCTTGTCCCTTTCAGGTTTCCTGACTCAGTTGAAATTAATCAGCAGAAAAAAGAAACAAAAATCTTCCTTTTTTTTAAAAAAAGTTTCTTCTTTTTGTTGTTACATATGCTCTCGATGCAAAACAGTCTTCATGCTGAGTCAGTCAGTCGCTTATTAACTGGAAGGATAACAGTTCCCTGATCTCCCAGTTCAATGTACATTAAGACAGCACAGTCATTAAGCATACATAAACACTATAGTGTATATACATAATAGTTCAAAGTGCCATTCAGTAGTAAAAAATATCTGTATGTATATATATATATATATATATATATATATATATATATATATAGTGTGTGTGTATGTATATATATATATATACACAGACACACACACACACACACATATCTATATATATACATATATAGATATAGATATTTATATCTATTTATCAGAAAAACACAAACACCCTCAGACTCTTGTAAACTAGTGTAACATGGGCTTACCTTGGAGGAGTAGTGAGTAGTGGAGTAGTGCCACTCGAAACAAGATAATTTCATGCTTTACTGGCACTCACAAACACTATATATTCTCATGTTCTTGCTTTCGGTTTCACATGGTGTCTGGACTTTTTGTTTTTTTTTCCTCTCTCTGCCGTCTCGCTCTCTCTCTCACTAAGCATCTTGTGGTGACTGTATGATTCAGAAAAAGTCATTCACTGTGAAACTAAAATAGGACTGCCTTCTTTATTTTTTTGCTATTTTTTCCCCCCACTTGTAATCATCATGCTTGTAAACTGCTTTTCTTTTGTGTCTTTCTATTTCTATACTCTATACTCACCCATTTATACCCATTTTTAGGTCATTTAAACATGGACAAATTGATAAGACAGAAAAGAAAAGGAAGCATGAGAATAAGCATACTTTAAAAAAAATCATCTGTTTGAGCTGTAACTGCCACTCTGGCAAGTTGACCGCAACGCTCAGTGTTTAGTTTACACAATAAATAAAAACATAACTTTCTTAATTCCTGAAATGTCCAGTAATTTACCTCGGGAAAGGGGAAAGGTGGAAAAACACTTCATCAACATCGAACACTTTTTGACTGTGCATCTTTAGGGAATATTTCAGTCTCATGATGTGGACAAGTTACAACAAGCAGTTTCACTGAATGTCAGGGAAACAAGATGGAAAAAAAGACCAATTTAAAAAAAAAACACCCATGATTTCATCAATTGCATCGCTTGAAAGCGCAAGTCAGGAACCCACACACTCACTGCTAAAGCAATTGTAGCTATACACAGATTATAATTAAAGACTTCTGGATCTTTATTCGTTTTATATATATAACGAAAAAAAGATCCAGAATTCTTTAATAGTAATATATATGTATTTATATATATCTTTGAATGATGTTATCCTAAATCCTTTTGAGTCCTTCTTCTTGTATCCTCCTTAAAGGTACCTGTTTTGATATCAGCATTTTCTTATAAGAATAAAAAAAACCACACAGTTTAAATAAATAAAATTAAATAATTAGGAATTAATGATATTTTACTGAAATTTGTGCTGCCTGGTTTGAGGTATTTTGCAGCTTTCAGGTAGGTTCAGAAGGTCTCTTCGAGTAAAAATCAAAATCATTCAAATTTTACTTGAGCTTTAAAAGAACAGCGTTCTATTCCAGAAAATTGCTTAACTGTAAAGGGGTTGATAATGATTTTGAGGTAAATTCCCAATATATTTAGTTCATGTGTAAATAATGTTCTACATAAATATTACATTTAGTTTTTTAATAATTTCCTAACTTCAGCCAGTAAATTTCAGTACAGAAGCAAGTTTTATCTTGTGACAGAGCAATGTGTCTTCTCTAACAGTTTACCTTTGCTTTATTGTGTTGTTTTATTCTGTGCAAAATTGATCTTTCAGACAGTGGAGGAAACTCAAATGGGTAGCTTTACTAACAACCAAGCTTAAACTAAATAAAATGCATTTTCAGAACAACTCTGAAGAGGAACATAAAAATGTTCTGTAAGATCTTAAATTAGGTTTGGGTATTCACACAGTGTTTTTTAGACAAATTTCCAGAGTCGGTATGTTTTTGTGAAATTTCTGATATGCATTTGGTTTCAAACTATGAAAAATTCTGACAATTCCTTATCCCTAGAAATTTTATTGACAGGAGGTTTCACCCTACCTCTTTGTTGTGTGACAGTTTCACTTTGGCATTTAAGTTATGGTTTCAGTGAATTCGCTTGTTGAAGCCACAGGTTGTTTTTATCTAGACAGTCATAATAATTCTGTTTTTGGTCTGTGCTTTTTTACTAGCTGGTGGTTATTAATCTGTTATTAACCTGCTGTAACCAAATGTGACTGACTTTCTCCTGTGCGGCCTTTTTAGACTCCACTGACGACGCTTCTAGCACAAGTACAGGCCTGCGTTTCTCACCTGTCTGACAGAGTTCATAGAAACAACTGGGACACTTTGTTGGCAGAAAGAAGAACAAGAGCCAGCTGCACACTTTGTAGTCTTGAAAACAACACGTTTCTGACCTGACTTTTACAGCGATACAGCAGAAACACCCCAGGATTTCTATTTAGCTTGGATTACTTGTATATAACAAAAACGGGGTACGAATGTTTTCGTGGGGTCAGGTTAATTCACTTCTAACACTCCAGCCTTTCATGCACCTTCATGGTGGGGATTTTGAAATTTGTACTTTGTACTGTGAAATTATGCATTTATACTTGGCTGGTTTTATTTTTCTGCATCTACTGTATTTTTTTTTTATAAAGCAAAGATTACAATAAATCAAATTACACATTATGTTTTTTCACCGAGTCTTGTTAAACATACAGTATAAAGATTTAAAATGTTGGATCCTTAGGATTCCTTTAATTTGGAAATGCTAGAGAGACGTCAGGTTATCCTACATTTATTTAAAGTATCTGCTGTTACATAAAAACATTTCACACAGTCAGACTGGATATGCTAAACTTCTCTAAAGTTTCTTTGAACTGCGCAAACAAATGAGGGCTAGGTAAAACTATTTAACTCTTCACATAGTTATTCTGATTCTGGTTTACAGTTTTTCACTTGTCATTTCGAACTATGGTACTACTTCCTTGCTGTTTTTGATATTGAGGCATTATGCTATATGGACAAAAGTACTGGGCCACACAGTCCCTTAATCTCTGAATTCAGGTGTTTTCAGTCGTATTGCCATGGGTATAAGATGAAGCATTAAGCCATGCAGTCTGCCTTCACAAACATTTGTGAAAGAATAAGTCTTTCTAAAGAATTCACAGAATTTCAGTGTGATACTGTAACAGGATGCCGCTGTTGCAGCAAGTCATGTTGTGAAATTTCTTCCCTCAGACATATCCCATGATGTAAGTAGTAAGTGGTAATATTGTGAAGTTGAACTACAGGAACTCAGACACATAGCAGACCACATAAAGTTAGAGTCACATATAAAGAGAGAGGAGTCGCCAAGTGCAAGGCGCGTAGTACAAAAGTCACCAACATTCTGCTAAATGAATAAAAATAAATGAGTTTCAAACCTCATCTGCTATTAACATCAGCACAGTAACTGTGCGCTGGGAGCTTCAAGGCCATGGAAACCCTTCCTTCTGTAGGTGTGACAACTGGGTGGCTCGGTGCTTTTGCCCATGCGGTTTAAGTTGTAAAAACGTTACTATTATAACTTTTTATAAGCATTATTTAATTATATAATTCTTTTAAAATCACACAAAGTACTTCATTAGCTTAACATGATAGCATTTTGCAAAGGCTGATAGTTCAGTCAGTGCAGAGACATTGATCTATGAGCTCTGTTTTTAGTTTCTGTAAGTACTCCCTCCAAAGCACATCGGACAAGCTGAAGGCTTTTCAGAATTTTATTCAATCAAAGCAATAATAAAGAAGTATGGTAACAGTGTGCACTGGAAGTAACAAATTTGTGTATTTTATTTCAATATCACCAAACGTGGTAACTTAATTTGTATCTGAATTTAGATGCAGGAAATTAAAGGGGATTCAGGCCCATTTGTCTTTTAGACATTCTAACTGAGCATAAATGGGTTTCATCCATGTTGCAATGGAAATGTACTTTCAATATTTCCTTTGAGCCTCTAAATGATGGAGAGTATTAACCCAACCCTGTAACCCTAGCCTTTTTATATCAATTGATGTCTTCAAGGTAAGTTAGTGTTAAGGGTTGATGATAGATTTCTGCCTTTTTGCAATATCCTCCTGAGAACCGTGGAAAAAACTACACCTTTTTGTGATTTCCTTCCTCTTTGGAGCTAATCAAACACACGAGAAATCAATGGAAAGCCCAGGATGTCCTCTATTTCGTACATCAAGACTTAGTAAGGTACCTCAAACGAGTCAAACGATATAGATCAAAAACAAATGTCCATTATAGAAGACATAGAAAATAAGGCTGGTTCTCGGGAGAATATAATGTCACTGTGGTGGAGCGTGGACTGCGGTGCCGTGCGGACGCACCTGCATGGCATCCGCAATCATGCCCACTGTGTTAAAACACGGGGAATAAGGGTTGGGGAAGAGTTGTAAGTTGTGTGGAATGTGGTTTGGTGGCTCTCAGTAGCAACCTCTGGACCCACTGTGTCTCAATCACACCACAGTCACTACATAAAGAGACTATTGAAAATTCATAGGGACATGTACACTAAGAGCTTATAAAAACTACAAGACAATAAAGTGGTCTGATTTTGATGCCGGTCATAAAAATCTTACTTCTCTATGAAAAAGAAAATGCTGAGCTCTTTGTGAACTGTCATGTGGTCAGCGGGGAGGGAAGGGATGAAGTCGGAAAAGGGCTTCCCTCATTTTCATTACCTGTTTTCGCTTATTTTCTTGAAACAGTAATGTTAAATCCCCCACGTTTTGTACAATTTACTCTCAGCCTATTTGTGTTTCATGCAATTGTGGTTTTAAGCATCCTTTTAGTTTTGCTATGAATTTCTTCCAGTTTTTCAACTTTTTCTATAAACAGCAAACCCAGATTTCGGCTTATTGTAAACACATACAGTCACGAGAAAAAGAAGTCTGTCACAGGACTGTTTTGTGAAAACTAAGCACATGAACATGAAGTTTGCAGGCATTTCTTCAGTGCACAGCTATGTTAAGGTCCCACGGCAGCATTTCAATCTGCTTGAGGTCTGGACTTTGACTGGACCATTGCTACACCTGAATTATTTTCTTCTTCTGTCATTCTGTTGTAGATTTGCTAGTGTGCTTGGGATCACAGCCTCAAGTTTGACTCTAGAATACTCAGAGGAGTCCTGTAACTGCAAAACAAGCCCAAATCATCACCCCTCAACCACCGTGCTTGACAGTTGCTGCAAGTTCTTTCCACTGATGTGCTTTGTATTATGGTCAGACATCTGCACATCTGCACCAAGGGACATTGTTCCTCAACTCCTGTGGTTTGTTCAGCCTTTTTCTAATTGCACTGCCATGAACGTTAATATTTAATATTCTAACTGAGGCCTGTAGAGGTGTAGCTCTTGGGTTTTTTGCAGTTTCACCGAGCATTCTGTGGCTTGGGGTGAATTTGGTAGGATGTCCACGCCTGGGATTGTGGCATTGAATGCTCCAACTTCTGCTTTTGCACAGGCACTCACGCTTGCTTGTTTAGATTTAAGACATGCTTGTAATTCAGTAACTGGATAAACTTGCTCCATCTGCTTATCAACAGAAATGTGTGTGTAATATGTTGCAAAAGCAGCCGTATAATGCAAAATATTAACACCACAGCGAGGATTTGGTGTAGAGGGTTGATTTAAAATAAATATGGATCTGACTAAAGAAGAAGAAAACAAAACTAAAAACTTTCAATTTGAAAATGTTGTTTGTGTGTGTTTGTTTGTTTGTGGGTGTGTGTGTCTGAGAGATTAAGAGAGTGAAAGAGAATGGTGGCAAACTTTTGTTTACCATCTGAGTACATGCCCGTATCAATCACTGAAAAATATTTTTATTTAAACATAAAAATGGCAACTTTCAGATCTGCATCACTCAAAAAAGACATTTGGTGTTTGTATATATTAAAGCTATTTCTTATATATTGTAAACTTTGTAATATATTGTGTTATTTAATGTATTTCAGTCTATTGCTGTTATTGTCTTAGAGCCACTGTAACCACATAGTTTCCTTTGTGATTAATAAAGTATTCTGATTATGATTATCTTATATTTACTATTTTTAAACACATTTCTTGATCAGTAGAGTCATTTCATGATATCATTTCCAGGCTATTTTACTTCAGCTTCTATTATTACACATCTGTGAACTATTTCCAAATTACAGTGTGTCATAAAAACATGATTCGTTTAGCCCTGCGGGTATAATTAAGACTTTCTTTGGAAGACCAGTAAAATATAGACAGGTGTTTATCTGTCTGCAGAGAACTCTAATATATTTTAGTTTTTCTCTGCTGCAGTAAGTGACATAATATTTTGTATTATTTATTTTTTTGTTGTTGTTCTTGTTGCTCAGTTTTGCTTTAAGGAGTTCTTGGACCTTGTTGAGATTGTATGTGTTTGTTTTCCAGCCTTCGGGTCTTATTTTGCCCAAGTGCGATCTAGCAGGACAAGATGGGATTCATTCTGGCTTCAGTGTCTCCTGATGATTGTCTGCAGAAAGAGGAAACTTCTGCAGACAAGGTCAGGACAGCCTTAAACACTAAGAGCTAAACTACAAGACAAAAAGTGCCCAGTTTGTGAGGCAGGTCATTAATAAGCTTACTTCCTCTATGAAAAAGAAAGTGCTGAGCCTTTCATGAACTGTGAACAGAAGGGGAAGAAGTGCATTGAGAAAAGGGCTTCCCTCATTTTCCATTACCCCCTCCCCCCCTCCCCCTCAATAGTTCCTTCAAACAGTGATGTTAAATTTCCCATGTGATTCCCGCAGTTTACTCTCAATCTATTTTAAGTCTGAGTTGAACCTAGTTGTTTGTAATGTTTGTGGTATAAAGCATCCTTTTAGTTTTGTTATTCATTTCCTTCCTATTTTGAAAGAGAAACAGCAAACTGCTTAGCTGAAATCCAGATATGTAGTTTATCGTAAATCAGTCTCCTGAGACAAGTAGGTGTTTTCATAAATTTATATTTGAAATGGAATTTGAAAGTAACAGTAATCAAAAAATAATGAAGGAAAGAAAAATGAAATGCACAGAATACACAGTTATTGCCAGTGTTCTGTTTTTTTAGTTCTTACCAAAAGTCGAGTCAGTTGAAAATATAAAAACTACATTCAATGATTTCTTTTCACGCAAAACTGAAATGAGAGTAGAAGAGAATTCATTCATCTGGGTTCATATTAAAAAGAAATCTGAAAATCTCAATGCAAATAAAACGAGCTGAAAATCATATAAACAAACATTACGGAGCTTTTAGTGATTACTTGTTAAAAGTATACCAACATACCACTACATCATAAATACTTCAATGCGAGTATGCCAGTATTTTATATGCACTGATTCATATTTTCAGAAGCCTGTTATTGATGCATGTTTCTCACCTGTTTGACAGAGTGCACACAATGTTAGCATGAAAACACACATACACACACAATTTTGATGGCAAGTAAAACAACAGACAGCTGCACACACTGAAACTGTGAAAACAACACGTTTCTGCCCTGACTTTTGCAGTTGATCCAGTATACACACCCCAGGATTTCTATTTAGCTTGGATCACTTGTATAAAGATAAGGGTAAGAGTGTTTTTTTGTTTTTTTGGTGGTGGTGGTGGTGGTGGTGGTGGTGGGGGGGGGTCAGTCATCACAGTCACACATTTAGTACTTTTTTGTAAAATTGTACATACACCTGGCTGCTTTTTTCCCTCCTTTGTCTGTGTCTCATGTGGAAGTTCAAAGGTTACCATGACTCAAATCTAAAAAACATGATTTTTTTTATTCATTACTGGTCATACAGAAGCAAGGCTTCATCAGTTGTCCTTTCTCCGTGAACACCATGACTTCGAGTTAAAGAAGCAGGAGTCCTTGTCCCTACAGTCAAATATGGCAGATGAGTGCTTTGACATCAAAAATATTTAAATATCAATTAAAATGCAGCACAGTGCTTAGCAGTGTTGCCTCACAGCAAGAAGGTCCTGCGTTCACTTCCATCGGGGTCTTTCTGTGTGGAGTTTGCATGTTCTCCCCGTGTTTGCGTGGGTTCTCTCTGGGTACTCCGGCTTTCTCCCACAGTCCAAAGACATGCAGTTAGTGGGGATAGGTTAACTGGTAATCCTAAATTTCCCATAGGTGTGAATGTGAGTGCAAATGGTTGTATGTCTCTGTGACAGACTAACAACCTGCCTCTCACCCTAAAACATCTGTCATCTCCAATGACCCTGGAAAGGATAAGTGGAAGAGAATGCACGGATGCAATAATTTACATGTAGCTGTCAAACATATGATGAACATGACATAACAACACAAACTGTAAAATAAATACTATGATGTGGTTTGATGCTTTGTAGCAGATAAATGCAAAAAAGGAACGTGAAACCAGTTCCAAAAAGGACACCGGCCATATATATAAACAGAAAATGCCATTTTACTGGATATAATCTACTGATAAGTTTGATCTTGAATGTTCACATTCAAGCTTCCTAGCCACCTCCAGCTGTCTTTTTACTTCCTTGGCTTGCCAGCCATAAGAGAGAGGACATGCGCTTAAAGGATTCTAACATTGTCTTAAATGTCAGTCAGCTTTCATTAAGGAATAGAGATTCCCTGGTTCAGTTTCAGTTCCTAACAGACATTGGATGTATAACTAACACATTTCACTTCCAACCCCTCAGTCAATCCACTCACAGTCTTAGGCCTACAACCTACAGTCCTACATTCCTCTTTACCACAACATCACTGTAAACAGGGAGCTGTTATGATACTTAGCATAAAGTCATTTTTCATCTATACTTAACTCTGTTTCCCTGACACAGCCTTGATAATCCCCCGTGCATGATTGGTCTTACCCTTTATTTACACATGACACTCTGAAAGGTGCTTTTGAAAGTAGGGGGCCAGCCAGAGACACATTGCATGAAAACATCACAGGACAGCTGCACAATCAAAAACGAAAAGTAAAACTCTTCCACTGGGTGCCGACCAGCAGGGACAAGAACTAATGTATTTGGACAGCTTGAAGTCAGAAGTCCAGGGGGTTATGACCCCAGGTCCTTTTTACGTCAGACTTTTTGTCTTGTGCCAGTTACCAGCCCTATAAAAGCAGCTGTTTGGTTGACCAAGAGCTAGATGTGCTTCTGGTTGGGGTTTTTGGTTGCTGTTGCCATCTCGAACATTCATTTGTGATTCCCTCCAGACCAGAAAAATGTATGCAGCTCTTACGCTATTCTTCTTCATGTGCTTGACCGCCAGCACCCATGCAGATCACCATCAGCCTTGTCGTAAGACTTTGCAGTTTTACCCTATCCATAAAAAATTGAAATTATTTTTCAGGCATCTTTTAGGATCGCTGCATTTTTTTTAGTTACAACACACAAACTCCAGTCTGTGTATTGGATCAAATTATATTTAATGTTTGTTAGTATATGAAAGGTCTTAACTGTCATACTTTTATCTTTCAGATGCACCCAATATGACAGGATTCATGTCTGTGGTAAGTTTTTAAAAATATATATTATTATTATTTGTCATTCAGATCAACTCCTGCTCCTTGCATGACATTTTAAACTCTTTAACTCTCCCTTGTTGTGTCTCGCCGTATGCTTTCGAATGAAACTAGATGTCAATGAAAGGTGAAATGAAAGCATATGGTGCATTCACCTATGATTCAATGGGCAAGAAGCTACGGTTCAGATCAAACGAGAGCAGCGCCACAAACGCTTCACATAGTATGGATCTGCTGATGTTGTTCGAAGAGGTAACTGCTTTAAATCTGTAACGCCGACAAGTAAATACATGACTTGAAGTTGTTTAGCAACTTAACATGCAAGTCTGTCTCTGGCAGGGGACATTCTACGAGATTGAAAGCAAAAACCAGAGCTGTGTGAAAAAAACGCTGCACTGCAGCATGCACCCTCTGGATATTCCCGATGATGCCACGTTTTCCACTAAAGAACACTCTGGGAGTGCAGCCATCGAAGGGGAGGGATTACAGCTAGACGTATGGACAGGATCGATGCCCGACAAGAAAGGTATGGGGTGACGCGCTATAAACAGAGGAGAGAATTCGAGGGACGCTCCTGTATAACTGTGGTGATATTCACTGTATTTGAATGTTTTCTGTTCTCGTTTTCAGGCCACTATTCCATGTCTGTAACCAAGGGATGTTTGCCTGTGTTCACCTTCTACTTCACTGAGTCCACATCATTCCTTTTCAGGTAAGCTGTGTTGATTTTTTTCAGCTCTTTTTAACATCTGAGCGATATACTACAGGGATGCATGCCCATAAAGTATCTCTGTTACTTTCTTACAGGACCATGGAGATTGAAAACGAGATCAAGGACCCCGATCTCCTTGTGGTGCCTTCCTTTTGTATGGGACAGCCTGTGGAGGACACACCTGAAGGGACAGTAAATGGTTTCCTCAATGAGTTTGTGTAGATGAAGCCTCACCAGCAGAAAATTAAGCCCCTTATGCAAGCATGGCCTGCCAGAACTATAGACTTTTCTCTCCTTTTATGTGAGTTTTTCTTGTGACACTGCACTGCATCACATCTGTTTCCATCACACCCTCAGCACCCGTGGGAAGATATGGCTTTGAACGCGTCATACTGTAAGCATACATGTTGATGTAAAGGGAGAAGAGGTGAAATGGATTTTAGAATTAGTTACAATTACTAACAGTTGGTGGCTTACCAAGTCGGCCTGCTTACAAAACCTGTAAGATATGATTAATGGAACAATAAAATGTCAAAGCTGTCAAAAATCTCATGTTTTTCTTGTTGGTCTGAGTTTGTACAAATTTTGCCCTGGAGCAAAAAAACAAAAACCATGTGTCTAAAACAAATGACACATTTTTAAATATATTAAAATATATTAAATAATATAGGAGATCTCATAGTAAAGACACTGCCAACATTGAGTGAACAATTTAAGAATTGAATGGCTACAACAGCAATAATCATTGTTAATCAATAGCCTATATAATTTAATGGGTACCAGTGTGATTAGTGAAAAAACAAACAACACAAAAAACATTCTATTAACATGTGTATTCTGACCCCAAATGAACTCTTTTGATTGTGTTACTGAGGTAAACTGTTGATTAATCATTCTTTGTGTAGTAAGAAAGCAGAAAATTCCCCTAAAGGTACAAAGTAGAAACATATTATTACTTTGTATGTTAGCATAATAAAATAAGCTTAAATGTACAACATTGTACACATCTATTGACTTATACTTAGCCTACTTGGATTTTCATTCAGTAGGCCACTAATCTATTTTCTGATAACTCATTCCGAAAAACTTCAGCAGTGCAGGGAGTGGAAGATGTAGGGCAGCTTTTACCAGCTATATCCAAACTTTGCCCTTTTACTGATTCCAGTTCAGTCTTAAAGTTCTTACTTGATCAAAGAGCTGAGAGCATTTATCCCAACAACACTGTGCCCGTAAATTAGGGCACAGTGGTTAGGATTTGATTGACTATCAATAATCAATTGGGAAGTTAGACAGCATGCGAGGTACTGTCCTACCTAATGGACAATCTCCGTGACTCAATCGGCGATCACATGAGAGCGGTCCATATGGACCTGCCGCTACGAGGAACCAGGATATGGACCTGCCGCTACGATAGCCCTGACAGGATATGGTCCCTCGTAGCGGCAGTACACAGTGTCGCCGACAGGTGGTGTGTGTGCTGCATGCATAACAACGACAATACACACTGTACCTTGCTATATTAGCCACCAAGAAGCTTCTTAACGTTAGCCAACAAATAAAACTACAATTGTTAAAATTTGGAAAATGACAGCCAGTGCAGGGAACTGACGAAAGCATTCTCTATGAACAGTCCGTACCGCGTGGATTATTTGATTTCAGTCCGTCTTTGAATTAAAACGAGGTAAGTAAAATGGCGGATAGCTAACGTTAACATCAAGGGAGTTTGCCATTGAAGCCGCTTTTCTGGGTTAGCTGTCAAGACACTTGTTAGTGTCACCAATAGTCATACCTATAGAAATACTAGTTCATCAGAATGTGCTATAGTCAAGATAGTTACCAACTGCAGCCTCTGTGTGTTTCCAGTTTGTGTTATATGTGCTAGTGGTCCAGTTAGCCAGCTACAGCTAACGGTAATACTAGCTAAGCTAGTTTCTTATGGTGTATCAAAACACTGGCGCGAAGTCTAATCGCAGTTGTGGGAGCCCGGTATTAATTAATTAGAGAAAAAGGTCAAAGGGTAGCTAACTAAACAGAGCGTTGACGTCTGTGGCCAAGATCACATTATCAATAGATTTAGCTCACATTAGCCTGAGAACTGCTTGGCCGTCGTAAAAACGACGGCACGTCAGGAGGAGATGAGAGCCGATAGCAGACTCAGCCTCCCAAACATCTGTGGTTGTTTGTATTTCGGAAGTATACAACTGCGCGTGTCACAACTGCGGTATCATTAAATTGTTTCAAATTACGAGTAACGATGCAGTTTACCGACACGGTGGACAGTAATAAAAGCGAAAGACAATTGTGCTCATCAGTAGCTAACGTTTTATTGAGACGCTGAAATCCGTACAGTATGCATATCCATTTATGGCGTTCAGAGCCTAGGGACAAGCCCCTACTCTGCTCAGGAAAAGCCGTGTCGTGTTTACTGGGATTTCCACTTACAATATGTTCTATTGAACAAGAGCGGTCCGCAGTTTCCCCTTTTCTCTGAAAGTATCTGCTGTAAACGTAAAGTTACGCAGAAAGTTATGAAACAGTCGCGATCACATGCATTTTTCTTTTTTTCTTAAAAAAAGTTCATTAAGTAACACATTTCTAAGTATCTGTTTTAAGTGTTAGAGCTGGGAGACAAAATCACTTATTTTCAGCTCCGAATAACAGCTGTGTTGGAGATACAAGTGTAGTTTGCAAGTTGTAAAGTGGAGAGTGAAAGCGAGTCTGGGGAAAACACACCCCTTAAGCTTGGAAAGCTTTTTTTTTTGAGAATGGCCACTAACAAGATGTATTACTTAACTTTGCCAGTGTATTTAATTAATTAATTAATGTGATATACATGTTTTTATGCCCCCCCCCCCTTTTTTTTAAGAAGATGGTTTGAAGAGGCCTAAGAGGCTTCTTTGTATTACTTTTTTGCTCAATTATCCAAGGAGAGGCCACAAGTCATGACATCTTAGAATCTGGACCCAGCAAATTTGGAGCATTTTGAACCAGTAGTGCAGTCAAACAAGCATTTCCTCTTGCATTTCTCAGTCTATAAGCCTGTTGTAGAACACTTAAAAACACAGATGTCATTAAAAATAGTTCCATGTGTCCCAGTAAACTGCAACAGTGTGACACAGTCAGTGTGCGCACTACTGCGGTCTCAGTCATCTGAAATATTTTCTTAGCAGCTACCATGCAGCAACCAGAATCCAGCCCCTAGTTGTCAAAAAGATTAATCTGCAATTTCATGTATTACTTAATAGTTTGCTGTAGTACTGTCAAGTGATCCACAACAAATAGAGACTTTTTTTGCTAAGCCTAACAGCCCTTGATAGTGGTAATAAACATGGCAAGTGCAGAGGTTTGGTATTGCTGATGTGGTTATGTGGAGCCTGGATGGGTGGATTTCTTATTTTGATGTCAGTGTGTAATTTTTATCTTGCTGCTTCAGCTGGATAAATCACATTAATTGGTCTTACAACTGGCATCAAAACATATTATTGTTGTCTAAATGTCAATGTACTAATTAGCTAGATAGATCTAGCTGACTTGCGAACGAACATGGTGCATCCCAGGTTGAGATAAGCGGCTCTGTTACACGCTCTCTGCTTTTCCCATTGCATAGCTAACATTATTACTATGTCTGTCAGCAGGTTTGGCTCACATTTTAACATACTGTAGCCGCGTTCCATTGCCGATATCTTGTGTTTGCGTTTACAACCTGCATACTGCATACCACAACTATGTGCAGTATGACTAAACTAATAGCAAACAAAATGTACTTTTCATGTCAGTATTGAGCACGTTAAAAAATAACTGTAGGCTAGAAGGAATTGTGTGTTGAAGACTTCTTTGACTTTGGGCTCACATGAAATGGTTAAGAAGACTATGACTAAAATCATGCAAAGACTTGTTACTGAAAAAGTAATGTCCTTCTTGCCAAAGAAGGTTTAGTATGACCCATATATGAGCAATGTAAATGGAGTTCATTAAGTCCAATCAAGGTGTATTTATTAAACAACATTTATAAGGATAAAATTTTGAGGGTTTAAAATAACAGCTAAATTTCTTTTGCTTTTGTTTATTAAGTTTATTCTTACCTTTATTGTAATTGGTAATGTTGAATTTTTCATAATAATTTTCTAACAGATAAATATTGGCCACAGGGATATGTGAATGTTGTCTTATTTGTTGATAGGATGTAAGTTGAAAAGTCACATATTTTGGTGAATCCTTGAAGGAACTGCACAGTAACAGTAAAACCTCAAAACACAGTGGAGGGAACATCATGGTTTGTGGCTGGTTTGCTACTTTAGTACCTGGATGCCTTGCAGCCATTGATAGACCAGTGATAATGAAATCGAATCAAGAACTTCTCTTAAATGCTTGGCAAGTTGTTCACGACCTTAAATCATTATAAAAATGGTTATACATTTTTTGACTTGGCCAAAGTCTTACTCTTACCCAGTTAAGATGATGCATGAGTGAAAAAGGTCCTGGTCCTGTAAAACAGCAGTCCCCAACCCCTGGGTTTGGTACCGGGCCTCGAGAGTTGAAAATTAGTGTGATTTTTTTTTTTTTTTTTTTTTTTTTTTTTTGGGGGGGGGGGTACTGGTTTTATTTTGTTGTATTTATCCAGGACACCTTAAAGGCCGGTCCGTGAAAATATTGTCGGGCATAAAGCGGTCAGTGGCGCAAAAAAGGTCGGGGACCGCTGCTGTAAAGTATCTCTGAAACATTGCTGAAGTCTCAAAACCAGAAACATCTGATGGAGTTTATAGCTGATAAAGGCAGTTCTACAGGTCACTCAAATCAGTGCTTGTTTTGTGAATGGCTATACAGAGTTAAATAACAACATGTAAAGTCCAACTGTAACTTAGAAAAAACATTTATAAGTAATCTATGCAGAAGGAAATCCCGGCCTTCTCAAAGGATTTATTAACATTTTCTTGAAACAGCAGGGCTGGGCCCTATATAAGATTATTTTGACTGTACAGTGATTTTTTTTTTTTTGCTTCATTCATTTCATTTTTTAATAATTATGTTCTTTTTCTTTTTCATGTGCTATTATAAAGGTATATCCTTGCTCAGCACCCAGAGCAGTAAGAGCACCTACTCCAGCAGATCCAGAAAATGTTAAAGAAATGATAGCAGCGCAGGACTTGCACACTGAGTTTCAGTTTCCTCAGTAAGTAGAACAACATGGAAGTGTTGCTGTAATGTTTTTATGTCCTTCAATGTTTATTTTGTATGTATGCACTGATGATATTTGAGATCGTTTTTGCTATGCTTGTGTTACTTTTTGCAGTTGTAATAAATACTAATAATGTGTTATGCACAGAGAGGCAGAATCTCAGTTGTCTTCAGATACTGACCTTGAGGATCCCGATGGCAAAAATGCGAAGACAGGAAAGGGCCTGGTATGTTTTCCTGACTTTCTTATCTTGGGCACTGTGCTGAGAAGCACTTTTAACATTGTCTGTTATCTGGCTTCACTTACTCCGACATCAGCGATCAGGCAAAGCAGTCACGTGAAAGTGGTTTGAAATTTAAAAGTGTTAGTCAACCCAGGGTTATAATCAGTCTATCTAAGAGCACCTCCACATGAATGGGATGACTGTAGCGCATGAACGATCGCAGATATTGAGAAGTCTGCTGACGGCAGAGCGGCTGCTGTTAGAAAGGAAAATAAAACTATAATAACAGGAAACTGTAAAGTGGTTACACACCTAATACAGACTTAAAGTAACACAGTTATTGCGCAGAAACTTGTTGTGTGAGTGCATGTGAGAGGAAAAGTGCTGTAAGGCTGGAAAATACCTACTGTATAAATAAAGTTTAGCCAATTTGAAGCAAGAAAGGGAAAATTGGCAAAAATGCAGACTGTGTAAGTAAACAGTTAGCAGTCAGACAGCCATTATTATTATTATTGTTATTATTATTAATGTTTTGATCATGATAATGTAAATAATACATTTTTATTTAATTTGATTACATTTGTAGTTGTTTTTTTTACAATTACATAACAATTATATTATAATCGTAATTTTATTGTATAATATTAACTACTAATTGTAATTAGTAATAACTATAACTTAATTAGATAGTTTAAGGTTGGGTTTTTTTTTTCAGAGAATTGATTGGTTATTGGATTGTGATTTTGTACCTGTTGATTTCTCATTTCAAACACCATTAGTTACTATGTGCTCCAGTAGGAAGTGAACCACCTTCTTAAAAGCCAGAGTGAAACCTGGAAAAGCCCAAATCCTGCCTTGTAGCACAGGCCTTGGTTTATGTGCAGTCATGGTCACACGCAGGCTTGCAGTATATCCAGCATACACTGAGTAGAAATCAGTAAAACATCCTCACTGGTTTCCCGCTATCACAATGCTAATACATAGTCAAAAAAGTTTATATCATGCAGCAGCTACGTTTGATAAGAAAATAAGTCTGTTTCATCTCTGCATCAAATGTCTGTAATGTGATTTAGTTCCGTTTTTCTAATGCCCAGTAACCAGATAAGCTATTGAGTATAGAGGCACACTGATGCAGTGTATGATAACAGAAGAACATCTTTCTCCTCATTAGGCAGCCAAGAAAGGGAAGAAGGCGCTTGGAGACAAGGCCAAAGGTGGTGGAGCTGGGAGGGTCACTGGTCCCGGCTGGGTGAATGGCCACCATCAGGAGAATGGAATGGAGAACATGACCTTGTTTGAGGTGGTTAAAATGGGGAAGAGCGCCACACAGGTGGGTGCACGGATTCTAATTTTCAATCAGTAACAATATGTAGCCTGGTTTAGTGTCTGTGGTTCTCATTTTTTGAATACTTAATCCATAAAGCTTGATTTATATTACTGTATTAAACCTTTGCTATAGTTACTGTGGGCATTTCAAGCTTACAACACACTCTATGCAGTGGACTTCATTTCTGTTTATTTTTTAAAGGAGTGCCACGCAAGACTTATTGACAGCTTTTTTTTGTCTTTACATCTGACCTGATTTCCTTGAACCTTATGCATTGCGGTTAGAAGCAGGTTCTGTTTCTGTTTTTGTTCAGTAGTGGCTGCTAAAAAACTAGGTGTATTACTGCTGCCTCCTGGTGGTAATACTGGACAAACAGGTTTTTTTTTTTCTTAAAAGATAACCTAATGACTACTCGAATAGTCAAAAATATTACCCACGCCTGATGTGCATCGATGCATTAACTACACATGGCAGCGACTCAATTCACCGAAAGGCAGCATATTGATTAGCACAAAGATAATACCATTAAACAAAATGTAATAGACTGTAGCTTGATGTTAATGCAATAGCTAGTATTCTTTCAACATAGACATTAGCCTAGCTCTGATAATCTGTTTTATGGCTCAGTCATTTCAGGACTCTTCTCTGCTCTGCGTTTTACTAAACGTAACAGATGTTCAAAATGTAATAGGTCCAAGTCAAACATGATCAGCTCAGTTTCACTCGTAAAGTCAGACCGATGCAGGCTCCTCAGCGTACAAGTGCAAACGGCAATGACAGCCACCATGGCATAAGCTCCTCTTAGTTATGGCTGGATCAGGTGACCCTGAATTCTCCCTTAGTTACTTTGCAATACGTCTAAGCTGCTAGGGGCTTCCCATGATGCAGTATTAAGTGTTTCTTCTTTACTCCCCCCACCTTTTTTTTTTTTTACACTTCCTGTGTGGTTATATACCCCCCCTCCCCCCTTAACCATTAGTTATTCATCTTTGGCCGTGTTCAACAGTGTGTCTTTGTCCTGTCCCCTCACCCCCGACCTTCCACTTGAGGTTTCTTTCTGTTAAAAGGGAGTTTTTCCTTCCCACTGTCACCACGTGTTTGCTCATATGGGGTCTTTTGATTGTTGGGGTTTTCTCTGTATTAACATATGTTTTTTTTTTTACTTTACAATATAAACCGCCTTGACGTGCTTGTTCTTGTGGTGATTTGACATTACATAAATAAAACTGAATTGAATTGCGGGGATTCAGCACAACTATAAATCAAGCTTAATGGATTAAGAGGAGTCAACAAAGCATGCTCTCTAAGGAATGTTTTCAAAGTTATATTTTAGTTAGAAGTGTAAATAATTATGTGATAATTGTGTGAGTGTGCTTCCCTTTCCAGTCTGTGGTTGATGACTGGATTGAGGCATACAAACATGACAGGGACACCACGCTTTTGGACTTAATCAACTTCTTCATTCAGTGCTCTGGCTGTAAAGGTAGTTTTCCTACTTGTATTGTCTAAATGTGCAGCATGTTGGGTGCCTGAAAGCACATTCACACGCTCAATTTTGCTGTATTAGGTGCTGTGAGTGGAGAGATGTTCAGACATATGCAGAACTCGGAAATCATCCGGAAAATGACAGAGGAGTTTGATGAGGTGATGTAGGCTGTGTTTCAATACAACGTATTTTAAAAGAACCACACCAGCATGGGAGATGTTTTTAATCTGGCCTGAAACAAATGTAATACTTGGGACCCCAATCTGATTATCTCTGTGCTGTACAGGACAGCGGAGACTATCCATTAACCCTCTCAGGACCACAGTGGAAGAAATTCAGGATAAACTTCTGTGACTTCATTGCGGTTCTGGTGCGACAGTGTCAGTACAGCATCATTTATGACGAGTATATGATGGACACAATCATCTCGCTACTCACCGGCCTGTCTGACTCACAGGTCAGGGCCTTTAGACACACAAGCACACTAGCAGGTCAGTTTTATTGTGGATTTTGTCTCCATCCTGCACGCCCATGCTGCTGTTATCTGACAGCTGTTGTTCCTACACGCATGTGTTTTAAACATTGTTGTCTCTGCCAGCCATGAAGTTGATGACAGCCTTGGTGAACGTGGCTCTGAACCTAAGCATCAATATGGACAACACACAGAGACAGTATGAGGCAGAAAGGAACAAGGTCATTGCTAAGAGGGCCAATGATAGGTTGGAGCTACTGTTACAGAAGCGCAAAGAGGTAAGAAGAAAGATAAGTTGTCAAGCATTCAACCCAGCGTTGATGTTGGAGTGTGATACAGCAACACGTCAGTGGGTGTGAGCGTTGTTTAACTCTGTCATTTTAATTTTTCACTCTATATATAAATTGACTGGGGGGGCATGCTGCTGATTGTATTTGCCCGTTCACGTGCAGGTATGCCATACAGGTGTAGTCTTTTCTGCCTTTGTGTCTCTGGAGAATAGACTCAGTCACTACTGATTTATTTAAAGCCCCATCCCTAACCAGCTATAACCTAAAATTATGACTTTGTTTACCATTCCGTGGCCTTGTAATTCACTCTGTTTATTTTAGCCACAGCCACAGAAGCATACTTCTCTCTTTCCAACAGCTGCTTCATGGTCTTAATGCAGGCAGCCTAACATCGCCTCTTGAAGGCCGAATCCCTGTGACTGCTGCTTTCCCTTCAATGCATGTCGTATTAGTCATGGTTAATTTAGAAAGACATCATTTTCAATCACGGTTTCCTTTTCTCTCACAGTTTGTCAGTGCTGTAATGACACGTCATTGGCCACTGGATTAAAACAGTGTGTTTTTTCACCAACACTTTTTGTTGCCTTTCCGCATCAGTTCAGATGACATCTGGAAATTCAGAAAAAGTTGGGGGCTTTTTAGACTTGTGATTGCATGGGCTGTTATTAAATTCAGAGGAGGGTGGCTGCGCTTAATGGCAACTTACAAAGTGTCAGTTATGACGTTATATGAATCTGACGACACGTCTCCTGGTGAATCGTTTAAAATGAGTGATTTTACCATTACACATTTTATGATTAGTTACAAAAGACCGTTGAATCTCACTTTGAGATCTTGTGAATGTCTCACAGAAGCGGTATGAAAGATTTAGTGTAAAACTGAACTATTACTGCATAAGGCCACTGATCCAAATCTGAAATGATAAGACTGGTTTCTTTATTGATTGCCTGTGTAATAAGCACATTGAACAGGACTGGTTCTTTTTATTTTGAGTTCATTCTACATAAACTGTCCTTTCTAGTTCACAAAATGCATATAAATCCAGGATTTCTGGTTTACCTTTAACAATGGTAACAAATAGTGGATGAAATCTGTAAAAAATCAAAGTATAGAACAATGCCAACCGTAATCTTGGACTTTCAGGGAGTTTTTGTGCAATTAATTTCAAAAACCTTCTGTTTATCTTTTAGCTTCAAGAAAATCAAGATGAAATTGAAAACATGATGAATGCAATCTTCAAGGGAGTGTTTGTTCACAGATATCGGTAAGTAAATCCTTAAGCGATAAGGAATTCCCCCAGATTATTATGGTAAATGGCAACCAGACTGTGTGCTGAATGTAAGATTTCATCACGGGCTTCTTATCACTTTTGAGTTTGTACAACAAGAAGCAGACAGAACAGAGTTCATTTAGAGTGTTTTGGCACCCTCTAGTGCAAAATCAATGTTAATACAAGCATGAGTTCATTATTCACAATGAACCTTCTTCAGTGCTGTTTACAGCTGCCAGGTCTGTTACAGGCCCGTTTACTAAGTTTAGTGAATTGTCTTTGTTTTTGCCAGCGATGCCATTGCTGAAATCAGAGCCATTTGTATTGAGGAAATAGGAGTGTGGATGAAGCTGTACAGTGACGCCTTCCTTAATGACAGCTACCTAAAGTATGTTGGCTGGACAATGCATGACAAGGTGAGTTTATGGAAAAAACGTGTGTTATGGAAGAACAAATTAAAGCCCACATCTTAAATCTTAGATTTCTGAGAGTCAGCGTATGTAGTAGTACCAGAGGTGAAACAGTCAGTATAATTGAGATATTGAGATAAGCATCGATATAATTAATAACAACTTTAAAAAAAGAATGTACTCGGCAAGTAGGTTATCCCAGTCTATGTATGAAAGTGGCTTCAAACCATATTATTCTCCCTGCTCCTTCTCATGAGAATTTGATGAACTCAGAATCTTCTTTTTCTAGTTTAGGAATATTAGTACCAGCTTATCGTCACTTCATGTCAACAGTCAGCTTTTTGAGGACCACTTTTCTGAAAAAACGCAACGCATTCGTTCTGTACATAGGTTACCTGTCATGTTTGTACACAGCACGTTCAGTTTGTAGCACCCTTTATCCGGAAAATCTCCCATTTGTTAAAGCCTATTACCGTAATTCCCGGACTACAGAGCACACCTGATTAAAAGCCGCATGCTCTAATTTTAGAAAGAAAATCAATTTTGTGCTTGTACAGGCCACACTAGATTTTAAGCCGTATGCGTTTCACTCGTAATATGAGATATTTACACAGAAATATTACACGTGAGGATTTTTAACGTTTAATTTATTCCGTAAGGTAACATAAACGTTATGGTAACATACAAAAATACATACTGCAAATGCTTTTTTTTCCTCGAACAGCGCCTGTAACACGGCTACCTTTAAGTATACGTACGTATCAGTAACACACAAATTACGTTACTTATGTTTTTTTTACGGAACAGTGCACAAACAACATTACGTCTCTTAACAACTGGTAAAAATATATACTGTATATATACTACTTATCAATTTTATTGGTCTACTGTTACCTGGCAAAATGTTTTTGGCCGCATGAAAAAAAATATGCATTAGCCGCATGTCAGTATAAGCCGCAGTGTTCACAGTGTGGGGAAAAAAGTAGCGGCTTATGACCCGAAAACTACGGTAGTTAAAATTTGAAATCCAGAGCTCCTGCTACCATTTTCTTTCAGCTAGAGGGCTTTTATTCCAAACACCTCCAATCACTAGACTTATCCAGAGTTTAGATGGGTGCTCCAGTCTTGAGCTTATGCCTTCACTTGGCTCACATTGAAAGCAGGTGGATACTTTATGAGGTGTACTTGCTTTTCTTGTTCAGCCACTTGTGCTGGGTGAGAAAGACGCCTGTCATACAGACCTCCTGTTTGGTGGAAATCGTCTGCCTGTGAGAATCCTATTTGATGCTGAAAGACACCCTCATGTCTTGCTGCTATGTCCCATGTTTGTTTTATTATTGCTGGTCCTCACGCATTTTTATTACCTCTACATAGACTTTTCATGTAACTGCATTTCAAAATGTTTGGATTGCAAACAGCTGCCTAAGAGAAATCAATCTAAAACCTGCTTATAACTTCACTTAACTTGCCTCTAGGGGTGCATTATAAGCAATTTTAACTGGAATAGTGGCAGAGTAACACAGGCATTCAGATTTCACGAGTATTTAATGCATCTCTGCTACGACTGCAGCAAGGTGAAGTGCGTCTGAAGTGCCTGACTGCCCTGCAAGGCCTGTTCTACAACAGAGAGCTCAGCACTCGGCTGGAACTCTTCACAAGCCGCTTCAAGGTGAGTAAACATTACTAGAAATGTAGATGCTTCTTGGATATCATTGCATAGATGTAAATGTTTGACAAAGATAAAATAGTACCATTTGTCCATCATCATACCTGCAACTAATGTTATGGAGATCTGACATTTTCTCTCACTGACAGGATCGCATTGTTTCTATGACTCTGGATAAGGAGTATGATGTTGCAGTGCAAGCTATTAAACTTCTGACACTTGTCCTACAGTGAGTAATCTCGCCTCCTCAAATTTCCATTTAATTTTGTACCACAGCATGTGATTATTAGGACATAATGTTTTAATTCAACACGACAGCAGATGTCAACATTTTCTTCAGACAAGTGTGTTATTTTTCTTAGTGTGCATTTATGTTTTCTTCCTAATTCTGAAAGCTATTGTGATTAAACTTTTTACAAATCATGTAAATAACAATGATAATTCTCAGGGTTTGTTTTTCTTAATCAAAAATCCAATAATCACAAAGACTTATTTATGCTTTTCATGTAACAGGAGTAGTGATGAGGTTCTGACAGCAGAGGACTGTGAGAGTGTTTATCATCTGGTTTACTCGGCACATCGACCCATCGCCGTCGCAGCGGGGGAGTTCCTGTTCAAAAAGTATGTGTTTTTCTGCAGATTTGAAAGAGATGTAATTGAATCACCAGCTTGAATGAATGTTATCTATTCAAAATATTATGGAGGTTTTGGTGCCAGTAATAAAACTGACAGAAACATTCCAGGGATTGGCTTATTGTGTAAACAGGCTCTTTGATTCAGCCTGAGTCTGGTTGGCACTGCATAGCGAGCAACATTCATGGGAAGCACACTAAGCTCCAAGAAAGGAGGGAGAGGAGGAAGGGCTTAAAGGAATATTCCACCCTGCTCTCGGCTCGGAAGGTGGCTCTGAATTTTTTTTTTTACTGGCTCCTTGTTATTACAAAACCAAAAGTATGAAAATAATGCTTGCGTGAAGGCCAGCTTAAGTGTAAAGTCAATTAGATTCCATAAAGGAGACACAGGAAATATGCATGAGATATTTGTCGCACCTTTCGCCATCTTACAATGCTGTGATTGCAGCCATTCCCCAACTCTTTGTGAATGGTACTCATGGCCATTGATCAGTGGTCTTTGATCAGTGGGTTTTGGTCAGTGGTTGTTGATCAATGGTCATGAGAATTTGCATAATTATGATTAAGGAACTGACCTCCCAGCCCATTGTTCCTTCAGTGGGCTGGTTTTAGTCTTTATGCAAATGTGCTGTTTATAAGATTTGGGGAAGCCTGCAGTCAGCTGAGACTGAAGAAGCCACTTGGATGAGTGACGAAACGTTTCTCCCACAAAACGCTACGTCCAGATGAACAGAATAAACTTTTGGAGATTTGTCCCACCTCCTTTCCTAAAGAGGCTGAAAACGTTCATTTAGCCTGTTTTTCATACGTGTATTAAACTGCTGTTTCTTTGGTTGATTGAAGGTTGTTTAGCCATCGAGGTCCTGAGGAGGAGGGACTACCCAGGAGGGGCAGGCAGAGCCTCAACGGCAGCCTGATCAAGACTACTGTGTTCTTCTTCTTGGAGAGTGAGGTGACCAGGCTTTTATGTCAGCCCTGTGCCCCTGCTTTGCAGAAATGGCAGTTTCAACTGAAACGTATCAATCATTAATTTGGTGTTTCTGTACTTAATTATTCTTAAGATTGGATTAAATAATTAAATAAGAATCAGAACTGTGCATACATCTATTGCAAGGCACTGGAAATTTCTTTTTTATGTGGCTCAAAGAGAATAAAAAAATAGCAGAAATGTATTATCTGTGTTTAAATAGATGATTTCATTTCATTACAATTCACATTCCATTTTTTACAGCTCCATGAACATGGGGCCTACTTAGTGGATAGCCTGTGGGAGTGTGCGTCAGAGCTGCTAAAGGACTGGGAGACTATGATCAGCTTGTTGCTGGATGAGCCAATGCCAGGAGAGGAAGGTAAGGAAGCGCTGTCTCAGAACAGTCCCACCTGAGATTTTTAGTGAGGAAAATGAATCTTTTTGCCACTCTATTACTTATTTGTTGTACTTTTACTCTAATTTGTGCTTCTCTTAGAAGGGCAAGTCTTTTCCTTAGATACTTGGTAACATTCTTTGTGTTTTTTGTTGTTTGTTTGTTTTTTTTGTTTTTTGTTTTTTAGCTCTAAACGATCGTCAGGAGACAGCCCTGGTTGAAATCATGCTCTGTGCCATTCGGCAGGCTTGCGAATGTCATCCTCCTGTAGGCAGAGGCACGGGGAAGAGGGTGAGTGTCAAGCCGTTATGCTTGAGATAGAAAGGATTAACTTAGCTCCTTGAATGATTTCATGTTGACTGTGCTGTCGGGGTTTTGTGCATGGAAAAGGTCCTGACTGCAAAGGAAAAGAAAACACAGCTGGATGATCGGACACGAGTCACAGAGATGTTTGCAGTTGCTTTGCCTCTGTTATTGGCAAAGGTGAGTGATTCAGAGTTCTCAGAGTTCATTATTTTATCAGGTTCAATATTCATGAAATAAGCCTGACTGCGTTCCCTTTTGTTTTTGTAGTACTGCGTTGATATTGATAAGGTGACCAATTTGCTACAGATACCAAAGTTCTTTGATCTTGACATCTACACAACTGGGCGGTTAGAAAAGGTTTGTTTTAAAGCTTGTTTTACAGCTGAAGTGCATTGTATGTGCTGCTGGTGAAACAATGTTATGTTCTTTCAATTAGCATTTAGACGCACTGTTGCGACAAATCTGGGAAGTCGTGGATAAGCACACAGACACTGAGGTCCTGGAGGCCTGCTCTACCACCTACCACTATCTCTGCAACGAGGAGTTCACCATCTTCAACCGTGTGGACATCGCCCGCTCCCAGCTTCTTGACGAGCTTGTAGACAAGTTTAATAGACTCCTGGAGGACTTCCTGCAAGAGGTAGGTGCTGTAAGGCGTTTATCTGTGTGGATTATTTTAAAGGATGCTCGCAGGAGTAGAGGCAAATATCTGAGATTTCAGCATATGATCTCTTGTTTGTCAGGGTGAAGAACCTGATGAGGATGATGCTTACCAGGTTCTATCCACACTTAAGAAGATCACCACTTTCCACAAGTAAAAGCAGTTTATGGAAACTGTTTCAGTTTTTGATTTGAACACATTACTTGTTAAAAATCTTACGTTTCTGTTTTCTCATATTGGGTTAAGTTGTCAGTGACAGCATGCATGCATATTAAATGTTATAGATTTAATATACATTTCTGCTTTCAGTGCACATGACCTCACTAAGTGGGATCTCTTCACCAGCAACTACAGGCTACTCAACACAGGTCTACAGAATGGCGATATGCCTGAACAGGTATTACAGTGTCATCCCCAAAATCCTACAAATGGAGTTAATCAGGGTGTTTACATTCCCATATGTTACTTGAGTTACAGGTGATGTGAGGGATAATTTGGAAAGAATCATTGATCGTATATACTCACCAGCCACTTTGTTAAATATATCTTGCTAGTACCCAGTTGTGCTTTCAATTTGTGTCATAGATTGAACAAGGTGCTTTAAGCATACCTCAGAGATTTTGGTCAATATTGCCATGATAGCATCACAGAGATGCTGCACATCTATGATGTGGCTCTCCCCTCCTACCACATCCCAAAGTTGCTCTGTTGGTTTCAGATATGGTGACTGGAGGTCATTTGAGTACAGTGAACTCATTGTCATGTTCAAGAACCCAGTTTGAGGTGGTTTGAGATTTGTGATGTGGTGCTTCAACATGTCATCAGAAGATTGTACACTGTGGTCATCAAGGGATGGACATAGGCAGCCAACAATGCTCATGCAGGCTTTAGTGTTTAAATTATGCTCAGTTAATAATAAGGGGCCCAAACTGTGCCCAGAAAGTGTCCCCCACACGTTTATATCACTGCCACCATTATGAACAGTTGATACAAGGCAGAATGGATCCATGACTTCATGTTGTTGACATCAAATTCTGACCCTACCTTCCCAGTGATGTAGCAGAATCAGACAGCCAACATTTTTCCACTCTTCTGTTGTCTAGTCTTGGTCAGCCTCTGTGAACCGTAGCCCCAATTTCCTGCTTGCAACTTAAAGGGGTGTTGTGGTCTTCTGCTTGCTGTAGTCCATCTACTTCAAGGCTCGATATGTGGTTGAGTTACTGTTGCTTTCTTATCAGCTCCAAACACTCTGGCCATCCTGACCTGGCATCAACAAAGCATTGTGTTGCCCAGAGAACTGCTGCTCAGTGGATATTTTCTCTCTCTTTCAAACAATTTTCTATAAACCCAGAGTCTGAGTCTAGCACTAATGACCGTGCCACATTCAAAGTCACTTAAATTGCCTCTGTCCCTCATTCTTATGCTCCTTTTGAACTTCACCTGGTTGTCATGACCATATCTACATGCCAAAATATAATGAGTTGATGCTACGTGACTGGCTGATTAGATATTTGTGTTAAGGAGCAGTCGAACAAGTGTACCTAACAAAGTGGCGAGTGCGTGACAGAAAATAAAAACAGAAAAAATAGATGATTATATGAATAATTCTTTTGTGTATTTAAAAAGAAATAGCAAGCACAAATGAACCTTGACATGTCTTAATAATTACTGAACATCGAACTCTTTTAAAATTTAGAGTCAAGCTTTCAAAATAAAGTTACCATTAACCAAGTTAGTACAGTTCAAGTAAACTAGAATTACCCTCTGAGTGACCTGTTAAGTTCATGTTAAAATACTGAATGTGCCGTTTATCTAATCTGCTTGATTTTTGTTCCTCTCAGATTGTGGTTCATGCAATGCAGTGCACACATTACATTATCCTGTGGCATCTAGCGAAGGTTTCAGATGGTACTTCAGTAAAGGTACTGTTCACATTTTGGGGATATTTGGCAAAATACATGTAATAACATTTCTGTGCCTACATTTCCCAAATAAATATGATTGGCAGTGTATCACAGTTTGAAAGTATCCTTCCGCCTGTGTCACAGTAAATTCTCTCTGTAGTTACATTTGGACACCATGTATACGCAGTTTTTACTTTGTTTTGCTTACAACACCTCCCAGTCTGATTGCAGTTTTCTGTCAAGCTTTATAAATAGAGTTATACATTTCTTAATGCCTGGGTAATACAGGTACAATGTTACTTTGAAAGGGTTTTACTAACTGAACCTTTACTCCTTTCAGGGTGACATGGTAACCTTGAGAAAGCAAATGCGAGCTTTCTGTTTAATGTGTCAGCGCTACATAAACACCATCAACAACGCAGTCAAAGAGCAGGTGAGGATTTTGATGAGTCAGATCATTTTTATTTATTTCTTTTTATTTCCTTTTTCGTTTTTTCAGCGCAACTGAAAATTTCTGTGGTCAGCATTTCCATATATGCTCAAGTGTTGTGTTTATTCCAGGCCTTCACTATACTGTGTGATCTGCTACTGATCTTCAGTCACCAAATTATGTCTTCAGGCCGGGAACAGTTGGAGTCTCTGGTCTATTCGCCAGACTCTTCTTTGCAGGCAGAGCTGCTCAACTTCATCCTGGATCATGTTTTCATTGATCAGGATGATGACAACAGCACAGGTCAGAAAACACTACCCTGTTTTATATGAACCTACCACACTCTGTTTAAAGAAGGAACATGACTTTTTATAAATTTTTCACTTTTTTAGATGGACAACAAGATGATGAAGCCAGTAAAATCGAAGCTCTACATAAGAGGAGAAACCTTCTTGCTGCCTATTGCAAATTAATCATTTACAATGTTGTGGAAATAAACACCGGAGCAGATATATTTAAACAGTACATGAGGGTAGGTCTAAATCCTGTAGAGATTATAACGAAATCATCCAGCCCTGTTGTTTTAGTTAACAGTATTTCTCCTGTTTCTCCTCAGTATTACAACGATTATGGAGATATTATCAAGGAAACAATGAGTAAGACGAGACAAATCGACAAAATCCAGTGTGCAAAGACGCTCATATTGAGCCTGCAAAGGGTATGACATGTGAAACAGATGGTTGGTCACTAATGTGTAAAACATACTTGTTGCTGATATTATGATGAGACCAGGTTTGCCGCTGTTCAGGAGACACAGATGAATTGTTTTAACACATAGATAAGGAAGCGCCTTTTGTCTCTGTACTGTCAGTAAGCAGCCAGGCTGTCCTTGAGATCCAGCATCATCATCACTTAGATCATCATACTGCTGGAAGCCCGATAAAGTCTTTTCGGGCCTCCTCAAATAGCGATACCTCACCAAGTAGAAGAGATAAAGGAGTCAGCCCCAAAATCCTTTATTTGCATTTTAGTCTGGAAAAAAATCTTCTCAGGGTCTTCAGAGGCTTTTAATTACTGAAATCAGACAAACAATATTTGAAACCTCTTTTGCAGTTGTTCAATGAGATGTTGTCTGAACTCGGCTTCAATTTCGACCGCTCGTCATCAGCCTTCTGCGGCATAAAAGAGCTCGCCCGGCGCTTCTCATTGACGTTTGGTTTGGATCAGCTGAAGACCAGAGAGGCTATTGCCATGTTACATAAGTAAGTCATTTCCCTAACCCAAACTTCATTTGCTCTAATGAACAGGAACTTTCATATGTCATGTCTTGTTTGTTTATTTTAGAGACGGGATTGAGTTTGCCTTTAAAGAGCCAAGTCCCCAAGGAGAAGGAAGTCCACCGCTTAATTTAGCATTTTTGGATATCCTGAGTGAGTTCTCTAGCAAACTAATTCGACAGGACAAGAGGACAGTGTAAGTTTGCGGCACGATGAGTAATGTGAGCATGAAAATGATGAGAACCTCTAAAAAGACTCTAATGTTTACTGTCATTTCACTTTTTGCAGTCACATGTACTTGGAGCGATTCATGACATTTCAGATGGCCCTGCAGAGAGAAGACTGCTGGCTGCCTCTCATCTCATACAGAAATTCTCTGCAGGCTGGAGCAGACGACGACACTATGTCTGTAATTAGTGGGATCAGCAGTCGAGGGTCCACTGTCAGGAGTAAGAAATCCAAGCCAGCCACTGCCAGCAAAAGAAAATTGCCTGAAGGTGAGCATTGCTGGTGTACTTTGGTGGACCATTTATTTTATCTACCACAGCAACCGATCTGCAGCATGAGTTCATCTACATCAGGGGTAGGCGACCTTTCTGATTATGAGTGCCATCTAAAATTTCCTCGGAAGTCAATGTGCATTAGCAATAAATTTAATAATGCTCTATATTAACAGTTACACACTATATAGAACAACGTTATAGAATTATATTTGTTCGCAGATGTTGGCAGCTATCAGCGAATAGTCATCAGCTATTTTGAAACAAAAAAAGAAACTTTTTATCCATAACAGCAAATGAACTGTACAACAGAAAATGCAAATGCTATTTATGGTCTCCTCACAACAATGATAAGAAAAATAAACTGGGTCAGTATGGTATGTTTGTTAATACAGAGACACACATGTTAATCTGATCTCTGGTCTCCCACTCAGAGACACAGGTCTCCAAGTGTCCAGGTTTCAGACGGCTACCTGAGGACACTCTTCATGTGAGAGAAAATCTGCTATTTGTACAACCAAATACTGTCAATAAGGTCTCTGCAATGTTCTGAAGACAGTTAAACTTGTCAGGTAGTGATGTCCAGCAAGTGAAAATGCAAGCTCCATGAACACGCACAGCTTTGGATACCAGCTGCGTTCGTAGTTCTGCAAACTTTGACCCCACAGAGTCGAGGTTTTCAGTTCAATCAGCTGCATTTCGATGTCGCATTAACTGGCATTAACTCAGCCAGTTAATGCGAGACAAATCCAGCTGCTCATTAAAGCTTTCTGGTTTGATCAGAAAAGAAAGAAAACATTGGTCCATACACCTGAAAGTCCCGAAAATACATTGTGAATTCTGTCTCAGTCTTCGGATGTATCCAAGTATTTCCGTGGTGCTCATGCTGCGCTGAGCGAACAGCTCCTGATGCATTTGAAGTGTTGGAATCTGAAAATTTCAACATCACTTGAAAAAAACTGCCAGCTAGCAACGTCCCTCTCACCAGTAGGCTAAGTTAGCCAATTACAAGTTGAATCTGGTAGTTGGGGTTGTTAGCTAAGATACCGTCATTAAGAAGCGGCACAACTAACATGTCTATGCGAGCTAATTTGCGATGTGCACTGCTGGCCTGGCCATTTATTTTTTTAATGCACCTTCTCAAATTAATTCACTGCATGTCGTGCCCAGGGCTGGACTGGGACAAAAAAATCGGCCCGGGCATTTTGAGTAGAGACTGGCCCACCAGGTACTATAGGAAAAGCCATAAAACCTTTTAATGAAAACAGACGCTGTTGTGACAGTGATGTACAGTCTTATTGGTATATGTATGATTTCTATACATTTTACATCAGACAAAAACTTTGATTGTAGGATTCAGATATTTATTTATTAAAAGCGAGACATTTTAAATGAGAATAAGAAAGAAAAGTATTTCTTTGTGTCCCCCTGCTCCCTGTTAATGCCCTGCCTGGCCCCCCTGGCAAAACTTTCCTAGACCCGCCCCTGCACAGTTACCAGCTGTCAGCTATGTAAAAAAAAAAAAAGGATCCTGGTGTTATTTGTCTCTCAGAAACCGTTGATAACTTCCCTTCAACTCATTCATGTCACCTAAAAGGTAAACCTGTTTCTCCATCACCTGTTCAGCTCTGATGATTCAGTAAGGACATCTCCTGGTTTCATCTTCATGTTTCCGTCTCATCAAATATGCAAACAGATATCATGACCAGCAGCTTTTACAGCTGTGGCTCCAGCAAACATCAGCTGATACTAGAAATTAATATTAAATAAATTCTAACAACAGCTGATCAAGCTTAAACCTGCTGCTGTTGTTTAGCGTGACATCCGCTAGTTTCCTCTTTCTGGCACAAAGTTGGTGATAAACAAACAAGAGAGAAAAGCCGATCAGCTGATCATTGATCAGTTTCATGATTGAAGTAGCAACAGGAGAGGGAGGGGGAGAGAATGAGAGAAGAGGCAGCTGACAGCGTTAAGACAGAATAATGAGGTTACTAACCTTATGAATAAAATAAAGTTCACTATCAGTAACATCAAAGCACCCACCCAGCTGTATAGGAACTCCGTCATGCTAGCTAGTACGCAGTAAGAGTTATTGTAACTGACTGTAAAAAGTCAGCACAACGAAAATAAACTCCACCTAAACTTGGTTTATATCTGACCCAGACAGACTGCAGGTCATAACTTCTTACCTGAAGTTCAGTTCACCTGACACTCGGACCGGCGGCCACCTCGGGTCTCTCCTCCTCCTGCCTCCCCTCTCCCTCATCCACCTGCTGGCCTCTGTGGAAGCTCCGCCATAGCCACCACCAAACAACTGAGTTATTTTTACACATCGGCCAGCATCTGGCCAATTCACCACCTTTCATTGTTTATACTGTTACAAAAAAATAAATGAAATCATCGGCCCATAAAAACCAAAAATCACCATGGGCCCACTGGACAAATGCCCAGTATGCCCGATGGCCAGTCCAGCTATGGTCGTGCCATCAGTTAACCCTGGCACGCGTGCCCAGGGTTGCCGACCCCTGATCTACATCAAAACAGCTGCTGGTTAGTAGAGTTGTATTTAAGGTGACAACATTTTCTTTGTATTCCATGACTGACACAGCAGTTTGTTTGCTGTACTTCTTAAAGTCTGCCTGAGATTGAAATAAGGTCTTTCTGTGAGCGAATACGCCGTCGTGAATTTGAATACGGTGCAGTATTCACCTTCAAATGTCACACATAAACATAAAAATGCATCTCTCTCTTAGGGACATGTATTTCTCCTAGGATCCTCTTGCAAAATGTTTCATGTTAATTCTCATCACAGCCTGCCACTTTAATAATAAATCAAACAGCTCACTCATTGTTATGGCCACTGCGTGTGTTCAGTAAAATTCAAGGAGTGTAACAAATGATTTTCTCTGGCAGAAGAGAACAGCAGTAGCAGCAGCGATGCGGTTTGGATGAACCGTGAGCAGAATGTGCAAACGCCAGTGATGATGCATTCACCCCATCTAACTTCCACTGTACTGAGGGATCCAAAGAAAATGAGGCCAGAGGACAGCTTCACAGCCACGTTCACCATGCCAGCAGAGCAGCATCCCCATCAGCCTGTGCCTCCTCAGCAGCAGCAGCCACACCCTCAACACCAGACTACCATTGATTACAAGTAAAAAATATGTGTATTACATTATTGCATACATACATGTCTGCAGAGATCTTAGTTGCAGTACAGTATGTAAATCCACTTTTTTAAAACTGTGGGAATTATGAAGTAATGAACCCTGTTCCACAGTACCCAGGTTACTTGGATGCTGACACAAAGGCAACAAGCTGAAGCCCGTCAGCAGCAAGAGCGGGTTAGCATGCACTACGCCAAGATGAGGAACCACATGCAGCAAGCAATGTAAGAAGTTCAGCACTTAACTGTTTTTGGCCGAACTTTGAGCCAATAAAGAGTCTGACAAAAAGCATTTTTCTGACGTGTTATTTTTTTGTTACGCGTCACAGTCGTCGAGGCTCTGGGCTCATGGAGGATGATGAGGAGCCAATAGTGGAGGATGTGATGATGTCATCTGAAGACCGCTTGGAAGATATCAATGAGGGCATGGATTTTGACACAATGGACATCGATTTGGTAATTAAAAAAACAAACAAACAATAGTCTAAATTTGTCTAGATGCATGTTTAATAATTCCAGTAAGGAAATCCTAGGAAGTTGATTCCGCTGATTTGGACGTGGCATTTTCAGCGGGAGATGAGTAATGAAACGTTTCTCCCACTGAAAATGCAGCATCCAGATGAACTGAACCAAATTTCCGAGATAATCTGAATCCTGCATTTCTAGCAGAGTAAGCTGGTCATGCCAGTCCTTCCAATAAATAAATAATAAAAGCAAATGTTGATGTTAAAATTAATAATTTTTTAACTGTATTTTTTTTTTTCATCTTGTGGAGTATTCTTCTAACTGAGTTGTTATCTTTCAGCCGGCATCAAAGAATCGCAGAGAAAGAACCGAACTGAAGCCAGATTACTTTGATCCATCTTCCATCATGGATGATTCGGTAGGAGTATTCCACTTCATATAATAATTGATTGATTGATTGATCATACTTTATTCATCCCGAGGGAAATTGGGTTAAGGCTGCCAGCCGTGCCAGCGCCGTCTTACCCTTCCGACCATACATACATTACACAAACATCACATGGGGAAGAGTGAGTGTACATCTGCCTGTGTATATATGTCTGTGTGCGTGTGTGTGTGCGTGTCCAGAGTTCAGCTGAGACAGTGTCCTTCACCCTGCCAGGCTAAGTAAACAGTCTTCCAGCCAACCCAGGTGGCCTTGCATAGAATGGGAAGAACAGTCTAAACACAGTCGTTATCAGGGTGTTGTTGTTCAGCTCCAGCCTTGAGACCGCAGCTGGCGCCGAAAGGGTATCCGCATGAAGTGATGGTGGTTTTTACTTTAGTGCGAACAACTCATATGAATTTCAAAGCTGTTCTAACAGTCCGACACTGGTCTCTCAATCTCCCGTTGGAGAGTCGTGAGCTTTCTCCATCATGTTATCAAACTTACGCTCCGTGATGTTGTCATTCTTGTGCTCAAAGAGCCGATTCTGAGAACTCACGACCGCAGTGCGCTTCTCCAAGATGTGATCCAGTTTGCGCTCAGAGGTCTTATTCTGAGTATTCACGGCAGCTGTAAGCTTCTCCAAGATCTTATCCATGCTGCATTCAATGAGCCCTTTTTGAGAAACTCACGCCTCGTTCCATCGTTTCAATCCCAGCGGGCAGCCTTGTGGGGGTTTGAACAGCCGGTTCCGCTTTCTTAATTCTTCGATAAGTCAGGGCCAAGCCAGCTCCAATCAGCAAGAAACCTGTTATCACGGTTCCGAATAAGTAGATATCTTCAGCATTCAGGCTCACCCGAGCCCAGACTTCTCGTTGAGAAAAAGGGTGTCAATTGTATTCAGGGACCAGTTGATCAAATCAAATCCATAATTCCTCTTTTAGGTTTTAGAGAACAGACTGTGAGAGAGTGTTCCAGGGAAAAGTAATACAAAAAACACGAGACTAGACAAGGACACAAGAGGCTAAGCAGGGAAGCTAAGGGAGAGGAGGAGGAGGAGAAAAGTGCGACCGCCTTCGTCAAGAGCAAGAGAGCAAAAAATAATAATAAATAACTTTCTCACTGTGTTTTGGATGGCACTGGTTACACTCCTTGAGATAAGTTCATGCTTTTGAAACAATTTTTCTAAACTGTTTAAGTGAATGGCCAAGTAAGCATGATAGATCAACGTACAGTTCACGCATGCCCAGCCTTATTTGGTAGAAGTCCATTTTCTTGTTATTTATGACCGTTTGATTAAAGAACCCCAAAGGAGGAACCACTTTAGGTGTAAAAATAGCCACACATTTCTCATCTGTTCATACTGTACACTCGATATCTGTTTGTTTTTATTTGGTTTTGAATTTCTAACACTGGTTTTTTCTTTCGCCTTTAGGTTCTCAATGTTTCAATGTTTTAATATGAAAAGGACAGCATGTCATCGAACTCCTTGGACGGTGAAATGACTCTTTATAAATGAGAGTGGACTGGACTAGTAGGCTTGTGAGACACCAATGTTTGCCTCTTTAACACTTTGTTAAAACTTAGAAGGAGTGCTTGAGCTTGGATTTGAATTTTATTCTGCTATTTTCACACACCGGATTTTGGTCACACTGCGGCAGAGATGTTTCGGTTTTTGTTCAGTCGCCCTAAAAAACTTGATGCCAGCTATCACTTGGCTACACTTGTTATAATGTGTGAAGCGGTACAGGTACGGATATTGTGTGGCAGTTTGCATGGTGATGGGACAATAACAGGTCAAAATTCAAGTGAATGATGTATACCTTTAAACTCTTTAAGTAGATGAAAAATGTCTGTAAATACATAGCGGCCAATATACAGGGAGGGTGAACACAATTTCATGAACACCAGAAAATATAATAGGCTTGCAGAATAACACTACTGTTTTGATGCTTGTAGTGTTCAGTTATTGTTGAACACTATAATAACCCTGCACTTTGTCACAGAGGTGGTAATTGTGCTGGATGGTCATTTTTAAGCTTTACATCGAGAAACTATCTTAGGTTTAAACGAACTCCCTCTCTGATGCAATCCGAACATACGCTGAACATATAATGTTTCATAATGGCAGCAGTTATTAAATGGCTACTGCGTTATATTGGAAGGGTGTCAGTGGTATTGTTGTTCACCTTCTGAACTTTTAAACTGTAGATTCTGGCATGGCATGTAGCCATATATCAAAACATGTACACAGTAAGTATAATGTGAACTGGCGTGTCATACTGTTTAAAGGCCTTGCCACAAGTTATATATATACAGCATTCTCAGATTTCTTTGTGATGGTATTTTTTAGAGACATGTGTTCTGCTTTTATACCTTCTAGATAACTTTGATTTATAGATATTTTGTAATGACAATCAAATGTAAATTAATGGTTTCTATTAATCATGTTATTTCACATAGAGATTGAAATGATCCTTTTTAAAGGAAATGATTATGTTACTATAGATGTGGCCAGCTGTATTTTCTTTTCGTCTCTCTGTAGCGAACGGGTACAAACGTACCTCATTGCTCAGATGTAGTAATTTGACAAATTGAGGCTGCATCTAAAATTATTTTTTAATGTTGGAAGAAATCACAATGTTGTAAAACTTTGACTCGACCTCAAATATGTAATCGCTCCTATATATTAACTATTTTTTTCCACTGTATAGTATCTAGTAATATCTAATATTAGAGACATGCCATGATTGCAATCTTTAAAAGAAAGGATTTTTAAAATGGTTGAGAACGATGTGTGTTTGTTTGGTTTTGTTTTGTTTTTTGTATTTGCAGGTGTTCAGAAATAGTTTTCAAACTGCCAGTTTGGTTGGTTTGCGACTGCTGCGTGTATAAGAGTTATAGAAATATTCTAAATTACAAAGCTTCTAAATTCTTTAGCCAACAATCATAGTATCAGAATTGTATATTATACAGTTACAAATGTGTAATATATTGTGAATCGGTGCTCATTTTATATTTACAGTTTCTTTTTGTGTGAAATTTTGGGGAATTGTCAAAGGAAAAGAATGTAAGTCTTTGACATTAATCTACTAATTTGTAAGTGCACACACAGTGCATTGTTTTTTTTTCTTTGTTTTACCGTGGATTGTTCCAGTATTTCTTCTGTGTATTGGCCTGGCTGGCAGAATCAGACTTTATGAAAGAAGGTGTAATCATATTGTAGCTGAAAATGAATACCTTATTTCCTCAGTGTCACTATAATCTGGAGAATCAAATCATCAGGTCTTAACCCTCCTGTTATGTTGACCCAGAACAGAAGAGATGTCATCCAGAAAATCAAAATTATACAAGAAAATTGGAAAATAATCAATGCCAGTGTTTCTGACACTTTTTGGATGAGTACACATGCCCCGGGTCAAATTGACCCAGGAACATAATTGGTGTTCCTGGAAACCAACATAACAAGAGGGTTAAACATTACCACATACATAATAACTTTTCATGTTAGGCAAATGAGAAAAACACATCTTAGACTTGCCTGTAAATTTACATGACTCATGTCATTTTGGAGCTTTTATGTTTTGCATCAAACTGCTGAAAATGTGCAAACATCTGTACGTTTATACATATTTAAATATTTGCGTATATTAAATTTGTGTTTATATTCTATTTACAAAGTGCCCATTGCATCCTTTACGGTTTGTATTTATGTATGGAGATGTAACATGAACAGAATAAACCCTCTACAACTGTGTGACGACTTAATAACACAGCAATAAATATGATTTGATATGGTATTAGAACACCTGTACTGTAACTATAACTGGCTTTTACTGATGAAACATGAGTGCACCGGAGGATTATGGAAATCGCAGCTGTCCTGCAATTTGTTGTTTAGGTAGTTCTTAGAGAAAATGTTACTGGTAGATTTAAATTGGGTTGTTCAAGTGTCACGGGATTTTATTTAACTAAACAAGTTAAATAGTACAACGTGGAGAATCAAACTTATTCCAAGACTACACGACCATCACCACCACTCCGTGCGAAAACCTCGGACGCACAGCTGTCGATGTCCCACAATGCACCAGTGATCTAGCAGCGGCGGCTAACCACCACATTTGACCCTGTGTGTGCCATGATGATAAACTAGACATCCGGGCTGTGTGCATGGAAGATGGCGACACTTACCCTTCCTAGTGAATGGATCAAAAACTGGGAAAAAACAGGAAAACATGAGTTGTGAGTGCATCTGAATTTCAACGCAGTGTTGAATTTTGCATCTTTTTACCCGTTGTTTACGAATAAAAACTATCGAGAATGACGTAGCTAGCACTCAAATATAAGGCCGGTCTTTAGGTGTGTTAGCTTGAGCCAAGCAGCTAAAATTTAAAGTGGCTTACAAGTGTCACTTACTTAAAAAAAAAACAATACATGTAATTTAGTTCCTGAGTACTGAATACAGTTAATTTGTTAGACTTGTGAAAAGAAGACGTCAATGGCTTTGAACGTCACCGTGGACGCTAATGCTGTCTGCTAGCAGTAAGGCTAGCTTTACGCTCCCATTTGATTCGCCGTCAATGTGTAAACACTATGGCTGTTAACGCTAAGCGAGCTAGCATACACATAGCATACTCTTCTGTTGCTTCGATATCGCACTATCTAGTAAACTGGAATAAATGTACTTCCAAAGTTCAAGGAATTAGCAGTTATCAACTTCGAGCAGACAACCGAGTATTAGCTGGCGAGAAAACCCCTTGGGCAGCCTGTTATAAACCTTAACACTAAATAATCGTGTGGAGGGAAAACAACGGACATTGACAAAACGCTTTAGCAGATTAGCCGTAACGTTAGCTACAGTAATTGTTTTGTTGAATTCCTTTTCGTATGCTTTAATGTTTAGTCGGGTAAGCCTGGAAGAATAAAGATGACGCTTTTTGATTCAGTGTAACAAAACGTATCATTTGACGATATATCTTTTAGGAGATGAATATTTTAATCACAATGTTAACCTAGCTACAGCTAACGTCATACTTTTCTTAGCTGGCGTTAATTTCACCTAGATGTTGGTGTAGGATAGCCGCTGTAAGGTTTGCATAGAGACTGTGGACATAGCCAAGGTTATTCATCGATGCACATCTGTGCGCTTGGTACTGTATAAAGGCATCTCGATTACCAGAGTCAACTTTATCACTAACATTACATGTTAAACTTAATAATTTAAGCAGTACTGTAAAAGCCTCTCCCAACACCTTGATGTACGGCGACTGTTATCTTAAAATTAGTTTCTTCAGAACAAAAAATACAAGAAAAACGTTGCGTGAATAATAATTTCACGCATTAATGTTGAGTACTGCCATCGCCTGTGAGCTGAGACACAATAGGCTCATCCACAGTACTAGCTACGATTATGTGCTGTAGGCCTTGCATATTTAAGAAAGGCCTGCAGTGGGATGCACCAACTCAAACTCTCGTTCCACTATCTTGTGTCAATAACTGATAGTACTTTAACTGGAAATTGTGCCAAACAGTTGCAACTACGGGGTAACTATTAAAGTATTTCCATCAAGGCAAATTACCCGTTATAGCAAAGCTGAGTACATTGCAGTGGAAGTGTGATTTGGCAGCACAATGAGATGCCATCCTCTGTAATGACAGGCAGCAAATGAAAATGTGGTTTTCATGTTGATAAGTATCACATTGTTATTACGTAACCAATATTTTTAAGCCATATAATTCATTGATATAAAACATTGTGGACATCTGGATCTACATTTTTTTTAAAATATCATTTAGTTATGCCAGGTGAGTTGCAATTAACCAGTCCCAGAGACCAGGGTTTAGCTTAAAGTGGTGAAAATGTTGTGTCAGCCTCATTATACAAATAGCAGCTTTGCCACATTTGACCTTACAGGCTCTGGCAATCCAAGGTGTCCGCTTGCCGTAACTCTGACTTTTTGTAGCATTTGCATTTCTTGTTCACAGTGTGTTTAGCACCTGACAAGCTGTTATCACTAACAGTTAAGCTGATGGACTGTGCTGCGTTTCTTACAGAGGAAAGGAGCTAGTGTGCTCCAGTGTGTGTAATTGTACCTTTTAATGAATGGGATGTGCCTGGCAGAACGTGCTCTATTAGTCTGCCTTTGTCATCACTACTTCTGATATTTTAAGACCAGTCAAGCTGTCAACTGGGTGAACCGTTAAGTCTTTCAGTCCACCAGCTAAGCTATCACAGTCACAGTCAATTTAAGAGGGAGAAACATGGCACTCAGTAAATACTAACTATAAATCTGTGTGAGCGTTTGGCAACAGAGAAGGTAAGGGTTGTCCCGCCCAAAGATTCAGTCAGTAATCAATCCAGCAAACATAAGAGCCAGTGCTATTGTTATATACAAACACAGCAGTTTCAGCATAAATACTCGTGTAGTGACAATGTAGGTAATATAATATTTCTTGAGCTACTACATTGATAATTAGGATAAACCTAAAGCTTTTTGTGGTGTAATGTTAAGACTGGATTAAGGTGTAAATAAAGGTATAGTGTTATGTGGTTTAGAAATATAACTTGGTGGAAGTGAACGGGATATTACAAGAATAATGTTATGTAGAAATTGTTGGCACTGAACAAACAGATTTAAATACGTTTTCATGCATCCTGGTTCGTTCATTGAGCTTTATAAGGGTTTTCATCATCATGTTTATGTATCCTAGTTTAATCTAAAAAAGAATTCTCTCATTACTTCATAGTGTACAACTCTGCAAAGACCTTACAGAGAAAGCAGATCATGGAAGTGAAATTAAAGGTGAGTTGAGTGTGACCCTCGTTCCTTTAATACTCTTCTTGTATGCATCTGTCACTGTATTTTAGCTTGCTCCTCATGTACACACGTCCACCTTGGGAATTCTCATAGTTTCCAAAACGAATGCAAAAGGTTTAAAATTATTTAAATTTAAATAATAAGTAGATTTAAAAAAATAAAATCAATGAAACACTGTACTATCCACGTGTAACAATGGCTGGAAGGTAGAAGGGAACTAAGCAGCCCATGTGGAGATTTCTGTTTGGTGTGTGTGCTGACACATGTCACAAAATTTCAGATAACACTGTAATCAAGTGATTTTATGTCCAAAAGGACAAATTTTACTGTCACGTTGTGACAGTAAAGGAAATACTTTCCTTGTTTATTCAACTGCATTGAATCACTTACACTAATCTTTGATGTTTTAGTTTATGTTATGAATTATTTCTCAGTTACTTTTTTTTTAATTTTAGTATTACATAAAACTTGGCTTGTGCTTTTATCTGTTACCCCTACAGACATACAGACTGCCTTATATGAGCTCTGCTGGCAAGTTGTACAGGGGAATCTCAAGTTGGATCTTGTCACCAGCGTCCTTGGGGACATGATGGTACATGTGTTTTTAGCTTGTTGTTTTTACCTCAAGGTTGTTGTTGTTGTTGTTGGGCTTTTTTTTGTTTTGTGTGGTTTTTTTTGGGGTGGGGGGGTTCTTATTACCACCTCATGGTTTAACATTATTAACCCAATAGCAATACATCTCAAATTTTGTTTTTGTGTATAAAGTTCTGTATGTCAGGTGTATAAACACTATCATTTTATTTTGGCACATAATGTATTCAGTATTTCTGTGTAATTATACGTCTGTTTAAAGATATGATGGTAAATTGCAGATACTAAAGAAACAAAATCTACCCACTCACAGGAGTTGTTGTTAGAGCTTCTTTGTACCTCGTAACAATAGATTTTGCCAAGCCTAAAACATTTTTACTTATCTTTTGTTTTGGTTTGTTTTCAGGAACTCCGAGAAGACATGCCATCAGTTTTAGCAGATGTGTTCAGTATACTAGGTAACTTTTCTGGTTTTGAGTTTGTTTGTTTGATTGTTTGTTTTAGTACTATGACGACATTATCTGATTTGATATGTTTTTATTGTTTGTTTTTAATGTTTGTTTACTTTCACAGATTTAGAGACTAGTGCACTGGAAGAAAAAAACAAACGTGACCATTACACACAGCTGGTCGGAGCATGTTTGGTAAGTATTACTTTCTTATCAGCTGATAGAACAAATTGTATGCCACTTTCTATTTAAATTTATAGAGGCCTTACTGACTGTCGTGTCTCTAATAATGTACTAAAATGAACTAATTACTTGCCTCTTTTTTAAAAATTTGTTTTTCCCCCCCAGTTTTGTGTCCCTGAAGCCATTCTGAAAGAGAGGCTGGATCCAGAAACTCTCGAGTCCCTTGGACTTATAAAACAAGCCCATCAGTTCAATCAGAAAATTGTTAAAATCAAGACTAAACTATTGTAAGTATAGAAATGTGATAAAGATGTAGGCATAGATAAGGTTCTTCATAAGTTCTTTCAAGATTTGTGTAACATTTCTTTTTTTCTTTTCAGTTACAAACAGCAAAAGTTTAACCTGCTAAGAGAGGAGAACGAGGGCTACGCCAAACTAATCACTGAGCTAGGCCAAGACCTGTCGGGGAATATTACCAGCCATATTGTTCTGGAGAGCATCAAATCCCTCATAGGTAACAAACTGCTTTTTCATTGTCACTGCTTCACACATGGTGCTTCTGTTATCGTTTACACACTTCTTAAGGGTGTTTTTATCTCTCTCTCTGTCACTGATAGCCATGGCTGGAGACATTATGTTTTCCTGTTGTCTAATAGGATTAAATGATAAAGTAATTACATTTTAAATCCAAATGATCTAAGGTCTGCTTCACTGTAAAATGCTTTGAAAAATCACTTTCTTGCCATTATTCAGTGTCGTGGCTCTTTGTTTTCAGCATCAGTTTTGTTAACCAGACTTTATAAACTCAGTACTTTTTATTAATGTTCTTCAGTGTCTCTACCACATATTATGCATCAGGATAGTGATGATTTTAAATTGATACTTGAATGTGTGGTTACTTTAGTGTATGATAAATTGACAATATTGGATTTCATCAGTCTGAGATCAAAGGAATAGTATTACAAGGCAGTTCAGATACAGAGGGGTGACCTAAAAATAAAAACCTGTATCCTTGTCCCCTACCGCAAGGAGGTCCGGTGGCTCTGCTGTTCTGTGTTAACCTTGCATTATAGCAGCAGAATTTGTGGACTAGCTGTTTTAAGTTCTCCTTTTTGGCTGCTTAGTTTTCCTGATTATTTTGCCTGCAGGATGTTTCAACCTAGACCCCAACCGAGTATTGGACATAATTCTGGAGGTGTATGAGAGTCGATCTGACCAAGATGAGTTCTTCCTGTCCCTCATCAAGTCTTACATGTGTGAGCCTCTCACCCTTTGCCACATCCTGGGCTTTAAGTTCAAATTCTACCAGGTGAGAACATCGTAAAAATAAAAGAAGCCAGACTGTGTCTAGCAGTATAGTAAATGACCTCAAAGTTATTACCTGTGTTTTAAAATGTCTCCTATAATTGTAATCTCTGAATCATATTTATCACTTCTGTTTTCTTTGTTGATTTATGTTCTTTTTCAGGAGCCCAATGAGGAAACCCCAAAGTCACTTTACCATATTGCTGCTGCTCTCCTTCACTATAACCTGATAGAGCTGGAAGATCTTTACGTACATGTAAGGAAGAGACCTGCAAATCCAGCTAATTACGACAGTAGTTATAACATCAGCTAAATCTAGGCTTATGGATCATATATGCCTAAATTTACTGTTAGTTCAAATATGTTAATTGTGACTCTTGTGGACAAAGCATCGCCTCTAGACTGAATTTTTGTTGTTTTTTTGTTTTTGTGCTTTCCCAGCTTATGCCACTAGATGCCGCCATCATAGAGGAGCACAAACGAGACATCTCAGAGGCAAAGCAGATAGCTCGCAAGCTGGTCATGGTTGTGTTGCCCTCTGAGAAAAGTGAGGACAAAGAAAAGGACAAAGAGAAGGAAGAGGAGAAAAATGACAAGGTGATGAAGGGTTTTTTTCTTATTACGGTTGCATGCAGGTCTGTTCAGGATGGATGGTGAGCCAGATGTTTGCAAGTGATGCAATACAAAAAGGAACTGTAGCAGAACTGTCTACTTGGAGCAGAATTACTATAGTTGTGTATTTTACTTAGTTTTACTTCATTTACTTTCCAGAGTGAGTTTTGAGATTTTAGTTTCGTTTTTTTTTTATTGTTTAAACTGTTCCTTTTTTTAAGTTTGGTTTTTATTATTTTGAGTGTTTTTGTTATTATGATGCAGACAGTGTCTTACAGAACACTGAAGTTCAGAACATTGCAAAAATGTTTTTATTTTAGTAGTTCTTAAAGTTCACATTATTATTATTTTAGTTTTAAGTTGAGTTGTTCTTTTTTTCAGTTAAAGCGTTTTATCATACTCAGTTTTAAGCTTCGTTGTAGTTCACTGGATTGAAATAGAGTAACTTTGCTAAGAGAATAACATAAAAAATCAAATTTTATTGTATAAATTGCTTTTTTTAATCATTAAAGGGTTCCTTAGTAGAAAAAAATTTGGAACTTTACTGTACTAACAAGGTTTGATAGCTATGGGTAAAATAAAAGAGATGTCAAAATATCCGTTTCCAAACGAATGTTCTTATTTTTTGATTTCTAAAATATAAAATTCTGACTTTCTCCAAACAAAAGCATTGATTCAGTGTGTGACGGTGTAGGCTAGAGAACAATTGATGCCAGCAAATAAAGAGGCAAGAAGTATGGTGTGCAACTGAAGGCACTAACATCTTAGTGCAGCCTCTTTGTCAGTTTGTTTTGTGACAGCAGCTGTGCTTAGTTTTTGCGTCTGCTTTAATTACATTAGTGAATGTTACTGGACGTTGGCATATTTAACAATAGACAGACACTTAGTTGCTCTTATTTTTTTGTGCCTACAGCCACCTGATAACCAGAAGCTTGGTCTGTTGGAAGCGCTGCTCAGGATCGGAGACTGGCACCATGCCCAGAGTATTATGGACCAGATGCCTTCCTTCTATGCCACTTCTCACAAGGCCATCGCGCTGGCACTCTGCCAGCTTGTGCACCTGACTGTGGAGCCTCTTTACAGAAGGTGCTGATTTCATGTTTCATTTACTGCACACCATGTGTAGTCAGAGCCAAAAGAATGCACAAGTACATCTTATTTTACAGCTGGTTTGAATTTTTCTCAGTTTTATGTGTACAAGCCCACTAGGACATGGGACATGGAGAACTGATTTGGGAAAAAATATGAAATTAAACACAAACTTTGATATGCTCCTCTGTATTTTTTAGGGCTGGTGTTCCTAAAGGGGCAAGAGGATGTGTAATGCACCCACTAAGGAGCAAGCGGGCCCCTCAGCCTGCAGAGAGCTTTGAGGACCTAAGGAGGGACACATTCAGCATGCTCTGCTACCTGGGCCCTCACCTCTCCCATGACCCTATCCTCTTTGCCAAGATTGTGCGTCTTGGCAAGGCATTCATGAAAGAGGTACACCACAAACCACCCTCTATTTGTTTTCCACATCTGCAATGCAGCCTTCATCTAATTGTGACTGCTATTCTGTGTTTTTCTTGTTTTGTTTTGTTTTGTCTCAGTACCAAAGTGATAACAGACCTGAGGTGAAAGACAAAATGGTGAGCATAAAGTCACATGGTTGTTACCTATAGAAACACTGATATTTATTTATCTATATTTAATGGGTTAATTTTTAGTTTATGTAACTTTGAGAAGCTTATTCATGTTAATGGTATCTTCATTGTAGGACACACTGTTGAGCTGTTTCCTGAGTATTGCAGACCAGGTGCTACTCCCGTCACTCTCTCTGATGGAGTGCAATGCTTGCATGTCTGAGGAGCTGTGGGGTCTCTTCAAACTCTTTCCCTACCAGCATAGGTAAGGACACGCACAGACTCACACTCATTTGCTGCACATAGTATCACTCACCGCATGTGGTGCTGTGTAATTGTTGGTTCGTAAACCCTCTGGCGTCGCTCGAGGATGGTGTATACCAGCTGCCAAAGAACAACTACCACACACAGTCACGCTCAGTTCTTAAAACAATGCTTGGTTATGCAAAGTGAGATCCGTGGCTCTATGTGCAATATACTTTTCTATTCCTCTAAGCAGTGCAAGAATTTTATTTTTAGAGCCTTTGATGGGACATTTTCACACAGCGCTGATAGGCACTGATGCTCCATATTCCCGGAGGATTTGTTTTACTTCTGGTTGTACATGTCAGTTTGTCAGATGATAATACAAACTTGTAGATTACCTATGATAGTTGCACTTTGAAATACAGGGAAAGTTTCTGCATACTGATCTGTCTTGACAGTGTCAAAAGAAATTATTTCCTGTATACTACAAATGGGCAGGTACTGTAGCTCATTTGCCAGTGGGGTTGTCATAGTACTAATGTGCAGATGCATTTAAAACATTTTTATTAGTGTTATTATTTCAAAAATGACACGGTTAATTATTTGTTTAATTTTGTGAAGCATGTGATACAAATTAGACATTCACTTGCTGTCTTGACAAGAGCAAATAAGATGCATAAGAAAATTCCTAAACAGCTCTGAACTGCAAGTTTAATGAACTTAATTCCCTTGAAAGCGTCGTCTGAGTTAGGGCTGGGCCATATCATACCTTTAACGGTAATACTGATATAATGTTGGGCAACGATAAGAAAATATCACGATAGAATATGGGTAAAACGTGCATGCGCAGTGCCTTTGTTTTCATACGCACATGGCGGAAAAAGCATGGCGGCGACGCAGAATGAGAAGGGCGGAAGCGGATCGTTGAATGAAACGATGAACCAGAACTGGTTTGTAAAAATGCTGCAACTTCAGTGGTGTGGAACTGGTTTAGCTTTCGTCCGTCAGATACACAACAAAGCACTATTTTTGGTAGCGCATGCTAGCGGGCCGTCGTTATTACCGTGTTGTTTGGAAAATACGGCACACTTAAAATCAATCCTTTGATTTTTCTGAAAATCGACAGTGCCCCTTATAATACCGTGTGCCTTATGTTTGAATTCTGGTTGTGTTTACTGACCTCGAAACGATTTTATGTACACGGCGCTCGAAAATCTGTCAAATGTTTTAGTACGACTTTGCCAAGCTACGAAGCCGCACCGCTTGATGGATTGTCGGAGCATTACGGCTATCGTAGGCTGGAGCCTCGCGGAGTGATATGTACTGTGCTTCAACATAATATTACTGTATTGTGTGTGTATAACCTCTTTCTAAGTTTTGTGGATATTATACATGGTTATGCTGAGGATATGTCGGCCAATTTCCACTGGAAATGCCTTTTGGTTAAACTGTCAGCAAGGAATTTACATTTGCACTGTTAATTTTTATCTAACTTTAATGCAGATAAAAAAACAGCTGCTTGTTTAAGTGAAAATACATTGATTGGGTTTTTTGCACTAATAAAGTTGTGGAGTTGTAAAGTATTTTGTCTAGTGTCAATTATATCGTCAGTTATATTGTGATAAATATTTTTGGTCATATCGCCCTGCTCTAGTCTGAGTTCTTATAGATGTGAAATTGTAGATTCTTAATATGTCATACACTGCCATTCTTACCAGTGTTTTTAAGTTTTTACCTTTGCTTTCTCATTATGTGTTCTCTAAGGTATCGGTTATATGGGCAATGGAAGAATGAGACATATTCTAGCCATCCATTATTGGTTAAAGTCAAAGCTCAGACCGTGGATAGGGCCAAATACATCATGAAGTAAGTAAAATATTTTTCTGTGCCTTTGGATCATCTTTTCAACATCTAATATTGTTGAATCTTCAAGTGTTGATCAATCTTTTGTCTGAAATCTGTCAATTTCATATTACCTTTCAATGATGTGTGGTACATTACTAAACTCAGGAACAAATTTTGGATAATAGTTGAATATTAATCACTGTTATCGTTGCATGACACTAAACGAGCAGGAGCAAATGAAAGTTTAGTGTGTGTGTGTGTGTGTGTGTGTGTGTGTGTGTGTGTGTGTGTGTGTGTGTGTGTGTTTAGTCTTAAAAAGCAATTGTGGAATTTAAAAAAATGTTGTTGTTATTATTATTAGTAGTAGTAGTATTATTCAAGTTGGACATTTAATAGAAATATGCAGAGATTTGTTTGGTTTTTAGTTAACCACTTCAAGTGAAGCTTTGTTTTAAGCACAGTTAAACATGAGGATGTTGTAGCAAAAGGATTTAAAAGGGGGACTTACTTTTGATGCTGGGCAAGTAATTATCCTAACACTGTCCTGCTACTGGGGAAAAAAATAGTAACAATTCTCTTATTTTAAGATGACAACCATAAGAACATTTTCCAACTGCTTTGAAACTTATAGAAGTGACAGTTTTTGCTCACAGTGCTCTTTGTGTCGTCTTGTGTTATTAAGTCTTTTCTCTCCCCTGTCCTCCCTTTCTTTTCCTTTTTTTTTTTTTTTTTTTGCTTTTGCTCCACTCTTTAGGCGGTTGACCAAAGAGAACGTGAAACAATCTGGAAGGCAGATTGGAAAACTGAGCCATAGTAATCCCACCATCCTCTTTGATTATGTAAGTCCCTTTTATTGCAATTATTTTATTTTACTGTGTGTGTCCACAAACTACAAAGAGCAACCAATCCTTCATTTTTATGGCCGTAAAGAAATACTTCTCTAGACATGTGGCACCTTTTTTTTTTTTCTATTCCATACAGTTGCCAGTAAGATTTCTCTCTGTGTCCTACAGCAGGCTTGGTTTCTGATTACATGGTTTCGAGGAATTGCTCATGTCTAGCGTCCTGCTTGCAAATTCTACATCCATTAACCAAATTTATAGTCACTTGGCAAAAACTAAATGGCAGGAAATGTTTGCATGGAAAAAAGCAAAATGTTTTGAATGAAATTTGTTCATACACATCAGTAGGACATTTTGTTCTGCATCTGGGAGACTGATTTTAACAAATCAGTGCACCTCACAATATAAGACTGCTCAAATGAGCATCTCATCTGTTTCAGTGTGTTCAGACACAGTTTTTTTTTTTTTTATATGTGACAAATGCTATAAGGTGTGGTGGAATGTGTAATGTCATTTTTCATCCTCCTCCTTCATTGTTTTATGGCAGATCCTGTCTCAGATCCAATGGTACGACAACCTCATCAGCCCCGTGGTCGACTCCCTGAAATACCTCACATCCCTCAACTACGATGTCTTGGCCTGTATCCTACACTTTTTTTTCCTCTTTTTTTTTTTGTTCTTTTTTTTTTTTTGTCCTTTTTTCAGTTTGTTAACAAGTGTGTGTGTGTGTGCGTTTCTGAGTTGTGAGGGAGTTGTCCGTCTGTGTTGTTCCTTTTAACTCTGTCTTCAGATTGCATAATTGAGGCTCTGGCCAATCCTGAGAAGGAAAAGATGAAGCACGATGACACTACCATCTCCTCGTGGCTTCAGAGTGAGTGGCTTCACGGTTTCATTTGCATGAAAAAGAAAAGAAATTGTTTGATATTTTAATGAATATCTAACAAACACCTGTTCTTCTGATACGCCAAGGCCTGGCAAGTCTGTGTGGAGCTGTGTTCAGAAAGTACCCGATTGAGCTGGCTGGCCTCCTTCAATATGTCACCAATCAACTAAAAGCAGGGAAAAGGTGAGTGGTTACAAACTGTTTAGCAGAGACGGCATAGAATTACTAACTTGCGAGTCCAAGGACCATTGGATTTTTTTTCTTTCATATTACTTTGCCTGATAAAATATTTTTTAATAATCATTTCAAATAACAAAAGATACTTGCTGTACAACTTGTAATATCACTACCGAGAAATCAGAAAAGATTTAATTAATCCCACTTTTAAAAATATCATAAAATGTCTTTAAGGAGATGAGCATGTGGTTGTTTTTGGCGGTCATTGTCTACTTTGCTTTATATGTTTCTTATTTAAACATATGAGGAACTTAACTCTTTTTACTGCAGTTTTGACCTGTTGATCTTGAAAGAAGTGGTGCAGAAAATGGCTGGCATTGAGATCACTGATGAGATGACCTCGGAACAGTTAGAAGCCATGACGGGAGGCGAGCAACTCAAAGCCGAGGTATGAGACTAATGCAGTCTCATTAGAAAGAGCTGTAAGATTTCCTGAGCCCGTTGTTTTAACCTCAGCGTAGGTACACGGATTATGAGTCTGATTCTCTTTGCAGGGTGGATACTTCGGCCAGATCAGAAACACTAAAAAGTCGTCTCAGCGTCTGAAGGAGGTGCTTCTGGATCACGAACTAGCACTACCGTTGTGTTTACTCATGGCCCAGCAACGAAACGGCGTGGTTTTCTTGGAGGGTGGAGAGAAACATCTTAAACTTGTTGGACATCTGTATGACCAGGTACTCACCCTCTCACAGTAAAATTAAACAGTTGACTGTCCTTGCATTTGACAACTAAATTGAAACACATCTAACAACAAAAAATTAAGAGACTATGTTTTATTTGTTCCTATATATAATTAATAATTTACTTCCTGCAGTGTCATGACACATTAGTGCAGTTTGGTGGTTTTCTGGCCTCCAACCTCAGCACGGAGGACTACATCAAGCGGGTTCCCTCTATTGACATCCTTTGTAACCAGTTCCACACTCCACATGACGCTGCATTCTTCTTGTCTAGGCCAATGTATGCCCATCAGATACTGGTGAGTAGATCACTCTAATTTTTTTCAACATACTGCCTTTGAATTGTCTCAGTCCTTATGGACTTGATTTCCCTCATTGAAACAAAGATTTCAAAAAGTGGGTTTGAAAACTGACTGAACTCGAGTCTTATGAATAAAATGGAAATATTTTAAAAAGTAACTTTGTTGTTTAAGTTTGAAGTTTTAAGACTTTATGGTATATCTGTCTCTTCACAAGTTTAGTTTAGTTTTTTGCTTGAATTGCTTAAAATGGATATTGTTTATTAACTTGAAAAAATTCAGGGTCCTTTAACTTCATGCTCTCTTCATGCAGTCTAAGTATGATGAGTTGAAGAAGGCAGAAAAAGGTAATCGGCAGCAGCAGAAGGTGCACAAGTATGTGGCGGCCTGCGAACAGGTGATGACACCGGTGCATGAAGCTGTGGTATCGCTCCATCCAGCCAGGGTCTGGGATGATCTCCGCCCTCAGTTCTACGCCACCTTCTGGTCCCTCACCATGTACGACTTGGCCGTGCCACATGCTGCCTACGAGCGTGAGGTCAATAAGCTCAAGGCGCAGATCAAGCAAATCGAGGAGAACCCTGAGATAGTGAGTAGCTTTTTGAGAGTTGTTGCTGGACAGCAGATTGCAGATTTATTACAGAAATGATGTTTTTGTTGTGTTGCTCACAAGATTTTAATCAGTGTAATTTCCTAAGTCAAAGGACTAAGATAATATCTGTAAGAGTGAAGTACTTGTAAAATGATTGTGATTTATTTCCAATGTAGCCCTTGAATAAGAAAAAGAAGGAGAAGGAACGCTGCACTGCACTGCAGGAAAAACTACAGGAGGAGGAGAAGAAGCAGCTGGAGCATGTCCAAAGAGTTCTACACCGCCTCAAACTGGAGAAAGACAACTGGTTATTGGCCAGTAAGTGATTTAATGTTTGGTGCTATTGATGTATCTTAGTCAGCTTGTGCACAGTCTTTCTAAATAAGAAAAGAAAGTAGTGCATCAATTTTCTTTTGACCCAAAGAGAAAGCTATAAATATAAATTCTGCTGCATTATTTACAAGCATTTCTCGCTAAGCAAACATCCAGCAGCTGCATGGCTGCAGTGATGCTTTCATAAGTAAATGACAGACAGGTCACATACGTATGTAATAGTTTTTGTTTTCTTGTTGTTCATGTTATTTTTACCTTGAACTCCCTTAAGACACAGCCAGTAACTAGTAAGTCAGTTAATGTAATAATGGGGAATAAAGCTGATGTAATGGGATCATTCATGAGAGAAGATATAATGTCCATTGTTTTACCAACACAAATCTAAATGCTTACTGACAGAATCCACAAAAAATGAGACCATAACAAAGTTCCTGCAGCTCTGCCTGTTCCCTCGCTGCATCTTCTCATCCATCGACGCGGTGTACTGTGCCCGATTCGTTGAGCTTGTCCATCAGCAGAAGACTCCCAACTTCTGCACCCTACTGTGCTACGACCGGGTAAGAGGTTGCGCATGACAACAATATTTAACTTCCACTTTTAGAGCTTCTTAAAGCCAAAGTGCTTTAGAAAGAAAAATAATAAATATTCATAATGTGATTAATAAACTAGGCTCTAATTCATCCCGCTCTGCAGAAGAGAAGGAGTAGAAATAATCCATTAAAATAAAGTCTTTATCATTGAGTGGTTCTTCAACCATTCAAGTGAATCATGTTAGGTTGAAGTGATATGCTAAGAAGGTTCAGCTGAATGATGATTAGCATAAAAGCTTGAACACTTACCATAATTTGTGTGGGCACTGCCCCTTATTTTCCAATAATATACATGGACATTATAATGTATAGATCATGCTGCCTTAGTCGTTAAGTAAAATCTGTCCACTGTGTCCTTGGCAGGTGTTCTCTGCTATCATTTATACTGTGGCCAGTTGTACGGAGAATGAGTCTCACCGCTATGGACGCTTCCTCTGCTGCATGTTGGAGACGGTGACCCGCTGGCACAGCGACCGTGCCATCTATGAGAAGGTGTCCATGTCTACATGTTCTGTGTACCTGGAAAAATTTCTGCTGCGTGTTGAGCTGGATGTGAATCTTTCTTGTTTTTGTGCGGTCGTAGGAGTGTGCCAATTATCCCGGCTTCCTCACCATCTTCAGAGCCACAGGCTTTGATGGAGGAAACAAAGCAGATCAGCTAGATTATGAAAACTTCCGCCATGTGGTTCATAAATGGCATTACATGCTGACTAAAGTGAGTTGTCTGTTCACCATTACTCTTCTATTATATTCAGTCCAAATGATTTTAAGCATAGCTCTTAATGGTGTGTGTTTAACCATGATCTTACCCTTTCTTTCTCCCCCAACCAGGCATCCGTTCACTGCTTGGAAACAGGAGATTACACCCACATCAGGAACATTTTAATAGTACTTACCAAGATCCTGCCCTGCTACCCGAAGGTCCTGAACCTGGGCCAAGCACTAGAGTGCCGTGTCCACAAGATCTGCCTTGAAGAGAAGGATAAGCGACCAGACCTCTATGCCTTAGCAATGGGGTAACATTGTGTGCTGATCAGCTCTATGTGGAGCTTATAGTTAACATCTATCGCGTGAAGTGGGGTTATGAACTCTTATCAGACATGTAGGAGTGGAAGCTTGTATCTGTAGCTGAGATGATTATGTTAAAATATGGGTTGGTGCACTTGATTTTTAGCCCTAGAGTGGAGATAGTTGTTAAGCGTTGATAATTGAGCCTTTTAATAGGTGGTAAGGTGACTTTTAATTGGAAGAACCTAATGCCACTGACCCATTAAAGCTACAAAGCAAGTCCATTGTTTTAAGTATGCAGACAGGACAGAACCTGGATTTCTATAAACATTTGAGTAAAAATCCTATATGCAGTGAATGTTGTTCCCTGAACGTTTTCACTGTGTATAGGAAAGAATTGTGTTGGATATTGGATATTGATCAGCACATACAAGTGTGTGTGTGTGTGTGTGCAATCTATGATTAGACAAATACAATGGGGCTTATTTTACCTGATATTTACCCCTTTCTAAAAGTTTAATTCTTGCACTGCGTGACACTGAGAAGTTCTTTTAGAAGTTTTGTCTCTGCTGTTGCAAACCCTTTATGCGTCTTACAGTTATTCAGGTCGCTTGAAAAGCCAGAAGGTGCACATGGTCCCTGAGAATGAGTTTCACCACAAAGAGCAGCCAGCACGCAGCGCCACACCTGCCAGTCAACAGAACGGCCCCGGCAGCACAGGCAAGCCTGCCACTAACACAAGCAAGACCGAGGAGGGGACTTCAGAGGATGGTGGTGAGTGAAGGATTTTAAAGTGTGACACCTACCACCTTTCTCTTTAATCTGACAAACACTAAATTCTTTGTTGTGTATGTCTATATTACTATTTTCCCACAATGATGCAGCATAAACACTCAGTGCTTCAGTTCCAATATGAAAGCCCGTAATTTTAATAAACCCTGTCCGACTATTTTTTTTATTTATTTATTTTTTGGGCAGATCGGGCCAAGGATAAATCTCAGGGGACCACAAAGCCAGTGAACAAAGCCAACAGTGCAGCAGCCAAAGTGACCACCAGCAATGGCAACGGTGCTCTCAACAGGTAGGAGAATAAAACAAAGCTTTAAAAAATCCACCAGTTTCATCGGCTGCTGAAAGTGTGTGCAGTTTGTTTTGTGATACAGCAATGTATAAATAAAATATAATTGAGTGTTGGATTCAGAAGATTTCTCTGTGAAGCATTTTCAATGAAATGGTTTTGAAAAGGAAAAATGTCTCCGCAGCACCAAAGCCGTTAAAGAACGGGACGACAAAGAGAAGAGTGGGAAGGAGAAAAAAGAGAAAAAAGAAAAGACACCCGGCAGCACACCAGAGGCAAAGGCGGAGAACCGTCGGGAAAAGCAGAGAGATGAGAGGGCAGGGAAAGAGGAGCGGGTGGTGCGAGAGGGTAAGGAGAAGACCCCGAAGGCAGACAGGGAGAAAGTGAAGCCAGAGGAGAAGAGTGGAAAAGACGACAAGGTCAAAGCTGGGAACGGGGAGCCCATGGAACCGTCCAGGGAGCGTGATGCTGTCAAGGAGGCCAAGAGCAAGGAGAAAGGAGACAGGAGTGCTGTGGCCGGGTCCCTCAAGTCACCAGGTCCCAGATCTGAGTCGGCTGAATCTGAGAGGGGTAAGAAGCCGTTCCAGTGGTGTTAGACTGCTCATGACAGTGTGCGGTGACATTTTGACTTCTCTGTCAGGCCTCTTACGAGGTCCGTACACTTCATCTCATTTATTCTTCTACTTCTGCGACAGTTTGTCCACTTGGATTCTGACATGCTTTACATTTGTAAATCACATGAATTCACTTAAGTAAAATTAAATATTTAGAGTCAGCATTTTCTTACCTTTTGTAGCATGTTTGTAAGACATTAAATGGATGGCACTAATGCACAAATTAACACCAGTGTCCCTCGGCCTGTCTCTCACAGATCACAAAAGACGAAAGCTCGACAGTCACGCTTCCCCGTCCCACTCCTCGTCTGTTAAGGTTAGTATGGCTTGAGGAAGGCTGTGCCAGTTTCTTCTCTATCTGCCGGAGCGTTCCCTGCCGTTGCACATTCCAGCAGCCCAGAAGATCAACAAAGGAGAATTGTCGCACACGGAAATCCCAACCATAGCCATGGGAGTTGGAAAGCATTCCATGGACATACGCATGATATTTTGCAGAATTGGGAGAGATCTCCTCAAGGACTTAGCCAAGAAAATATTGTGTATATTGAGTATTTTCATATTGAAATATTTACCTATTTTCATATTAATGAAAGCAATCAGTGTGCCTTGGGAAGAAAGAAATTTTTTAAGCATTTCTATATTCCATGTGGAGTTTTTTGTTTTTTGTTTTTGAGAATAATACTCACCTGAAGAAAAAAAAGGCTTGCCAAATAAAGAGCGCTCCTTAGGCAATTTTTTCCCCCCCCATACCCGGAGCAGTGTTTTACTACTTGAAATGATGCCCAAGAGTTTTTTCCCCTCCTTTTTTCTGAGCTGTGAAGAGTTCCTGTTTTTTGTAATGTGAAATATTTCGCTAACCCCGCAACGTCCCCCGGATGCAGCACAAAGATGGATGGTGTCCAGCATCTTCCCTGCTGTAGGAGTGCCTCTGCTGCAGCTGAGTCCCTCTTCCATCTCCGCTTGTTGAAACGTCCTTCACGGAGTCTGCACGTCACGAGATGCAAGTCCAGTCAGTCCTGCCGAGCCCCCTCTCCCCCCCTTCAGTGCTATCCCTACGACTTACCAGCCAATGGGATCTTCAGTTGTACTACCTCCTGGCAAGCAATGAGTGGAAAACCAGAGCCACCAGCATCTGAGATCAACGGAGAATGTGAATGTTGCAGTTTTGAATCTACCAAAAATACAGAAGAAAATAAGCCCACCCCTGCAAAGAGAGAGGCAGTGAGGGAGAGAGTGGGCGAAGCCTGAATCGTCTGGAGCGTTGCCCAAACCACTGGAAGCTTGTGATAGGTCTTTAATTTACCCTTCCACCAGAGAAATAGGCTCCATGTGTCTTTTCCATTCCTGAACTGTAAGTGACAGCAACAGTTACCTATGTAGGGATGCAATCAAGCACATAAGAAATTGAGTGATTTGTCTTATATATTTATATACAAACACACGCACACACGCACACACACACACACATTACTTTCAGCACTTGCACTTTAGATGTATTGAAAACCAGCTGTGGTGTAGGACTTCTATTTTAGGTCAGACATGTCTGTAGTATTAAAACTAGCAGTTATTTCATATATGCTCAGGGTTTTTCTATTTTAAATATTGCAATTCCAGATGATGACTTCTCCTCTATGTTATAACCTTGTCAAAGCCTTAGTCCTTGAAGGTCAGAGGTCAAGGGAGAAGTGTGCTGTTGGTCCGGCCAGCCCCAACTCCCCACCTCCCCAACCCCTTTTTCCAACTCTCTGCTGCTGTCTGACAACCTCCTCCCAATCCCCCACCCCCTCCCAGCTCATCTGTCATCTCCATTCATCCCTACAGGACAATAGCATCGAACCCAAGGAGTCCACATCCAAGGTTTGAATTAACTCTTCTATTCCTAGCTTTTTGTTCACAAGTCAAAAACGTCTTCAGCTTCTCACATGAAAAAGTGTTTGATGTCATGTGATTCGGTCTTTTGTTCTCACACTTTAAAAAATAAAATAAAAATAGTCGCTCGTGTGAACTGCCAAAGCTGTAATGTGCAGTTTCATGTAGCAAATGTTTTCCTGCTAAACTACACCTGCCACTTGGAAGAAGTGTGCATGTAGCTTACACTAGACTGCATCAGCTAAAGACTGCATTTAGATGAATTAGACATGACTTGTATTCATTTTCATGATTTTTAGCAGCAACTTTAAGGTATTTTTTTTTTTTTTTAAAGATGGTTCTAGTCAATTGCTAGAATCATTAGCTTCATTGCCTAAATAATAAGTAAAGTCATTGCAGACCTTTAAAAAAAACCATGAAAAAGCCATAAATACCAAACTGTAATGCCCCTGGTTTTGAGTTTTTTTCTGAAGTTTACCACATCTCTTAACTGACCTACACGACGTGCCAGATTTAGTATTCAAGCTGATAATTTTTGAAGAAACGCATTTAACCATGACTATTGCTTGAGTTTGTTGAGTTTGTGTGCACAAGATTCAGACAATCTGTTTTATTCCTGTGAGTTAAACATGAAAAATGCTGCTATGTTCAGGTTTTGTTGAAGTATCTGGATTGTTCACCTCTTTTTATGTCAGCAAGGGCAAATTAAATACCAGACAATAGAGACAATAACATGAAGTCCCAGCTGGCTGTGTCCTTAAAAATTTATAACTAATATATGTAGCATTACACAGTACACTTTTATAATGAAAACCATCAGTTACTGAGTACTATGTGCTCTTATAGGGCCATATTTCTTGTTGGACAGCAATATGTTATCAAGACAAAGTAGATATAAACTCAAGTGTCCCTTCATTTCCAGCTGACTGTAACAGGTTTATAGTTTTAATCATAAATATAAAGAATCTGTGAATCTTAAAACTTAATCAATGCAGATTATGTTTAATCAATTAATAGTTATTCATTATAAAGGGTTCAGGATAACATTTTTTCCTACTCTGCCTCTGAGCCAGTAGATTAGACTACCCTCCAGCTTCAAATGAAGGTAATTTCATTACTTTGATAGCCTAATGTATAATAACTAATTTAGTAAATAAAAGATTTCTGTTTCATATTATAAATCTATATTAGTGGAAAAATGATAACTGAACTAAATGTAGTGGGATATGCTCTGCCCTGTAGGCTCACCCCAGCATGCTCCAGGCATCACTGCTAGAAAGGCACTGCAGCTACCTTTGGGTTCTTCATATTTAAATTAATCAAACATTTTTATGAAGGACTTTTATTGACATGTCAATGAGAAAATACTATCTAAGAAAAAACTACTTAATAGTGATGGTACATTTCAGCCAGTTTGCTTGTGGAAACCTGGTCAGCTGCTAGCCAATCAACTTGCCTCATCCACGTCATTGTTGGCCGCAGGCCACCAGTGATGCCTGTATTATGTTTATAATGTCAGCCTTTGACTTAAGACTATAAGATGTGTTCGCATGTCTATGTATCTAGATTCATAAGCCCTTTATCAACATTTGTGCTGTAACTCCTGTATTGAAAGACGGTGTAAGACTTTTTAAACTGCTCTGAAAAGTATATTTCATAGTTCTCACTGAAAGCGAATCCCTTGCATGTTGTGTCAAACATACCTTTCGGGTTATGTAATAGAACTATCAGACTGAGTGTCAGTCATACTGCAACAAGCAAATCACAAACTAACCTGACTTTAAATTAGTTTATAGATGGTTTTTCTCCTTTGTCATTATGAGAACAACAACGAAAGAGTCCAAACAACTTCACCTTAGTCTAAATGCAGATCTCAGCCCACTCTGAGCCACTGTGAACTCTTTGTTGAACAGTTAGTAGTCACGTGTCACATGACTGAACACCAGTCAGTATTTGGAAGTATGTCATCAATGTAGAGTGATTAGGAAAAGTACAATAGTAAATACTTTTCTACTTGTTTTACCACCATTGTGGGCATATTTCCCCCCTGCAGTGCTGTATTATGTTTAAAGTTATACTAACACTTAACATAAAGGCACTCCTGCCTGTTTGAGTTGTTTTGTTCTATTCATATGTAATTGTTCTTCCAGCACCACATGAACTTCAATTCAGTTGCCCGGTCCAAGAGCAGAGAGAGGGAGATGGAGAAGAAAGACTCAGAGAACACACAAGGCCGATCCAAAGAGAAGAAAGAAGAGCGGAAAGAGCGAAAAAGAGTCAGTGTCTAACCGCCTCATCAACTATGTGAAATGGATTTTTTTCAGATTTAGTTTTCATATTAGATGGAGAGGCAGTAGCAACAAGGACGTAGTTGAAATATTAGTTATTATTAAATCATGTCATTTGTCTATCAGGACCACACTGTCAACGACCGTGAGACGAGCCAAGAAGCCAAACGCAGAAAGGATGAGAATGGGACCAGTAAGCGTTTGTTTTTTGTCTTTAAAAAAATCTGAAAGAGCTCTCAGCCAAATAAGGACAACATAAAATAAAAATTAATGTAAGCCAACATTTTGTTCTTAGATGCCTCCAAAAACAGCAAGAGCACAAGTCCTTCCTGTGACTCCCCGCTGTCGGCCGAGAAAGAGAAGAGCAAAAGATCCAAATCATCTAGTAAAGAGAAGGCCGACTCTGTGAAACCCGAGCGGACGTCCTCTGGCGGCAAGAAGGTCAGACTCAGTCGCTGTCGCGCGCTCTCCTGAGCCGTCGACTAAAGGACTTTCTCGTCATTATTTACTTTTTTTCTGTTTCTTTTTGTGCTGCAGGAGTCCAGACATGACAAAGAGAAGTCTGAAAAGAAAGAGAAGAGGGACAGCAGTGGAGGAAAGGAAGAGAAAAAGCAATATCCTTAAATATAAAGCGACATTTCAGTGTGAAGGTGATTTTAATGAACTCTTCGTAAATTGCCGTCTTTATTTCAGACTGTAAATCCCAACCAGTGTAGATGGAGTTAACTGATTTAGCCAAATACACAGTTTTTATCAAGTTAAGTAGCGTTTCAAAGATACTTACAGCTGTTCGCGGCACTGAATTTGTTTTCTATTATGGGATAATTACGTTCATTTTAGTATATTATGTGTCAGTACAAACACTCAGATCCAATAAGGATTGCTGCAAATGCCACATTTACACTTACAACCAAGCCCCCGCTGGCTTGTTTTTAACTGGTGCTCTTAACCTCTGCATTGAACTGTTCGTCTTATTTGAACATTTAATGGTCGGCTTATTTCCCCTCTGGCCCAGTGCGTCAGTCTAAACTGATCATGTGACTTTAACCTCATATTTCTAGGTGGACATTTCAAAGAGCCAGTGTGCCAGTCCCTTTGCTTATACACCTCATATTAGGCAGGCTTACACACACTTGCAGTTAGTTGTGGGTTTCTTTTGTCGGTGTATTATTTAGAGGACTTTCTCAGCACTGCAACGCACTCATTTAACAACCTTTAAGCTTCTATGCTTAAAGACTTTTCTCGTCACTACATTTTTATGAGCAGCTGTTTCGTCTTTGAGTATTTCACCGTTTCCTTAACAGTCGTACTCATAAATCCTCTGACAAGCACAGATAATGTGCACTAATTAGTGAAGGTAAGACACATACAGTTTCTTTGTAAGTGGCTTTAACCGTTGCTCCGTGTCTCATGGTTTGTTCTCTTCCTCTTCCTCTTCGATCCACGTGCTGCAGCGGAACTGGAGAAGCTGTGCTTTTATCTGCAAGACATCTGCAACTCCATCTGTTGTTAACCCATATTCTTCTTTTTTTTTTGGCCTGATTGGCTTTTTTAGTTTTTTTTTCTTTTTGTAAAAATTCCACCTCAAGTCTAGTTAGTTCTACTCATCTAAACTTACAGATCACCTCATTATTTTTCCATTTCAAACAACGGTAAACCAGCGGAAACTTTTTTTTTTCTTGGTGAATTTGTATCCGTTTTTTGTTTTGTTGTTTGTTTTTTGTTTATTATTATTATTATTATTTGATATGGGCGCAACATGCTGCCGTAATCACAGTGTTATTATCCTAATTAGAAATGTGGTTACTGTATGAAATGATCTCTTGGTTGCATCTGGTCATAGATTCAATAATCTTATGCTTGAAAATGTCTACTTTTTTGTACAGTGTCGGGCTTTTGCTTTTTGCTTGTTTTATTGGAGTTAACATGCTTTCCATGCTCACTTACCTCATATCCTTTTGAGATACGTAGATACTTTTATTTATTTATCTCCACCTTTTAACCCGAGTAAGACGGTAGATGTGAGTAAATGATACAAAGAACCAGTTTGTATATTGTGTACAATAATAAAGAGGGTAACATGAAATTCACATCATGTTATTTCTGTACTTCTTGTTTTTTTTTTTGTTTTTTTTTAAATGTCCCATACAGCTCTTTTGTGTTTTTGGTTTTTTTCCCCCCTCGTGTTAAACAGGTTTTTACATAATTTATAAAAATGTCAGTTTGACGTTGATTCAAATGTAGAATTGTAAAGGAAAAAAATCACACACACAAAATCTGATACTCTGTACTCCAAATACGGCTGTTTCAAAATGACTTTTGGAGATTTTATCTGCTGTACTCAATGAGTGTAAGCTTTTTCTCTTTTTTTTTCTTTTTCTTTTTTTTAAACGACAACAAAAACAATAAATAATAGTTTTCCTAGTGTGTCAGTTTGATATTGTGTCTATCTTCCCTTCTTTTCTTTGCCACGAATGTAAGGACATGCATAAGGAGGATTATCTGCAGGCCAGTCACTTTGGGGGGGGGGAATAAAACAAACATCTTAATTTACAGTATTATACTTTAAAATAGTCAAGTGTATAAAGAATTGACTTTAGATTTTAATTTTTTAAGCTACTTCACACTGACCTATTGATCATTTAAGCATAAAAAGGTACAATTAAAGGGATGAACCAGTGATATGTCTACATTAACAGACAGCTTAGCAAAGCTAAGCTTTTAAATAGTATCTTTAGGCACAACATCCATCTGTTGCATTTTTCTTTTTTTAGTCCATCCATGAACACAATTTGGAAGACACAAAATAATATTTTGCACCAACAATGTGATTCTCAAAGAGCTTTTAGCCAGCTGGAAAAGTGAAGGATCTCTGAATCAAAAAATATCTGCAAATGAACAATATCTGAAAGTCATGACCTAAAGAAGTAGGAATTTTTTATTTTTTTTAAAGCCTCAAAAATGTTCTTAATGGAAGAGTGGCTGTCAGGAGGCCATTCTTACAGAAGGAAAACAATCTGAGGTAATAACAAAATAACTGGACTGAAATATCAGTAGCAACAGATCTGATGGAGTGATGAATTACTTTTGTATTGTCTGACAGTATACAGTGCCTAAATAAAATTGTATTGAATGCTTCAAATTCTGAATATATACAGAAGAGGTCAGGCGAAACGTGCAACAGTGACTACAGCCATTTGTAACACATGGTGGAAGCTTTGATGTGGTTTATGCTGCATTTTAGTCAGTGGTGTTGAGGATCTTGTCAAAAATGATGCAATACCATCTGGAAAGTGCAGAAGAGAATTGGGGCAACTGGGGAAAAAAACTGAAAAAAGACATGCCCAATTTTGTCTTTTACCAGTGGCCCTAACCCTATTCCACAGTATTGACACATATATGTATGCATGTTTCAATAAACTGCTGCACCTACTTGCCATTTTCCAACACTAAAACAAATAAGCTTTTTTTTTTGTAGTGTAATCTGAAGGATTCGAAAGATAAAAGTCACACGTAAATATAAACCTGCTTTTATTAAGGAAATGTAATAAAATCCTTTGTACATGACCCCTCCACAGAGGTTCACTGTGTCCATACATGCAACTCTCATGGTTGAGGTACTGTTACAAATGAACTGGAAAAACTAAACCAAATCAGATGTCATTAACAGACACTAACTAAACCAGGGTCAATTTCGATCTGCAGTTTGTTTAAAACTATTACCAAATTCACATGCACTTTTTTCTGGGGAATAAAAGGATGAGAAAGTCTGATATACTAAACAAATGTAGGCATACATTGTTTGTAGCGGTTGTAGGTTCTTTTCCCTCCACTATTCAGTATATAAAAATTTCACTTATACAAACAGACAAATGTTTCATTCGTTGCTCTTCCCTCAATGTACAGTTTCACCCCTCTGCATAATGCATAGACACAGAAAGCTTTTCACGACCAAAGAAGCTATGGTGTGTTATCATTTACCAACAAAAAAGAGATGTTGAGAATCACAGCTGCAGATACTGCGCTTACATGAGAACAGCTTCTAAAGTGTGTACAAAGTGTAAACCATAAGCTCAGTTAAACCATTTGAATGTTCGGTTTACATCAAAAGGGGTCACCTTCCTAGCCTCTAAAGTATTTATGAATCTTTTGATTTCAACAATATGGCATTAAGTGATCAAACACGGGCCTCATTTCAATAAAAGAATCGCTTCTTTTCAAAGAGTGGCAGCTGAAAGAAATGCAGTCGCACAAAGTCGATTCAAAACAAGCATCTAAAACAGATTCAGTCGTATGTGACGTCCAGCTGGCTTTGAAAATGACACCACCTAAGCTGTTTAAGATGACCACTAATTTCACATTATTGATATTTTCCGAGTAAAAACCTGGATTCACTATTGCCAGTTAAATTGATCTTAACCCTAGTGTTCGATGCTTGTCCTAGATATTCTGATACACTGAAAAAAAGCCTTATAGTAAAACAAGAAAATGACTTTACTTCACTAAATATAACATTTATCCAACTTAAGAGTTCACCACAAAAATATGTCTGTAAAGGATTCAAATGACTAAATAAGTAATCCAGGATTTTGATTTCAAATCATGGCTTTTTTTTTTTCTTTCTTCTTCTTCTTTAAAATAGAAAACAACTGAAATTACAACAGTTTGTTTGTCATTTGAAACAATATTTTGCCCTACTTCCACAGATTTTTTTATTTATTTATTTATTTTATTTTCAAGTGAATTAAATTTTTAAATTGCATTGCCATGATGCAGAAATGCTCCATAAGGCACTACGAGAGGCAAATCCCATGTTTCCAGAAGCAAAAGTCCTGTTGCAACATTGCCCTCTGTTAGTGTGATGGGTTCATAACCCAAAATGAGCACTTGTTGACTTGTAGGCTTGTGTCCAAGTTGGTGACAAAGAAGGCCGTTGCCTCCAGGACGCCAACCACGGAGTGTCGGGGTCACACAGAGTGGCAGTTTCCATCCAGGATCACCGGCGGGAATCGAAACAATTCACCTGTGTGAAGCCAGAAGATGTGCAAAAGAGAGTCAAATGAAAAACTGCCATGTGTGGGTATTTCATTTCAGCTTATTTGATTCAAAAGCCAAGATTCCCCTGCTGCTTCACAAAAGTGAGTTAACTACAGAAAATTATTACTTCAGGCTCATCAGATCTGAGGGCATCAAACCAGCTGCAGTAGGTTAGGTAAACTTGATAAAATGTTCAATTTACTTTAGATACTAAGCCTGGTAATCAACAATCAGTTACAGATTAGAGTCAAGCAGAGTGAAATATTATGAAAAGAAAGCTGTGACTGAATTGAATGTGTGTTAAAGACAGACTGTATATAAAGGAGGGATGCAGCTAATGTGACATCAGCAGTGTTGGGATGTTACTTAAAAAGCTGCTGAATTACTCATTACTCATTACGTTTCTTAAAAGTAATGCAGTATGTTACCTAAGTACCACCTTGAAAGTAATTCATTACACTACCCGTTACATGTAAAATGACCTGAATCTTACTTTCAAAATTACAACTTAACAATATAAACCTACAGGCTACACTGCCACACCAACACAAATCTCTACTCCTATGAAGACACACATACATCCATCCATCCATATCCTTCTGCTTATCAAAGGCTGGGTCACGGGTGCAGCAGCCTAAGCAGAGAAGCCCAGACCTCCGTCTCCCCAGCCACCTCCTCCAACTTGTCCAGGGGAACACCAAGGCGTTCCCAGGCCAGCCGAGAGATATAATCTCTCCAGCGTGCCCTGGGTCTGCCCCAGGGCCTCCTCCCAGTGGTACATGCCCGCAACACCTTACCCAGGAGGCGCTCAGGAGGCGCTCAGGAGGCATCCTTATCAGAAGTTCAGGCTCTGGCTGCTGAGTGGGGTTAACATGTACTCAGCTTTAATATCACTGACAGACGAAACTGAGGAACACGGCAGACTCACACACTCCATTTTGACTTTGCTTTGCAGGAGCATTCACCCCCTGCTGGCCACTAATGGAAGTTTAGGAAGATTCACTTTTCAGACTTGGAAGCGTCCATCTTTTATATACAGTCTATGGTTCAAAAGGTTTCCAACTTCTTATTTTTCAAACAAAAAAAACCTCGAAGCAAGTTTAAAAGTTGAGAATCATCTGAAGACAAAACTTTAACATTTCACTTATATGTGACTTCAGTACATTTCTAAACAGGTTACGGTCACAGTAAAAGACATACCCTTTAGATTTTCACACTCTCTGTCCCATAGACGTTGTAGCCTTCACGGTACGTGGCAAAATTCTGGGTGTTTGCAGGAGGGGCCGGCTTAAAGTTTTGGGCATTCTTTGCCAGCTTCAGTCTTTTGGTTTCTTGCCGTGACTTATAGCAGAACTCTATCAAAGCCACGGTCATAGCCAGGCCAAGCCCTCCGACTAGAATATAGAAGACTCCTGCCACGTTGCTCAGGCTTAGTGCACTTGTCTTGTCCTGGGGAAGGTAAAGACCTCCGTTAAGACTTCTTTTAACTGGCACTTTGAGGCTGACCTAATATACACTAACATGAAAACCTACACTATATTTACACCCTGCTGCACTATGACTACACAGAAACTGTGAGGAGGCTGCTAAATCTGTCTACAAATCCCTCTGAGGTATGGCTACCTAAAAATGAGAAAAGTTGGAGCAACTCAAATCTGTCTAGGTTCTAGTCTCAAGTTATTTGTGCTCTAAGTGGCTGTGAAGGTGAATGTAGAGAGACTTGCTATCTTTTGCCTGTTTTATGGTCTCTTTACGAGGCCACGTCTAGCGGAAGCCGGTCGTGGTCGTACAGGTCTACAATCCTCAGATCACTATCATAGCTGTTAAACTTAGCCTCAAAAACACTGCATATGTAACAATCAAGGTGGCAAGCTGTAGAAGGTGAATTGAACCATTTTGCTGCTATTAAAAAAAAGCCTAATATTGAAATTCATTTGTATGTGAGTTTTAACATATATTGTATAGTTCTAAAAAAAAAAAAGGAAAAAAAAGGTAAATTCTGCTTTTTTGTTGACCTAAAAAGTACTTCTAGGATATAAATCTCTTAATTTTAATTAATTTTTAACAAAACGTTCCTTACTCTGACACTCCATCTTTGAGACATGACTATTAAATACCATTTGACCACTTTAGAGCTCAGATGGTATTTAAAGGTCAGTTTGGACTTTGTCAGAATAAGGATGCCTTTGGGAAATCCAGAGAAACTATTTCACATACCAATGAATAAGATCAGCAATAAACTACAAGTCTGGGTGAAAAACAGCAGTATAATGGTTTCAATTCAAAACTTTATGGTATGAATTAAAAAAAAACGTGTGTGTTCTCATGCAAAAAAAATTTAATATTTTTTAAAAAATTGAGAATTGTCTACAAACAAAGAAGTTAATGTAATGAGCCGTGTTCAAAGTGTAGGTGTGTGTTGCACTGCGGTATGTGTAGGGCAAACCTAGTTTTGAATGTTTTCCATGTGTTGTTGTGTGCTTTAGATGTTTGCGTATGAACATTTAGATCAAAATGCATTTTAGCAATCAGTGTAAAAAGACCTGCAGCGACTGACCTTACTTCCAGAGTCCTTGGTTCCACATTCACCCTTATCGTACCACCATTTGTTTTTCAGCTTGTCTAAGATGCCTTGTTCACTGAGTTTCAATACTGCAAGGTTTACAGGAGTTCTTCACGTGGGAAATAACATAAATAACATTGTATTATGTTATTTTATGTTATTCAACTTTTTTAAAAACTACTTTATACTGTACAAAGCGATAGAGTAGGGTCCTGGCCAACATATCACAGATAGCAAGCAACACTGCAGTATATAGATAAAAATATGACTTTCATGATCCATGACTAACCTAGCATGCCAGACCCCACCTATATCGCTTTGAGTAATCGGCACACACTGATCACAAGAAGAAGAAAAAAAAGATTTAAACTTGCAGAATAAAGCAGCTGCTGCATAGCTTTCAGGGAATGAAAGAAAACAGAGGCAGTAATTGCTGAGGGCACATTATTATCTTTTTTTGTTGTTGTTGTTGCTATGGGCAGCCTTTTTGAAGTTCAGCAAGGTGGATCTAACAGGAACCCTTTCCTGACTAACAGCAGTCCAATTTTATAAACAGCTATTAGGAGGCTAATGTCTCACAAAATCACCCCTTTTAACTCAGAGTGACCAATCACATGAGAGGAAATTATAAAGGGATCATGAAACGATCTTGATTTATTCGTTTGCTTTGAGACTCGCTGACTCCAAAGGTCAGAGTCGTGATTTGCAGGGATTTTTTGTGGAAGACATTATGCTGCATTTCCTCGACTGCTAGATTTCCAGGCTTGTTTCCTTTCAGAAAATAAAGATCAGTGCATGCAATCCATCATCATCATCCAATATATTGTTCTCACCACTGTATGTGTGCGTGTGTGTTTTCCCCCTTGTCAAATACGCCTTGTGTTTTGCAATAATACATAAAAAATAAATGAATATTAAAAGAACAAAAGGGCAGGGAGCAAGGGATCTGTAGTCCTGATCTCCAAGAAGAGCACTTTGAAGGGCAAAGTTGAGACTAGTTTGTTTGAGCGTTGAACACTACAGAGACAAACAGCAGACGCTAGACGCATGATTATAAACGCAATCGAGTCAGAGCCAATTTAACGTCGGCAGTTAGGCAGAGTTTAATATTTTCCTCTCAGGAAGATCCTACACATTTATATTTATAATTGTATTATCCAGAAGAAGATTTACAGACACTATGAGGATGAACAACAAACCAAAGAAATCAACTTAAGAGCAGGCACAACTGCTACCAACTTAAATGATTTTCATAATAACTGTTTAAGGGCACCTCATTCTGCACAATACAAACACACTTTTTATGAAGCAACATCTAGTGGTTTGTATCTTGATTTTCTGTCTGTATTTATTCTCCACTTTGGTGCACTAAGAGAGGCCACAGCAGAGATTACAGTGGTAAATGTAATTAGCATAAACTGGCGAGCTGGTTAGGATAATGACTGGTTGTTATTGGCTAACATCTACCCTGCCTCGTGGCATTCTGGGTAGAATGATCTACTCAATTGAGCTGCTTTAAAAATAAATAAATAAATCTATTTGTTATAAATTATGAACACGATTTTTCATCCAGTAGGGGGAAAACATCACAAGGTGGACTGCAACAGCCTGCTGGTCATCACATAAAGAGGTTCAAGCTCACCACCAGGTGGTGACCATGTGCTTTTAAACAACAGCCACTGCCCAGACTCACAGTTTAGAAATGCAAATGTATTTTCTGAATCTTTCCTATATGAATAAACCTAAACACAAAACGGATGCATCCATATCCAGTCTCTGCACAGAAGCACATTATTGAAGCAGCTGGAGGCACAGGCTTTTTTGGGCTATTTTTTTGTGCTTGGGTTTGTAAATAGTTTGCCCCAGAGACACACAGTTGGCTGCATTGTGGTGGGTACTGCTAAATAACTCAACCTGTCATTTACTGTCAGAGAGACAAACACTGGGAGCTGTCCCAAACCTCTGAAGTAATAGCATTTCACGGCTCGCTCCACTGAGAGCGAACCCAAACAGTTAAAAAGGGTGATCTATCAAACCGATTCACATTTAAAGCAAACAGAGATCCTTTCGACAACAAATGGTCCAAATTAAACCGAAAGCCAAAAATACATCACTGCCAGCAGTACTCACTGGGTTTAGTAAAATGCTATAAAGGAAAATATAAGCAGCACTGCAGAAGTAGGTTCTTATATTTTAAACAGATATTATTTTTATATTATTTTTTTTATACGAACATTTATATTGTCAACAGTTTCACTAATTCAATTGAATGGTGACACATTTTATACATTATGTCACAAATGTGTTTCAGCAGATTTCTGATCATTATGTTTACAGACCAGCTTCCTGTTATGGGAGCCTGCAGAAAGTGAGGATTGAAGGACACACTGATATCTGCTTGAAGCTATTAGAACTGTGCATTATATACCATTTCACCACTTTCTGCCAGTTATCTCCCTTATTTGTATTTATAATTTTTAATACAAAAGATTGTGCAGCCCACCTACATACTTGACAGCTTTCAACTCTCTGATTTGCTTAAATGTTAAAAAATGTGACAGTACTGTTACATGTCTTAATCGTTCAACAGCTGGCATGCTATAAATACTCAAAAATGTTATTTTAACGTGAAAAAACCAAAAACCCAATATGGTTCATTGTTATAGTCCACAGATGCCTGTTTTTATCTCACTTTTGATTGCTTAATTATTTAAAAGGGAAATTAATGATGCATCCGGTGTCAATTAGATTTCATTGAAATCTGTGATTATTAGGCACAATTTCCTCCAGGAATCTTAACAAATGTATGTGTAAACAGCCTAAATCTGTCTGCAGAGCCACATGTGAAATCTGTAGCTGACTTATGAAATAGGATTTTCATTGCATCAGTCCTTAAAAGAAGTATAAGCCCAACCCCCGTGACAAAGTGCGGGACTGAAAAAGAATATAACGAACACCTGTACAGGCTGTTGTAATGGAATACAACATCTTACATTTGTGAAGCTAAATAATTAATCTCCAGCGTCAGTGTGCCTCCATCAAAGAGGTGTGGGTTCACCCCTTTTGCTTATGCTTGGTTCTGCGCTAAGACATGTGGAATTTAAAATTTCACAAGTTTTAGTGTTTTGTAGGATTTGATACAAATTTGCACAGGTGATTCTTTTACTGTGTGATTTAAGTGAACTCACAACTTTACCTTTCACACTCTCTGCAGGACAGGAATACAGAAAAGAGGGGAAAACATTCAAGACAGCAAAGAAGAACATAAAAACCTCATGCAAAATCACTCAATACCAAAATAACCCACAGGAACAAATATAAAAGGTTTAAATTAGTTCAGCTTCACTGAATAAATTTAGAATATCTCAGAGTAGAAAAACATGAAGACATTTTAAAATCTATGTGATATGTAGTCTATACATATACATGTATGTGCTGAATTTCATTTGATGACTACCAGTGATAACAGCAGTGGTCTTTACATACAATATATCTCCATATTATTGATGAATTGCCAACACTGGTGTTTCTGAAAGTGAAACAAGGACAAAGAAATGTGGCAGTCCGGAGTGATACTGTTGCACTGATCAGCTGCTCTCTTTCTAACCGGACATAAAGGGACAGAGGACAGTTGCCAGTGAGAGGAGACGGTTTCTTTGCGTTACCCCCTCTGGCAGTATCCATATCCTGCTCACTCAGGAATGGGACGACCAGAGTCAGTAACAGGAAAGTTCATCCTGTCTCTTCTCTCATAATATGTCAAGTGTACTGTGGTCATGATGCAAGCTGAAGAGCAGAGGCAGAGATGGATCCAGAGTCTAGATCCTGGTGTCTAAAACAAAAGATCAGGGGCCTCATTTATGGAAAGTTTGTACAACTGATTTGATTAAGGGGGGAAATATATATATATATGTCATCAGTGTCAATATTTGAAAGACACTGATGTGCAAAGAAAGGTTGCAGCTCCTCTGCAAAGTTTGAAGTGATGTAAGTTAGTATGCGCGTGCACACAGTATGAAAAAGCAAGACATGCTTTACAGTAATAATTAGCTAATGTCCTCTATTATAATTTCATTTCTCTTTTTTGTTTTAACTTAACAGAGAAAGTGAGACTACATAACCTTTCAAAGACAGTGTAATGAGCTTTGAATTACATCTAGTGTGAGTTTTATCATGTGACCGATAAACAAGAAAAGGATACATCATTGGCGTAACTTTGTGCTGAATATTGGGGGGGGGCGAAGATCTCGGTCGCAATAAATAAATAAATTTGGGTAAATTCCCAGATGATTAAACATGCAACAATTTTCAACAGTCTATTTATGCAAGATAATTCAAGATAATTCATAATTTTATTGGGGGAGTTGTATTGGTTGGGTCTGATTATTGGGGGGGGGGGGGCGTAACCCCCATACGCCCCTGTGATAAATCCAGCATGTCATTGTCCTGTATGTGAGTGACTCTTATGGTTATAATAGTGGGCTATTAAGGAAACGTTGCATAGTCTCACTTTCAGGGCTGAATGCATCTTCACAAAATTCACAGTCACACTTTTTAGCTATTACAAAACAGTAACTTGGTGAGAAGATGAAAGCACAAATCAAATCCTCTTGCACAAATGGAGCCCCTGGTCGTATCTTACACTCTACCGTTGAAGGGTTTGCCAGGTCAGGATGGCCAGGGAAAGTTCTTTGACTGGCCTTTGATCAAGACCAAGCAAAGGTTTCTGTCAGTCTTACTCTGGATTTCAGTGAGAGGATGTCGGACAAAAAAAAAAGTTTGGATCATTAGTCGTCACTCTGTCATTAGAATTCTCACGTTTGCCTGCAATGCTTAGTCCCCTCAAGACAACGCTGTTTCCTGTGCCTGCCCTAGCGGTTCAAGCAGCAGATTGGAGAGTGCACGTACATTTTATTCACTCTTTCTAGCGTTAGTTTTAAAGAACATTCATGTTGGTCTGTAGATATAAAAACCAGAAGAAAAATTAAAGTTTCCATCTTTCATAACCACAGACCAAAAACTACTCTGTCACGAGCACAGCTTTACCCACTGCCTTTCCTACCTCCTGCGTCACATACCTCTGGTTTATCTCACATTTTTTTTCTCCTCCATTAGCCAAGCAAAGGGTTCCCAGTTGATCACTGTTGCATAATAAATAATAGTAAAGCCACAGGTAATGACGAGTAACTTCTAAACACGTGATTGGCCCCAAATGCTACACTCCGTGACGACAGCCTTGCCGATTACTCTGTTCTAGGATACCCGACTTTGGTGACATTGAGGCTGACCTTAGAGTCACCTCCCCCGCTGCCGCACTCTCCCTTGTCGTACCACCATTTGTTTTTCAATTTGTCCAAGAGGCCTTGCTCATTCAGTTTTAACACTGCCAGGTTAACAGCATTTCTTGAAACGATAAAACATAACTTGTAAGAAAATGAACAGGTCCGTGAGAAATCTAATATAGAATATTAGTAAGAAATAGTGATAAATATCAATGGTTCATAGGGGGAGCACGGGAGGGACAAATTGGTAAAGAATTTCACTGGGTAAGAAGCATTTTTACAGCAAAGAAAACGTTAAATATTAGAGAGGTGGCATGGAGGGTTACATTTGTAACTGAAGTGTGCGGGATGGGGACATTCTGTCATTGATCATTTAGAAACAAGAACATCTAGCATGCAGCTTAACATTCATCACAACTGACAGACCAGCATTGTAACTAGCAAATTAATTCAAGAAATATTTTTAAAAGGAAAAGAAAGGGGGAAAAGAGAGGAGGGGGGGGGCACCACAGAAAGAAGAAGAGAGGAAAGGTGAGAAGGAGAAGAGACAACACAAACGAGAGGATGGAGGGAAAGTGGCACGTGCGCACGTCGATGTGACTAATATACTGATAACCTGAAGAAACAGGAGAAAACAACAGACACAAACCAGATATGTGGGACAGGAAATCAAAAATGGCTCAATGTGTGTGATTCAATTCAGATAACTCATAACATGTTTCACTCGGAGATGCACTTGGAAAAAAAAAACAAAGGGCTTAAGAAGAAGAGGATGAGAAAAGGAAACATCAGGGTAGGTGGAATACTATAACAACATGGAGGATATTGTTATAATATCCCACCCACCTTAATGCAGAGCCTTTTGGTGTGGCCACACCGTAGCCCTTAGAGTCGAGGTTGCCGCCCACTTTCATGGTGTCGCATGGCTTCCGCTGCTCTATGTACTCATTCATAGTGGATTCGAGAAGAAAGGCAAACTTGCCCTTCGACTTTCGTACCCGGGAAACCCCGTCTGGTGTTGTCTTGGCAAACACTGAGGGTTCGGCAGATTTCATGTACGACCACATTTTCTCATAAACTGCTATTTTGGAGCGCTGCATTCAGGGGAACAGAGAGAGAAGAGAGAGACAGTTAAGGTCAAGGTGCACACTGACAACCATGAAAACAATCGCATGAAGCTGCTGGGAGTCCGAGTTATATGATAATATTGATACAGGTCTGGACTTTAAGTGTGGAGCCGGAGCCACAAGGATGTTATCGGGATTTGTGCAAAATAACCGAGGTGTGGCAAGAGGCTGAAACTTCTGTTTCCCACATGTTTCTCATACTTTATTAGAACTCTGTCATCCATAAATAAAAAACAGCCAAGATATCAAAAACATTATATTGTCAACGTTTTCCCCCTCAGACACCTATTAGAGTTATTAGCTGCTGTATTTATGGGGGGAAGACTCAAAAATGTAACGCTTTATTCTGGTCCGAGCTGCTAAATTAACAATTAGTGCCACCAAATATACCCTCAAGGCACCGCTGATGGTCTCTAATTAACAGGTTACACCTCAGTTTTTCAATATGTACTCGTGACAAGACTGTCAACAGTCACAAAGTGGCTGAGGGAAAGTTACAAGTAGTGAGTACGTGCAAGAGATTGACAGGTAAAATTGAATTGATTAAAACTAAACTCCCCCCATCTAAACAAAAAAAAAAAACACTAGAATGAAGAAACGAGCCATTTCAGCCAAAGGACAGCAGCATGTGTGTGTGCAAACACTAAAGACGGTTGATGCCAGGAGTTGCGGCCAGTTTTCAAAGGCTGGAGGGGTCCAGGTGAGCTGTGTTAGCTGACGACCCTCCTATGCCGGCCAACTGCCCTCTAATATAGGCTAGGACCGCCTCCAAGACAGCGGGAGGGAAGTCACGCTCACACAGCTCCCTGCTCCAGCTCTATATTTAGTGCACAGACATGAGTAGTATCAATATTTTCATCTAACGCTCAGCAAGAAAGTAAGTGTATTTTCCAAAACTCCTAACTAGCTCGGCTCTGAATCGCAGGGAAGATAGCTGCTGCTGTGGTTATTTTCAGCAGCAGGTGTTTCGAGCTGTTACCACACCTGCTGTGATCTCACAGATTTCATCACGTACTGAGCGCTGCACTAACAGACATGTGCTGCTTGTAATTCAGAGTGGATTTACCCTTTAAGTGCAAACGGTGCTGCAGAGGTAGTGGGCTCCTTGCCAGCAGCCTGAAGTCTGACAACCTGGCAGCTCAGCAGAAGTAACATGCAGCACATGTTTGGTATCAGTATCGATAAGCAGGAGTGACCTCCGCCACAGTTTATGTTCCTGCCAGCAGGTCACAGCTCATCACAGTCGCCGCCATCACGGTTGAGATTTTATTCAAATCAATCTGTTTGTACATCGATGCATGGATTGAATTTGACGGTACTGTGCATATGTAGCTGTTTAGCTCATGAGCTACTGCATCAAGCAGCAGCTAAAAATATACTGAAAACTTAAGAACAGAGAGTTATTTTGCATGTTCACCTGTAAAACAGCCAGTCTTTATTCTCTTTGTCTTACAGCACTTTATTATTTATTACTTTATTATTTATGGAATATTATTGTTATATATGTTAATAGCACAGTGTGTGTCATATAATAGCTGCAAAGATAAAAGGTTAGAAAATGATGCATTTAAAAAAAATCCACACAAGCTGCTTTTTATGTACCGTTTTTGAATTTTAGTGTGTGGAGTTTGCATGTGTGGATTCTCTCCAGATACTCCGGCTTCCTCCCACAGTTCAAAGACATGCAGTCAGTGGAGTTAGGGTAACTGTTGATAGTTAATGTCCCATAGGTGTGAATGTGAGTCTGAATTATTGTGTTATTGTTCAGAGGGTACCTCGCCTCCCGCCCTATGGAAGCTGAGATGAGGCTCCACAAACTTAGTTGCAAACACTATGCATGCAACACATTGTGCATGTGTTTTGATTTTGGAGCCTGCTTTACGTTGACGTGTTTAAGGTCAAGAAGGAACTGCATCAGTCCACCTGCACTTAAAAGAAGCTACAGAAGCTACAAAAATCTTTTTTTAACTCCTTTTAAATCTCTAAAATGACTGTTGAGTCAGGCATCTGCACAGGTTCCTGAAAAATGAGCAGGTTGTCTTTTTTGTTGTTTTGGCTTTAGTGTTCAGTATGGATCAGTATGCATCCACACCAATTGTACCACAAACACAGAAATAACACGAGTTGTGACTCACCAGGAAAACAAAAAAGGGGAAAAAAACCTTTCTAGTACTTCTTCTTCATGGGTGATCTGAAATACACTCTTCTTTGACAGTGTCAAGAACTCCTTTTGTAATGGCATCTTCTTTAACTTATTTGACCCGCTAACTTCAAGTCTGACGGCTTCACCTCTGTGGCCCAGTCAGCTGCCAGCTGGAGCAGCTACAGACATGCACAGCACGGCCCTACTCTGACACTCAGTATGCTGCTAAAAATGGCCAGCGAGAGGCTGATCGCTGGGCACCAGGGAGTAGGAGTACACAGCTGTCTACAATAGAGAAGAGAGGGGAAAAAAACGAGGCTACATTAAACTGGGCTAATGCGACCTGCACTTGGCTGTGAGAGATGAATCTCAGAGGGAACTTTGGCTTGAACTCATATTTATTAACAGCGTCTGTGCGACCGGTTTGTTCCAGATTGTATGTTCAGTAGTCATGTGAGTCAGTCTTCCATTATTTCTATTAGGTGAGAGTAAATGAAAACATCAGAGTGAACTGACAAACTGTGTCAGCTCGGCAACGTGTACGGCAACATAAATAATTCACCAGATATGTAATGGATTGTGGGCTTGGGCTAGTAAGTGAATCATTCTTGACATATGCACGATTTCAGTTCAGTGGAGTGTTCATGTAAACACTGTTAGCATGACAATAATAGCTGATGACAGGTCTGACCATAGTGAGCAAAATGCAATTCTTCTCTGGGTTGCATGTAAATGTATGCTTGTCAGAAGTAGGCCGGTCATCTGTGCGGAAATCTGTGAAACTCCTCACGCTGTCAAACTGATATAAGCGCTGCAAAATCTTCTCACCACGGTGGCTTAACTGAGACAAATTATTCTCAATTAATTACTGGTGTAACCACAACATCGAGAATATGACAAGCTGGTCACGTCCTCCGGCCAGTGAGGAATTTGGGTTTACTGCCCATCATCCATTCTGAAAATGAAGTAGTCCTTCTTCCAGCAACCAGTTTATCTTTCAGCAGCTGACAGAGCTAAGAGTGACTCATGGCCCTGAGCGTGTCTGACACGCTGCTGGCATCTCAAAACGAAGACAACGGGCCAAAGCAAAGCATGTGCACTCTTTTTGGTGTTTTTATATAGCGGCGTTCAATATTTAGTTACATGCATGGTTAAGGATATAATTACAACTCATTTGCTGTATGTTCATGATCAGTGGAAATAAATTAAGAAAGCAACCAAACAGGAGCATGGCTCATTTAGCACAAAGCTGTTATTAAAATGATCCCCAACCATCTTTAATATTGCTTCGCTCATGTGCTTGTTTCCCCACTCTAACATCTGATCACTGTACACAACACAGTGAAATGCAACAAGCTACAGGGAGTGCAGAATTATTAGGCAAATGAGTATTTTGTCCACTTCATCCTCTTCATGCATGTTGTCTTACTCCAAGCTGTATAGGCTCGAAAGCCTACTACCAGTTAAGCATATTAGGTGATGTGCATCTCTGTAATGAGAAGGGGTGTGGTCTAATGACATCAACACCCTATATCAGGTGTGCATAATTATTAGGCAACGTCCTTTCCTTTGGCAAAATGAGTCAAAAGAAGGACTTGACAGGCTCAGAAAAGTCAAAAACAGTGAGATATCTTGCAGAGGGATGCAGCAGTCTCAAAATTGCAAAGCTTCTGAAGCGTGGTCATCAAACAATCAAGCATTTCATTCAAAATAGTCAACAGGGTCGCAAGAAGCGTGTGGAAAAACCAAGGCGCAAAATAACTGCCCATGAACTGAGAAAAGTCAAGCGTGCAGCTGCCAAGATGCCACTTGCCACCAGTTTGGCCATATTTCAGAGCTGCAACATCACTGGAGTGCCCAAAAGCACAAGGTGTGCAATACTCAGAGACATGGCCAAGGTAAGAAAGGCTGAAAGACGACCACCACTGAACAAGACACACAAGCTGAAACGTCAAGACTGGGCCAAGAAATATCTCAAGACTGGTTTTTCTAAGGTTTTATGGACTGATGAAATGAGAGTGAGTCTTGATGGGCCAGATGGATGGGCCCGTGGCTGGATTAGTAAAGGGCAGAGAGCTCCAGTCCGACTCAGACGCCAGCAAGGTGGAGGTGGAGTACTGGTTTGGGCTGGTATCATCAAAGATGAGCTTGTGGGGCCTTTCCGGGTTGAGGATGGAGTCAAGCTCAACTCCCAGTCCTACTGCCAGTTTCTGGAAGACACCTTCTTCAAGCAGTGGTACAGGAAGAAGTCTGCATCCTTCAAGAAAAACATGATTTTCACGCAGGACAATGCTCCATCACACGCGTCCAAGTACTCCACAGCGTGGCTGGCAAGAAAGGGTATAAAAGAAGAAAAACTAATGACATGGCCACCTTGTTCACCTGATCTGAACCCCATTGAGAACCTGTGGTCCATCATCAAATGTGAGATTTACAAGGAGGGAAAACAGTACACCTCTCTGAACAGTGTCTGGGAGGCTGTGGTTGCTGCTGCACGCAATGTTGATGGTGAACAGATCAAGACACTGACAGAATCCATGGATGGCAGGCTTTTGAGTGTCCTTGCAAAGAAAGGTGGCTATATTGGTCGCTGATTTGTTTTTGTTTTGTTTTTGAATGTCAGAAATGTATATTTGTGAATGTGGAGATGTTATATTGGTTTCACTGGTAAAAATAAATAATTGAAATGGGTATATATTTGTTTTTTGTTAAGTTGCCTAATAATTATGCACAGTAATAGTCACCTGCACACACAGATATCCCCCTAAAATAGCTAAAACTAAAAACTACTTCCAAAAACATTCAGCTTTGATATTAATGAGTTTTTTGGGTTCACTGAGAACATGGTTGTTGTTCAATAATAAAATTATTCCTCAAAAATACAACTTGCCTAATAATTCTGCACTCCCTGTAAATTTAGTTGGTTCAGTTTACCATACTCTATAAACTGTTGCACACTGGAGAGTGAAGCTCAGGACAGATTATGTGCAAAAATTAATCACAATACCTATAATATATAGCAGATTTTAATCATTTCTCTAAAGAAGCGAAGCTAACAGTGATTTCTCAAATCTGGCCACCTGAGCATTGTGCCAAGAGTCAATCCTCTTAAACCTCTACGTTAAAATTTCAGAACTTCACAACAATAATAAACATATTTACACCTCATATATAGAGTGGCTTTGATCTCTCGCTATACAGCCAGCAGCTGTACAGGGAGGTAATACTTATATGGTTTAACTTGTTAAATTGAGAGATCATTTTGCAACTGAATGGGGTCAAGTTGGCGATTACATGAAATCTGCTTTTGGTAATATGGTGATTAACTGTGACAAATCTCAACTCTGTTGCTGTCTGCATAGAAAGAAATTCCCATTAAGTACTTCCATTCAGAGTCGAGCCAAAAATTTATAGATTTGAAACTGAAACTGAAATTCATTCCACAAATGGTGTAGTGAAAAATGGCATGGCAGCTACTTTCTAATTTTATTTATATAGCGTCTAATCACAACAACAGTCGCCTCAAGGCGCTGTTTATTGTAAGGTAGACCCTACAATAAGACATACAGAGAAAAAAACCCAACAATCATATGAGCCCCTATGAGCAAGCACTTTGGCGACAGTGGGAAGGAAAAACTCCATTTTAACAGGAAGAAACCTCCGGCAACAATACTTTTATAAAGGATTATAACTAGAATGCAACCACTGAATTGCAAAGAGATGCACTAATCAGCACAGAATGACTGATTGCAGCATGTTAGCAATCTAATCACCTTTGTAGATTAGACAATTATTTGTAAACATTCGCCAATCTGTCTCAGAGAGACTGCAGTCAGTCTTAGTTAGACTGACTGATTGGAGACAGGTTGTGTCCCACAGACAGTTCAGTACCTTGTTAAACAAGCTTGCTATAATCAGCATAAAAAAACAACACTATCATTCAATTATGGTCTCTTTTGTGAACAGTTGTTCACAAACCAGTCTGTGACATTACATATGGTTTTAATGCTTTAATGAACTTTAATGATACTAGTAAATTTTTTTAGGTTTGGAGAGATCCAAGCTGTACAGTAGCTGTCTATTCATACTAAGCTAGCTTCCTAATTAGTCCACAAGTAGCAAATAGGTGTAGTTCCAAAAATGTCTCCAAAAATGTTTTTACTTATCTTTTTAAATATTATACATATTTATACAACTCCATATACAATGGAAGGTTTAAATGGCAGAATGGCAGAAAGAAAAACACAAAATAGATATGAGAAATTTGCATCTATTTTAAATAAAACTACCTCTGCAATGCTTTAAAAAGCTGAGGGGCTTGACAAAAAACCTTTCTGAGGACCAGAACAAATAATTAAAGCGTATGTTTAATTATTAGCATACTGGTTATCATCATATATTATGAGCCCTAAGGAGCATGTATTATCTGTATTAAGTGATACATCCTCTTTGATGATCAGGCTGAAATGCATTGATAGCTTCTATTAATCATTAGTGTCTAATCTCCAGATTTCAAAAACCTTTCATCAGAAACGTTCCTCTGCGTTGGCATTTCCAGTTTGTATGCAGAAAGAGCCCATATTTTTTACTCAAGACAAAGTCACTACATGTCTGTCAATTATCTCCTCAGGAGCACCTTTGATAAATCACATCCTGTCTAATACATCACAGATTAGAGCATCTACAGAGAGGAACTGCTGCTTATGGAGCTGCCTTCAATGCAATGACTCACCAGGAAGCCACTAAAATATTCAATTTAATATCTATTTGTAAAAAATGTCTCATTCAACAGATGTGAATGAGATATTTTTTTAAGGCTGCTAGATGTGTCAGTCATCTGTAATATACTGCAGAATGATAAGCGACTAAGGCAAATAGACAACGGCTTCTGTTTTCCAGCCATCCATTTACTTCCGCTTATCCAAGTCAGGGCTGTGGAGGCGCTGAAGCCTATCCCAGCTGTCACAGGGCAAGAGGCGTGTCACAAGTGTATCGCAGAGCTAACACACTCTCATCCAAATTAGAATCCCCAGCTGACCTAACATGCATGTCTTTGGACTGGAGGAGGAAGCTTGAAACGCCACACTGAAAGACTCCAGTCGGCTGATGGAAGTGAACTGAGCGCAGATATGGATAATAGGAACAACTTAAAACTGGCAAACTCAACTCCACCACACTTCTGTCTGTCTATAGCTATAACAACAGCCTTGTACAAGCTGAGTTTGGATATAACCCAGTAAAATTAAACTGAATTTCTGACAGATAAGTGACTTGCTGTTTTGTTTTGCATTTTTATCGAAAACCAAATCCTTCTAAATTTCCCAAACAGACAAGTCGAGACTTTATCATTTCCCAGTCTGCCTCAACTTTTTGGGACGAAGATTTCCTTTGCACCATGACACTTTTCTAAACAGGCCCATTTTTCATACTTTCATTTAATGCAGGAGACATCAAGTTACAGACCTCCTTGGCACCGATCATACTGACTGCTCCATTTCAGTGCTTTCAGACCTCGGGTCAGTTTTGCACAGCAGATTGAGCTATTCTGCTTGAACACCTTTGTAAACCTCTTGGGTCAGATATTACACTTGGTTAGATCCCTGCAAAACCCTTCCCTCACTGGAGTTAAACACGATAAACAAAAGCAATGCTCTTTCATCCCGAAGTTAAAATATAATCAGAATCTTTTCTTCTTTTGTCTGCGATTGTTTTCTGCATGCATGCTTTAATTTGATTATGCTTGGACTGACTCTGTCCTAACAAGAAAGCCCTCCAGCCAGCAGCAAATAACCCAACCCGACACAGAGAAACATGCTGTATTTATGCTGTCTGTAAATCTCAGAAGAGATTGTAGGATGTGGTTTCATAACTGTGAAATGATGCCGTCTGAAGCATCCCGATCACTCTCGAGTCTAAAGGGAGAGCTGGGTTTGTATATACCGAAATGTCTCAGACTCACTCCAAGCAATCACACCAAGAGAACGACTGGGACTAAAAATAGACACAGCTCAGAGCTGGACATCGGATGTGAATGACATTTCCATTTCCAAGGAATAGAGCGTCTATTGTGAGATTGCAGTTTTGTGACAGAGGCCAGCAAATTGGAATTATAATGACATTTTCTAGTTTCTCTTTAAAGTTTTTCCAAAGTTTCAAAGACAGACAAAAACGTGTTCGATACTCAGACTGAACAATCACTTCATTTAACTACATCCTCCTGAGGACATCTAAGATCTGGCAGCGATTAAGAAGCTAAGACAGAGCTACATCTACACAATCAGATACATCAGTTTCAAAATGATAATAGCATTAATTAACATGCAGGCTTTTAAATTACCTTACCTGCTTTTCTAAACGATAAACACTAACCAGTTGCCTGATCTGTTTCTTTTTATAAGGCATTTATTTTTGTACTTCTTCTTTTTGCTTGTGAAGCACTTTTGAGTAAATTAGCGAAGACACAGTGAGGCTAATCAAAGTCTGATTAATGGCACTGCAGATGGCCGCACGAGGAAGCATTACTGTCCCAGTTTCATAGCTGAATTATTCCTTTTGCCAAAAAGCTGGGAAAAATTATTTTGATAACCAAAGTTAATTTTGTGGACAAAATGGATTTGTGAACAGGCTGATAACAGGCGCTGCCTCTGAAGCCTAATGCCATCATTTAGTTCAGTGGCAGTCACAAGCGGACTGATGCTCCTCTCTGAAAGAAATATGAGCTCAGCATAGTTATTCATTTCAGGGCAGCACTTTTAAATCGATAAACAAAAGAAACGCATGCAACTGTCATGCAGCTGTTTGTGTTTTTACTAATGTTTAATTTCTTTTAGGTTTTAAAATGAATTAATTAGATGTAGTTATACAGTTGGTCTGGTTTCAGTAGTTTGAAAGTGCTGCATCAAGAAAAAGTAGTTTAAGGGTTTTTTTTAGTAATTAGTCTTTGGATTTATTTATTTACCTGGCAGGTAATGGCTCAAAACACACAGCACAGCTATAGAGGCTTATTCACCTAAAAATAGGTCCGTTTATACAGTGCAGCAGCAGGATAGCGACAGGCATTTGAGACACTCACCCTAAAGAACTCCTTAGTGGAGCCGGAGTCTAAAGTCCCATAGGCGATCTCTGTCTGCTTGGCCAGATCCTCGGCACTCTCAATGGGAGAAACCATCCTCTCCACGGTGAGGAAGGCAGCCAGGTTGGCCGTGTAGGAAGAGATTATGATGAGGGTGAAAAACCACCACACTCCTCCCACGATACGGCCGGACAGAGACCTGAGAGGAGTAAAAAAAGGAAAAGGAAAAAAAGAGCAGAGATAGAGACAGGAAATCAGCATGCTCACATCAACACGTTGGGGAGGAAGGAACCTCGCGGTTCAACCCCGGGTACGTAATTTCAAATTTGACCATTCTCTCTGGTCCTCTGCTTTAACGATCACACACATACTGACTCGGCTGCTCTCAGATGAACTCTCATTCCTCTGTTTAAATGAGGACGCACTTCAATCGCAGTGAATCCCTGCATTGCAGATGCGCTGCTCTGGATTTCTCTTAATTTATTGTTTTCTTAGTTAGTTTTTATATTTTTGTTCTTGTGTATTCACAGTCACTTCACCAGACCTACAGTGTGTTTCAGAGATGCTGTGTGAGGACTCTACCAGTGTTATCTGAAAATTGCTCATAAATGGAGTTAATCCTGAAAAGAAAATCACAGTAAGATCAATTTCCATAAGAGATTAGTTGGTCTAAATGTGGTTGAACCAGAGTTAAAGCTTTAGCCACAAAAATGCCCTAGAGGCAACAGAAGGTGTGATTAAGGATTGGAAATCAGAGAATACATTTCCTCTTGTTAGAGCAGCCTGGGAACTGCTGGCCTGTGTCGGAGCTATAAGGAATAATTTAGCAAAAATTACAGCATCAGCAGTTTTAATTCAAAAACTGCATGTACTTTGAAGCCAACATAAAATCCCTCATTTGCTGCTTAATTGATTTTTTTTTTTTTTTCCAGTGAGGTATTAGAGACTGAGAAATCTGCAAATTCCAGGTTTTCAGGAGTGGTGCCCTCTCTGCTTTTTTCTTTAAACATAACATTAAAAAAACTCAGAGTTAAAAGTCCAATCAAATAAAAACAACAACATCTTTGACATATCACCAGTTTAATTATTCCATGAAACGTTGGGAAAATCTGTGAGAACCTTTGGTCAAATTAGTTTGCTTTAGCTCTTCAACCAGTTTCTCTACAATCTTCCAAAGTCAAATAAGAGGAAGTGTCAGAACAAGAGTCCTTGAAGAAGTCAAAGATGCCAGAACAGCGATGAGTAAACGGAAGGATGGATGAGTGAATGAGTAGAGGGTATGACTGGATGGCCATTGTGTTGGAAAAATATATAGTTATGGAACTGATATCATTTCCACGCAATATACCCTATATGCACCAAGTTGATGACCGTAAAATGGGACATGCAGCAAAAACACGGTAGCCCTCCAAGAGTCATGAGGAAATCAAGCCCCTACTTTAAATGAAATGTAATGACCCCTGTGCATTTTACAGCCCTCAGCATGGTGGATATAAGTTATTTTGTGGATGCAAAGCATTGCTGCCAGCATGCAGCTTCAAAACACAAAGATGACGAGTTGATGATGGTTTCTTGCTCATATAGAAATGGGAGGAAAGTACAGTGAAGTGGAGCACGAGGTTAGGTGGACAGCCCTACTAGTGAAGCTCAAAATAACCTATATGCACCAATGCATGATGGGAACGCGTGTATGGGACTATAAAATGCAACGAGAGATGACAAGGACATCGGAGATGTGGTGGAGTGAACACAACAAACCAACCTTGGTGAGATATCGCATCCTTGCTGCATGAAGGCACCCAGGGAGAACCACAGGCTATTAAAAATCCCAAAGTCGTTTGGAGGGTCAGGGGGGCTCTGAGGGTCTTTGGCCTCATCGTTTTCATCCAGATGCCACTCATAAGGGCTGAAACGGCTCACCAGGAAGAGCACCACACTCACACCGATATAAGCAAAAACTATACACATCCAAATCTCATAGGCCAGTGGATCCAAGAAGGAGAACACCCCAGGCTTGGACTTCTGGGGCTTCTTAATCATAATGGAGATGCCCAAGCTCATGAAGGGTTTAGAGAAGTCTATCACTTCTTCTCGAACCAACGTTATAGTTAGTGGTGCCACAGCTATGTCAGCTCTCTGTGAAAATGGAAGGAGGCACAGAGGGATTTAGTCTAACAGAAAAGAAATAATAACCAAACAAAGTGTTAAATTCTGTAAAAGAGTAAATATTGATAAACCTCAAACCAACTCAAACTCACAGCACATTCACAGAGTAAACAGAATGAACATTGTGAAATGGCACAGCTTAGTATATACTGAATAGCAGACCTGTGATAAAGCCCTTCAGAGGGGATCTGCCATTTAAAAATGAGTCACTCAGCATTTGTTAATGTCTTTGTCTCGATCCAAATCTCCTCCATGAATCAAGCGGAGGGTTGGAAGACAGAGGTGGATGAGCTTATGTAAGCAGTTCATGAAATGTGAATCAGCCTGTTAAATTCACCTCCAACAGATCCTCTGCTTTGCCTTTCAGGCTCATCAGTTAGTATGAGAAACAAATGCTGACAAATGTCTGCAGTGACTGGAACAGAATAGACTGCTGCTTCAATATTGCTTTTCAGGTCTTACTGACCGCGCTGTGTAACGTAATCCACATTAAAGAAAACTGAACACAAAGGATTCATGTCGCTGATAAATTCAGGAGGGGTCTTAGGCAAAAGCAGCTGCCTATTGTTCATTGTGAATTTACGTCCCAGCAGTTAATTGGCAGCAATATAAAATTAGTGTTGATGCACAAATTTAGATGAGGCCTTGTCACGGCTCGTTCAATTAAAATAGACGGCAATCTCTGTCGGTCCAGCTATTAATACTGCTGTAGACATAACGGCAGAAACTACAGGTGTCAGATTGTGAATCAGGCACTGAATCACCGTCTGCATGCATATCTTTTTACATTTGCAGTCAACCGTGTGAGATGTTTTAGCATCGTTCGTTCAGCAGCTGAGGCCTCATAAAAGATGCAAATTGTCTTCTTCAAGCCAGTTCGGCTGTGAGTGATCCACGAGACACATGACAAACTCAGTTGAGTGGATTCTACAGGAGAAGGAGGGATTTCTAAAACTGAGTCACTCTCCAGATAAATATGTTTATTTTTCTTTGTTTTAAATTTATTCTTATGTACCGTATTTTCCGCACTATAAGGCGCACTTAAAATCCTTTAATTTTCTCAAAAATCAACAGTGCGCCTTATAATCCAGTGTAATGAATTCTGGTTGTGATTACTGACCTCGAATTGATTTTATGCGGTTCATAGCGCACAAAAATCTGTCAAAAATATGTTAGTACGACTTTGGTAAGCTACGACGCCGCACCACTTGACGGATTGTCAGAGCATTACGGCTACCGTAGTCAGAAGCCTCACCTCGCGGAGTAATCTGGGTCCAAAACTCAGTTCACTTCAGGTCCTAAAGTCAAACGAACACTGCGGCATCACTGAGAGTTAAAAACTGTCTAAATTCTTTCATCTTTAATAAAATGATCAGCGTTACTGCTTTACCAGGTGTAACAATTAAGTTTAACATCCAGGCATCCATGAAAACATTAAATTTAACAGAATTACAAGTTAGCATGAAGTTAGCTCGCTAGTTTCCACCTAAACATGATATACCATGTTCTGATTGAGAGATTTCTGAAAGAATTAAAATGTACAGCTCTGCTTTCACTTCCAACATAAATGAAGACAGAAAACTAAACAGTAGTGACTTTTGTAGGGTTACTGAAGTTGGGCTAGCTGGTATATAATGATGTGCTACGTGATTGCTAGCGATATAGCTATGTTAGCATAGCATAAACACAGTGAAGCTAGAGGATGAATGCTAACTTTTTTCCATGTGATAAAAGTTACGTGAGGGTTCCCGATGGTTAGGGACAAATGCAATCGCATGGCAGGATGCTATAAACCAGCGGTCCCCAACCCCCGGGCCTCGGACCGGTACTGGTCCGTGAGTCGTTTGGTACCGGGCCGCAAGAGTTGAGGCTCAGGTGTGAAATGTATGGTTTTCAGGGTTTCTATCGGTTTTCAGCGTTATTTTGTTATCGTTTTTATCGTTAACTTGGTTTTCCTGGGTCTTTTCATGTGTGTTATGAATAAATCTTCTTTTTTCCGGTACCGGTACTAGTTTTATTTTGTTGTATTTATCCGCGACACCTTAAAGGCCGGTCCGTGAAAATATTGTCAGGCATAAACCGGTCCGTGGCGCAAAAAAGGTTGGGGACCGCTGCTATAAACGGACCAAACTTCAGTCAGGAGAACAACTGAGAAAATCCATCCACAATACGAGGTTAGTCATTAATATACTGCAACAACATGGGAATAGAGCAGCTGCAAGAGAATTAAACATAATGAATCAATGGTACAGAAGTGGAGGAAGCAAGAAGAATGAGTTGACTAAAGTTTGACTTATCTGACTGTTTTGTTTTGGTTAATGCGCCTTATAATCCAGTGCGCCTTATGTATGAAAACAGACCTGTTCATCGACAGTGCGCCTTATAATCCGAAAAATACGGAAGTGTAAAACTGTTTTCTATGACATATGACTGAAGCTTTAAGGGTTTAATTGGCTATAGACAAACTTACTTTGGTCAAGAAAAAACTTGGTTAATCTGATAAAACTGGATGTTTTACTATGTGCTTTGTGTGACGAGCTGAGTCACAAACAATGACAAAAGACTGACAGTTTACAGAAACACAGGCAGACTGACACTTACCCCATAGACTAGTTCACCCACCATCCCGTTCCACGTCTTGGTCTCTGGATCTCTGGCTCCATACTTCCCGTCGGGCACTATTGACAGCTTATACTTTATCCCCACATGTTTTGCAATTTCAGAAGCTAAATCGACACAGTAGCCTTCATATCTGTCATTCCCCTCCATCTGCATATAGTTTTTCTTGTACATCACATATGGAGCTTCCTGTTAATTAGACATAATTTTGAGTTCATGGTAAAGCAAGATCACATCCACAGTGACCAAACCACATGGGTCACATGAGGCCTTTATTGGTACTGCTGCATGCACACGTGCAGGGCACGAACAGATGAGGGGAACATATAAATAAAGACAAACACAGGTTAAACACATGTACGGGCACGTAAGTGGAGGACTGAAGGGGTGGGGTGGGTAGCAGGGGGGACTAGGCCGACTGCACCGACGGGAGAAGCAAAGCATCTATAACTAAGTGCAAAGTGCAAAGCAGGATGTCGGGCCTCCCTCATGCTAACCTGATCCAGAAAAATCTAAATCTGCAGAAATGGGCAATAGGCAGGGGGTTGCGTGTGCTTTGCATCAGCGAAGGCACAGGGGGCAGGACGAGCTGAATGGAGCACTTTTCCAGTTCATAAAGTAAACGTCAGTGGCAGCAGAGAGATTAAAGACATCAAACACATGGAGATTACCTCATTTTATCGAACAACTTTTTTTTAAAAAAGGTCTGAATCACACCACAAAAGTAGTTTAAAGCTGGTTCAATTTGCTTTTTTTATTTGTTCCGTTACGACAATAAAATAATCTGCTCATCGCCTCGATTATGCTAATATGCTTTGCCTCTGTGCCTTGATTGTTGTATCATTCCTCCAACATGTAACATCCAAAACATGTTTGCCATTAAAGATGAACCATCTTTGGGGGGGATATTAAGCAAAGCTGTACTTACTTTGTCGTATGGCATGCACATGTTTTCAGAGGTTATTCAGCTTAATAGAACAGAATAAATGCAATTTCTTCACGGGAGACTGTTGGCTTTTGCTGATGTTTTTGGAGCATTCAACAGCATGGCTCCTGTTGAACTTTAGACTTCCACATCCCTTTCGCTCCGCAGTCTTCGGTGTTATGGTGAGACAAAAAATGAAAGAACTGCACCCCAACAAAGCGAGGTAGTCCTTTCATTAAACGTTTTCTTTAATGTCATGGGAAGTAATAAAAACATGAAGTTAATGAGATGACTGCGATGCCTCTAAAAACAATAATTGGTTTCTGTTCAAATCAAAATCATGTCTGGCAGAGAGAAAAAATAATGCAATGGCACTACGCTTCTTCATTTCTTCCCTCGCTCTAAACAACACTTTACTTCCAGTCTAGGTAAGATGAGTATGAGTTTCCAGACACTGAAATGGGAATGCATGACTATTTCATTCTGAATTTGCCTAAGATGCAACCATAATAGGCAAAGTCAGAAAGACAGAGAGGCCATGGTTTTAAATGTAAGATAAGGCGCACCTTATCTTACATTTAAAAATGGCTGATGATCACTAAACTGCAGCTACTGCCTGCAACTGATCTAACTGACCTCACCGCTGCTTACTCCTGGAGCGCTCTCATCCTCATTCAAATTTTTTAACTAAGTAAATTTTAGACAAGGGATAAACAGCCAAAGGTTGCAGCCATTGGCTGTTTACATCCTCCTTGTGTGCAGATCATTTCATGTCTCTGGTCCAGCATCACTGACAATTTACTTAATGAGAGGGAAACATTTTTACTTACGTATGCACTGAATGAGAACACGATGTGTATAGTTATCATTACCAAAGCCGTTATTGTGATGTCACTACTACAACAGCCCACTGTAATATAAAAAAACCAAAATGCTTTGGCACCCACACGGATACAGTTGAAACACTCTGTGTGAATCGACTGTTTCAACATGTAGTGAGTGGATGGAAAGCAACTGAAAATAAAATAATTCTACCCTCCCAGGACAGATTGCAACAAAGGACACCTTGACCTTGAGTGGCAGAAATCTTAAGGTGAAACATTTAAAACCACTTGAGTGTGTACCATAATAGTAGTGACCACAATTGTTCGGTTTTCCACAGAAGAGGACTCGTTGGTGACCTGCTGATCCATTATATATACAAATTTTTCGTACTCATTCCAGTAGCCGATCTGAAAACAACACAGAGGTCCGCAGTTATTTACGAGAAGCAGAAAGACATTTTCACAGTAGACCCTCCGAGTTCACGTGAGCTGGTCGGCTCTATCTGTACAGCTGGAGACGGTGTCGGTTGCTCCTGATATATGATTTAATAAAAAGCTCATAGTGGTTCTCCTCACTTCACCTGGGCTACACTTCAGCAGAGTAGGAGTAATCTATTCCTGGCTCAGCAAATGTTCTCTTATATAACAAGAAAGCAGCACCCATAGAGCACTGGAGGACTGATAAAATTAATACCAGCAAGAAAAACCTAATAATCTAAAAATGCCTTATCTAGCCAATGCAGTCGAATTTTTTTTTCTCTTTCTATTAATACTACATAAAAGACACACATTATGATCTAACACAAACAAAGCCTGGCTTGTTGCTGCTCAACCTAAGATGATTCCAGTAGCTGTATTATGTTTATTTCTGCTAGACTCTGATTTATTCAGCCAAGAAGAACTCTCCCATTTCTGGAAGCTATAATGCGCAGTACTCACTCTCTTGTCACTGTAGATTGTCTCACACTGTGATTGGATGGGGGGGTCTGTGATGGATGTTGTCTTGTGAACTGAGCTGTGTGGACATTATGGGGCCACTCCTTTTCGGTGCCAGCTTTGTGGGGGTTTCAGTGTCACAGAGCTACCGCAGCTCTTACGGGTGTCACGTGTAAGGGTGTGTGTGTGTTCAGACACTATTGTTTTTGCCTTTGGCCTGCCCGATTATACAGTAGTGTATTACTTACTAATGTGGAGTTGTATCACAGTGTAACGAAATTGTTACGATTCAGAAGGGTAGTCAGAAATCAAAAAAATCTTGGCATTAATAGTTTTTTTTGTTTTTTTTTTTAAAAACAAAGACGTGTAAAACACAATCTTTTCACCTTCAGGCTCAGGGTGGATGTGAGGGCGTGGTTTGCTCCAGTGCCTGTACCTTACAAACTAATGGGGACATAGACAGTGTCCTGCCAGAGGTAGAGAAGAACAGGTCCCAATCTTTTAGCATCTAAACTAACAAACATTGACAAGCGCTACAGCTGACAACTTAACTAGCTAACTGGCTTTTCCAAGTGAGTGCACTCCCTCACAGCAGTTCCTTTAGCAAGCCAAAGGCCAAGGCACAAGAGAAGACATGTGTCCATGCTTGTAGGGTAAATGGATACGTTGTAGCTAAATGCTAATGTGTGCTGCAGCTCTTACCTCTTAGCTGTTTCTGTCCATGTCAAAAACTTTGGATCTTCTTCCTTATGCACAATTTTTTGTTTCAAAACAGTACAAAGTTCAAATCTTTTTACACTGAGCCTGTAGGTGTTATGCTACTAATGTGTATTTCACTGTCATAGTTCTAATCACATACAAGTAAATGTTGCTGCTTAACCCACTAACATCATGTTAGGGGTTTCCTGTAAAAACACTCCATATGACTTATTTGAAAGGGTGGTGTGGTGGTTAGCGTTTTAGCAGTTAGCAATCTGTGTGGAGTTTGCATGTTTTCCCTGTGTCTGCACTGGTTCTCTCCAGGTACTCTGGCTCCCTCCCACAGTCCAAAGACATCTGTGGGGCTGATTGGTGACTCTAAATTAATTGTAGGTGTGAATGTGAGCATGAATGCTTGTCTCTCACCCTAGGACAGCAGGGACCGGCTCCAGCCTGAATTGGATAACCAGAAGTAAATCGATGGATAGATGATTATTTGAGAGAATTTCTTAAATTAAAATAACAAGACCTGAACACTAGTTTAAAAACTTGCATTTAAATATCCATGAATATATGTCTAAACAGTATGTTTGTGAGTATACTCAATTATTATTAAATTCTCTGTAAGTGTGAGGTGATCACAATTATTCATCCATTCTCCAAAACTTCAAGCTTCCATCTGCATGGCTTGGCTGCTTCTTGGTGGATATATTCCAGATCAAACTCTCAGAGGGAGCGGGAGCTTATATGATTTGAGTTGGATCAGAAAGCCCGGGCTACTGGCAGCTTCTGTCCAAATCAGTATCAACCCTAACTTATGTAGTGCCAATATGCCCAGAGAAGAAAATCCCTCAAAAAAGGTATCCTTCAAATTTGCTTATGCTTGTGTAGTTGTATGCAAAGCACATAGCATGGGTCTGTATCATAAACTCAACCTGCAAAAAGTATTTAATTATAGATTTTTAAATTATGACATCCAAACCTTAGTGCCCACTTACCTTCCTGGGGCCGCTTGGTTTCATCTCGTACACGTCGATTGTGTAATTAGATCGTCGACCAAATGTGTCAAACTGGATGTTTCCTGTCATACCTTGTACTTGGACCTGCCAGGCACCAAGAAAAGCATCATACCACCTGTTCCTAACATACAGCATGTATAAACCACATGGTAACGTGTGTCATACGGCTGTGATATAAGGCTCTGCTTCACCTTTTGGTCTCATTTTCAATCAGTTAAATCACTTTAAATAAGGATCCAGTCTATTAGGTCAGACTAACTTGGAACACCAGAAGCAGGTTTCTTATAATTGTTTGCTCACGTTGCAGTATGTAAGGAATGGGTGTATTTACAGAATAACATGGTTCTAGTACGCTTAAAGGAATTAAATATAGTGTAAAAGGCAAAAATCTTTAGCCAGCCCTCATTTCTTGGGTATTTTTTCTTTTTTTTAAACCAACCTGAAACTTGACATATGCTGTCATGGTGTGCAGTGTGTACTTAAACAAATTTGAGAAAAGTGGAGGCGAAAAGAACAAGTGGCAGACATCTATGGCTCATTAACAAAATCTAAAAAATTATATTCTAAGACATAAGCAAAAAAGATGTAACATAAGACCTGTGTGTTCATCTACTGTTCACTAAAAGCCTCAGTGGAAAGCTTGTTAGAACTGTATAAACTTATACAAAATATAAATAAATGAGGGGTGGCTCAATACATTTTCACAGTTCTATAATATTTTAATGGCTAAGTGCTGCAGCATTTGTTTATTAAATTGTGAAAAAATCATAATGTATTTCTAGCAAGTAATGGCATAAAAAACTATATTTGTAGCCCGTAGTTTATAGAGGCAAAACATTTAGGGATCTTTCACAGAAAAAGAAAACATGGGAGGGAAAAAAATACCTAAAGAATAAAAACTTTGGAAACATCACCAAGTAGAAAGTGAGAATAAGCAAACATATAACTATAAAGTAAATAAAATAAGCAGTGAGACAGTGCAGGCTCTCAGTCCTACCATTTTGAGGGCTCTCTCTATGTCGATGCCTTGGCTCCAGGGCACTGCAGGGTTGGCGAGGCAGTCGCCCGCACTCCCCCTACGTGACACGTCCACTCGTTGCCGCCGAAGATACCGGAAGGCCTCCGCGATCACGAGAATGGCGTCGTGGGTGAGTGCTGATGTGTACTGAGTCAAAGGCCAGAAGAAATCCCAGTGATGCACCAATGACATCACACAGACCCAACACAACACTGAGCTGCCGTCAGAGCAAGGTTACCACAGAGCGCTGCTCGTGTAAAACAAGCGAGACGAACTGAACTGAATCCCTGAAATGATTCGCACTGACATATTTTCTCTGATTGAAGCCAAGTTACTACCCTCAAACTCAGAAGATGAATAGCGACGGCAGCCTTTGAAGATGTTAAATAAAAATGCAACTGCGGCATCGGCAGCTTCGCCTCACTGACCTTCAGCGGAGTGTTTTTGGCTTCTGGGAATTCTCTTTCATCCAGGCGCTCCCAGCGCTGGAGGAACTGCTGGACGATGGGGCTGTCTGGGCTGATGATCTGGAAGCCTGTGATGTTGGCTCCACCAGAAAAGACCCTGTCCAGACTCATGTTGGAAAAACCCTGAGAGCAAAGAGCACAACTTGGTGGTAGTGGAGAAAAGGATCATTAGGAGAACAGGAAAAAAAAAGATGAGAGATTTAAATCTGCTTTAGCTTGTCCACGCTGAGTAACTTCATCGATTTAATTGCACCATTCAGTTTTAAGTCTAACACAACTATATATTGAGAGAACCAAGTTTGACTGTGCTCCTGAGATGTATCCACTGAGAACATTGCACTTCTTTGCACAACGTTGCATCACACACAAGCACTGCTGCTATGAGTTTTCCACTGAGTTGTGTTGTGCTGTTTCGAGTTGCGAGCTCTCACCAGGTTGGCGAGGATATAATGGTATCCTCTGCTGTTTTTTCCCGAGGTCACCACCTACAAATTTGCAGAAGAAGACACGGAGTGAGTCAGATTCCCTTCCAACAACACTGAGAACATTAAGAAACACGAAGACTCAGATATGACAAAGACCTCCAATTGCAGAAGAGCTGACAGAAAGAGAAAGAGAGAAGAAAGTGACATTCGGGAGTGCAAGAGGGAGCGTGCGAGCGCGTACATTTGTGCGTGTTTGCATGAAACGCACACATAGTGGGGAGAAACTGTGATGACACCACTTGTTCCTTTCCATTAACTTCAACATGTAAAATAAGGTCAAGGCTTCGGCAAACCTCCGTCTCTCTTTTCTTGCAGCTGCCTCTGCTCTGCAGTCTGCCGCTTCCTGCTCCGCCTGTCTCAGTTGCGCACTAGACTTAATTAAACCCAAAATGTTTTACAGCACCTGTCGGAGCCAGCCGACACAGAGAGAGCTGCATCCGCCGATCTCTTTAAACTTCTTCGCCGGCTCAATCTCGCTCCCTCTCGCAGGCGCTCGCTCCCTCCATATATTCTGATTCGCCATCGAGTGTGAGGCTTCAAAAAGATACTGCGGGGGTGGAGAGTTGCTTTTTTTTCCTGTCTTTTCACTTTCTACACTCCTCCACAGTTTCGATAAGTATACTCAGCCACTGAAATCATCTAAATGTTAAATGTCCAGAGTGATAGTGATATCACACTGAAGAGATTTCACAAAGGACTCGGATAAAGATGAGGAATATTACAACTTCACCGAAACAAGGAGAGCATCTCATTGGTGGATTTCTACTCATAGTACTACTCATAGACAAATTATGTAGCGTTTTACTCAGAGGCTCCTATTTTGGGGGGTATTTTTTTTTTTATCTTTATTTAACCAAAAGTGAGATTCTTTTGAAAGCAACAGGACGAGGACTAGATATCATTACCAAGCATGCTTTTATTTTATGGCAGGGAACACCAAAACTCCCAGAGAGAAGCAGCACAAGTATGGACCACATAGCTGTGTTTCCATCAACACCTGTGTACTATTAAAAAGCTGTTTACTCCTGCCTAATGTCTCATAATATTCCCCAAGATGCTGCAAGACTGGCCCTCTAACAAGCTTATGGCATTTCAACATTAAATCAAAATTTTGTTTTCCAGAAATGCAAAACAATTTCAACTCCTGATCCAATTCCCTCAAAAGGAAGAACATTCCTTGAAGCTTTGCAGCTCGCTGTCTTCCAAATGGTCTCGAATAGCTTTTCATTTTCCCGCACGTGAGAGAGAGCCAGAGTGACCCGAGTGTGGCGAGCACTTAATGAAGCTGCAGCGCCTGGAGTGACTGGCTACGACTCTCGTTTGTCACACACAAGGCAGGCGGCGCAGGACCTCACACTTCTGTGCAAGCTTTTAGTCTGGACAGCGGGCCAAAACGACGAGAAACAGATGCGTTTAGAAATGTACCTGGCTTAGTGTGAACATGGCTGTGCCCAAAGCACTGCTTAGCTGCTAGAACAGAATCAGGTGTAAACGTTCACTGCTTACTGCAGCACGGCGTGTAGGCAATAACTGGAGGTGTGAATGATATACTGAATTCAAAGCACACTGAAGTCGGTTCATAGTGCATGCTTCATACTGTACTAAGTAGCACCTTCACTGCTGACTGCTACAGCCATGATTCAAATATTAAGGCTGTGTTGGAAAGCAAATGCTTTTTTTATATGTTGCATCGTAGTTAATAAAAGCTTTTTTGATATACTTTCATGCACATTTGGTTTATAGATTCATCACCTAGCTTTCATACCTGATGAAGTTTTGATTTGCAAGAAGAGAAAAAGAAAATGTGTTTACCACCTGCCTCAGCAGTCATTACTGTAGGATGGCAGCGAACCAAGGGAAGGACAGCTATACTAAAGTTCTGACTGAACAGTTTCTGAAAACAGAGTGACTCTAGAAGATAACTCAAATATTATGGTTCATGATCAGAGTGATTATGCCCTTTACTATTATTACTCTTTGATGTAGTTGCATTAATATTCATTATAGAAATGATAATGAGGACAAACATAACAATTCTCTGCAGGTTTTTACATGTGCTGTCAAGCCCTCCAATATAGTTTACAAGGACATTTTCATTACTGTCTATTTTCATTTTCATGTATCATGCGCACTACAGACGTTCTTGTAATTTGATTCGATTTGCCACGGGATCTGCTCCCCCCTCTGTCGGCAGAGATGTTCTGGAAAAGAAAAGGAAAGAAAGAAAGGGGAAAAAAGCAGCTGGGCATAACAAATAATTTTAGGATCACGATGCTCCAGTTTCACGATCCCCTGGGATAATCGCTTTTTGTGTATATGTGAAACCACCGGGAGCCTGGATGAGGTCAGGCACTACCATCGCTGAGAACAGCAACACTTTTAGTGTCACAGGACTTATACTTTCCTCTGTGTCACAATTCATTTCTTACACAACAGCCTCCTCAAACAGCAAAGGGAAAACAAGACCCGAAGCCTAAAAGCAAGAAGAAAACCTGCAGCACTGATTGTTCTGACTGTCTTGTGAATTTTTAATGCTCTTTGAATGGGAAGGACAGTCTACGTGTCATGCCCTCCCAACTGTTTTCTACAGTAAATGTTCCTGTCCATTTACTTGGACAAGTGAGCAAAATAAGATGGTACAGAGGGTCTGAAAAGTGAAGCCAATGCTACAGAGCTGCTTTTGCAGTTACAAAGAAGTTCAGTTGTACACAAATGGAAAAAAAATGCCCTCCAGGACCCTTAATCCATGACCTCAGTAAACACTTACTTAGAGAGTTTATGGACTCAATCACTACTTCAGATCTTAATAAATACAATGTGTATAAATATACGTAATAAATACAATATGTATTACATAAAATAAACTTATTTCTGGTTTTTATACCAGCGCTGGTATTGGTATTGTTACACAGGTACATTTACACTCCAGCTCTCCAAAAACCCAGCTGATGATGATTCATCTCATAAGTCATGGTACACTTCTCTCTGCTATATAAGCTGCCTTCGTAGGTTAAAAGCATCAGCATCGTTTTTGGTATCTGCAGCACTGCCCTCGTTTTTACTTAGTAACGTATTGTCAAAATCTGCAGTATTGCACAGCACTACTGGCTGCTGACGGTAGATTCAGATCTATCAGACAGATGGAAGACAGAATTATATTGAACTACTGGTTAACTGGCATCAATTTTGTAAGGATCTTCTTTAAGTTGAGCTCTCATTCCACAACTGATGTCCAAACTTAGCAGTTAGACGCTGGCATATCAGCAGGATATCTCTAAGTGCAAATATGAAGTGATTTTTAAAGTGCGTTGTTAAAAATAAAACACAATGCATCATCTTCCAACCCACGCTGGTGCATTACAATCAAATGAATCACAGCAAACAGACAGATAAACTCAGCACACAGTCTCATGTTGCATCCACACATTAGTATTCACCTCCTGGTTGAGGGCATAATCAGAAATGTGGGTTCGTCTCACTGCACTGTGGAGGAGACAAACTGTGACTCCAGAATACAGATAGAGACTGAGTGGTTGTTTCAGGTCTCAATTATATTTGTTTGTCTGCCCTCAGGGCTCCTCGGGTTCGCATGTGTGGATGAGCAGGTCTGTGCTTTGCTTTCTGCGGCTTGCCTGAGCTGGGCCGAGCTGCAGGGCCATCAGCCTAAAAATTCCTTGGAGAATTCCCTTTAATTAAGCAGGCTGGAGCCATCCAGTCCTGCACTGAGCTGGATGACTGCCCAACAGCCTTCAAGCCTCTTTTCCCACTGATGGAGACTTCTTCTTGTTTTTTCTTGTTTTTTACAGTGATTTGTCATCTACCTTCTTCAGAACCACAAGTTAATAACTGTCCTCTTACACTAGACGACTAATTACTGCTATGCTACTCAAAAGAGGGCAAAATGTGAGGAGGGATTTAACTGTCACAGAAGCGTGCATGGACTTACCTGTTTACAGTCTGTTTAAGCTGCTGATTCTTTCATTTGTAGTAGCCAACAGCTACACATTTCTAAACTTCACACAGCCGTCTTATTGAGTGCCAGTTTGAACAAAACAAAAAATGTCTATGAAGTTCTAATGCTCTCACTATCCTCTCTGCAGCTGAGCACCTGCCAACTCTACCATTTCCATGTGTCTGATGTTGTTTTTCATTTGCTTAGCTTTTAACTTACACTTCTCTGGGGTCTCTTTTTGGAGGCACGGGCTACAAAGAGGCCTTCTACAAAAACTTGCTCTGTTACACTCTCTGTTTTCCTTTTTCAGAAGCCATGTTTCCTTTTTGCAGTCAAACTTTGGAAAAAGAAAATGAAGGCACAGATAGCTCGCTTGTTGTGGTTATTTGAAGGGCATTACAGTTCAAGTTGGGACATCACACACTCTTCATGCCGCTCTTTCATATTTGTATTTGTCGCTCAAGTTGAAGGTTCATAAAGTAGACCTCAATGATAAAGTAAGAAAGGCCAGTAAAAGAAAGAGGAGAAAGGATAATACACTCTCTCTCACACACACACCTATGTCTTAGCTTGTCTCTGTGTTAGACAAGCTCTCTTGTAATGTCTTTAAATAGCTCGTCTTTGGATTTTGGCTACATTTTGTTCTCTTCTCTGTTTAGATGATCTCACTCTGCTTCAATAATGTTAAAGTCCAGGATCTCCATTGTGTGTTTTCTATCCAGGTATGCTTTCACTGCGCAGACAGTGTGTTTATGATCACTGTCATTCTGAAAAATCAAGCTGTTGCCAAGATGTCCAACCCAAATGGCTGAAATGAGCCTGCACTGTGTATCACAAATGGTTGCAGATACTCACTGTTGTACCTCTCTTCCGACCTCCTGAGGACTAACTGACAACAATCTGAACCAGAAATATAGAACTTCATCTCTCCATCAGACCTGTTGCTTCTGATTTTAAGTTCTTGTGTAATTTGGCACAACTCGGCTTTTCTCCTTGTTTCCCTTCCTTGAAAGCCTGTCTTCCACTGAGACCATTTCTGCAGAGGCTTTTGTGAAAAGTAGATCGATCAACTGAAAGCCCAGATGCATCTCTGACTTTTTTTTCCTGTTTCTCAAGGACATGACTTTTAGATACTGTAGATAAGCCTGCCACTTATCCATTTTCCTCACTGCATATCATTCTGAAAGATGTTTTTCGTTTTGGGAATTGCCTCTTTGATGCAAAAATGCAATTTTATGTCTGTTAGACTGGTTTATCTTTGGCTCTTTTGCAGTGTCACCTAAAGAAACAGGAACAAATTATATGTTTTTGCAACAGGCTGTTAGTTACAAAGTGCCTAAAGAAACTACAATTTAAAATGGGTTCTTTGGTGTCTGCTATCTGTAGACACAACACCGGTTCATCCCTTGAATTAGGTGCTATTTATACTTGAATGAATTCAGCGGTCAGTGGTAAGGGACAAACAAAATCCTCTGAAAGTGGTCATGTACAAGACTGGACTGAAAATGGCTAAAAAAGCAGCCAATACCCAAAGAAAAACTTTTCAAGATCTTCAGCAAGCCTGGAGAACTATTTCTTAAGAGCACTTTAAAAAAATTATAAGAAAGTCTGGCTCCTTGTAAACAAAATATAGAGAAGCAATGTTTGGTTTGAGACTTTTGCACAGCCCTATTTATATACATATAGATATAAAAAGATATAAAATCTCTGAGACAAGCTGTCTTACCAAGCACTGATGCACAGGCTGTGAGCCGCAACCAGCAACCTGCTGACTGTTGCCTCACACTTAAAGACTGAGTGGGGGACGAGTGTTTGCTGTTTCTCGGTTGGGATGTCAGGAACTCGTGTCTGCTGCATCAGCGTTTTCTGTCAAATAACTTTTAAATACTTATTGGCGCAGGACAGCTTTCTTTTAAATTTCAGCGTATTTTTGTCAGCGACTGAAATACAATTTATCATATTCCTAAAACTGCTCTTTATGTTTTGTATTTCAGTTGCCATATTTTCAGGTTTATTTCTTTTTATTTCTTGTGCTTGCATTTTTATCCCGACTGTGTATTTTACTGTGTATAATATTAGTTTGTTGTAATGCACTGTAATTATTTCCTGAGTTAGCATAGCCTGAGGTCATCTTATCACTCTTAAAGCTGCTTTTGTTATAAATCCAATAACAGCAGTCTAGACATTTTGCCATAATGTTCCCTCCATATGTGTCTCGCTCACTTGTCACAGACTCCTTTAAATTAAACATACGCATTGTGCATTCATTGTAAATAATAGTGCACTGACTGTATCTCACAATCAGGCAATCTGTGCATCTTTTCAGTGTCTTTACCTTCCAATTAAAAAGGGCTTTGAGGCAACTGCTGTTGTTTTTTGGTGCTATAGAATTGAATTGAACTGAACTGAGTCTTTAAAGGATAAAGCAGACATACAAAACACATTTCCTATATCTGAAGTATTAGTAAAACCAGTGCTTTGCAGTACTTTAATTTCTTCTTTCTTACGGGTGTACTTGCTAACCATCCTGGCATAATACTGCTCCCAACTGACTCCCTGTAGTCTGCACAAATGTGCATCATCAAATGTGTGCACAGCCTGGCCAAAATCAGCACTTGAAAATATTCCCTCTAATTACATTTTTCCTCCCCAAGAACCTTGTATTCAAAAGTGTGTGGAGCGTGGAAGGGTGGAAACAGACCCCCTGTGATCAAGGTGTGGTAAATTGTCCTATCATTAGGTTATAGATACACCTACAGTTACATTTTTAGAGAAGTACAGGGTGGGCCATTTATATGGATACACCATATTAAAATGGGAATGGTTGGTAATATTAAAGTCCTGTTTGTGGCACATTAGTATATGTGAGGGGGCAAACTCCTCAAGATGGGTGGTGACCATGGTGGCCATTTAGAAGTCGGCCAACTTGGATACAACTTTTGTTTTTTCAATAGGAATAGGGCCATGTGACACATCAAACTTATCGGTAATGTCACAAGAAAAACAATGGTGTGCTTGGTTTCAACGTAACTTTATTCTTTCATGAGTCATTTACAAGTTTCTCTTTGTTCACAGCCATTGACATGTCGAAGAGGTTAACACGTGAGGAGCGGATTGAAATTGTGTTGATATCTGGTGAACGCAGTAAACGGGTCATTGCAGCAGATTTCAATGCAAGACACCCTACGAGACCACCCATCTCCCATGCTACAGTCAGCAAACTGCTTGCTAAGTTTTGTGAAACTGGTTCAGTGTTGGATTTGCCAAAATGTGGACGCAAGAAAACTGTCACTAATGAAGAAACATCAGTGGCTGTCCTAGCTTCATTCAGCAAGAGCCCACAGCGTAGCACTCGCTGCACGTCACTGGAGAGTGGGATTAGTCGAACATCCCTTCAGCGGATATTAGCTACTCACAAATGGCACCCTTACAAACTCCAGCTACTGCAGCATCTCAATGAGGACGACCCAGATCGGCGCACAGAATTTGCAGAATGGGCAAAACAAAATTGGAACAGGACCCTCAGTTCATGCAGTTCATGCAATTTTGTTCAGTGATGAGGCAAACTTTTATGTGAATGGTGAAGTTACCAAACAAAACCACCGCTATTGGTCTGACACTAACCCACACTGGATGGATCCCTCCAAGACTGTTGGAACAACAAAAGTGATGGTCTGGTGTGGTATATGGGGTACAACGATACTGGGTCCATTCTTCATCAATGGAAACCTCAAGGCCACTGGATATTTGAAATTGTTACATGATGATGTGTTTCCCTCTTTATGCACTGAAGCTGGCACGTTCCCTGAGTTTTTCCAGCAAGATGGTGCACCACCACATTATGGCTGCCAGGTCCGAGCATTCCTAGATGAACAGTTTCCTGGAAAGTGGATTGGTCGTCGTGGGCCAGTTGAATGGCCCCCAAGGTCTCCCGATCTGACCCCCTTAGACTTTTATCTTTGGGGTCATCTGAAGGCAATTGTCTATGGTGTGAAGATACGAGATGTGCAGCACCTGAAACTATGGATACTGGATGCCTGTGCTGGCATTTCTCCTGCGGTGTTGCTATCAGTGTGTGAAGAGTGGGAGAAGAGGGTTGCATTGACAATCCAACACAATGGGCAGCACATTGAACACCTTTTATAAGTGGTCAGAAACTTGTAAATAACTCATGAAAGAATAAAGTTACGTTGAAACCAAGCACACCATTGTTTTTCTTGTGACATTACCAATAAGTTTGATGTGTCACATGGCCCTCTTCCTATTGAAAAAACAAAAGTTGTATCCAAGATGGCCGACTTCTAAATGGCCACCATGGTCACCACCCATCTTGAGGAGTTTGCCCCCTCACATATACTAATGTGCCACAAACAGGACTTTAATATCACCAACCATTCCCATTTTATTATGGTGTATCCATATAAATGGCCCACCCTGTACATTGTTTGACATAGGCTTGTCAGTATCAGTCACACTGTTATGATTTTGCCTATGCTATCTGACATGTCCTGCCCCACCATTAGCTGGTCAGGATTTTAGCTATAAATATCAATACCTTTAACAGCAATTCCCAACAAAGCAACAGCCAAAACTGCAATTTCCCTGATTATATAATAATGACCCTACATATAGCATAATCTCATTTAACTTCCTAGGACCTGGCGCCCACATATGTGGACATCACATTTTGGGATGTCTAGACCAAAATAATACATTTTACTCTACAAGGGCCTGATATCCAGTTACAGGGACATTATACTGCCACTGTTCTATGGAAATTTAAAACGAATGTGCTCCTATGTGGATCTCATTTCTCTCAGAAACAAAAAATCAGGTAAAAAAAAACAAAAAAACGTGCCCAAATATCGAAGAGAAATTAAAAATGCATGCCATGGAAGAGTTCAGGTCTTAGGTAGTTAAATAAAGCATGCTTCATTCTCCTACTCACAGGGTGTGGAATTCCAGTGCACCTCTGGGTGTTCAGCACTTCTCCCATTTCCCTCCACAGCACCAGACAGGGAGAGTCACACTACATGGCTCAATTCCCACAAGCTCTCTGCCTTTCCAGTCTTTTTATCTCTCCCTCTGACTCTTCCTCTGTCTGTCAGCTGTGCAGGAGGAGGCTGGAGGTGATGGGTCCTCTCTTAGAGCGATAACAAATCCACTGTGCTTCTATTATTGATGAGAAGCCTTAGAGGTGTTTATCGCTCCGTCTTTACTTTACTGAAGAGATGAGCAAACTGATACTTTTACAGGTGGTGAGAGAGCCAGCAGAAGACCAAAACTCCCACAGCACATTTATCAACAAATAAAGCCTAGAAGAACTGAAACTGCCTCCTTGACTACAGCATCTACCGAACAGCAGATGTTTGCAAATAAAATGTATTAATGACGAGTTTTATAATATCCTGACAGAAGGCATCAAAAGATTTGAATCATAATTCTTCTGATTACTGCCTCGCAGATTAAAAACTAAATCATGTCCACAACGATTGTTTCCTGATGCATGAGTGATCGCAGTTGTGTTTGCTCACTCCTGCCTTTGTGAAAGATCTTCCCTCAGGCTAGGAGGGTAGGCTATTTATAGTAGGCTCATTGTTGTTGCTGTTATGGGACAGTGTGTCCTACTTACACTGGGAGCTGATATTACATTAAAGCAAGTGTTGATGTCACAGCTCGTATAAGGAATCATTCTCAAGAGACACGGGCCTGCCTTGCCGCTCTTATGCATCTGGAGAGATACTTGTCTGACAGATGCTGCCGACAAGGCAACGATTCACATTAAGCCACCGCAGAAGAGACGTTATGGTTGGATCGGTCAGATCTGACACAGAGTGACCACCGTTGTATGACTGGATACGTTGAATCTAATACGGAAGCAATTTGAGAACACTTGAAGAAACCCTGGATCTAAATTTGAAGGGCAGGGAAAAGCAAACTTCTCTTGATTAATGAAAATGTTCAGCACTGTCACTAAAAATAATCCCCCGCATCAGAGGAAATGAAGACAGATCTGCAGTGAAGGTCAGAGTAAAACTCATAAGGCCTGCAATAATGAGGATCATTATGTAGAGGGCAGAAGCCTTTATACACAAATATCTCAGCGAAGAACAGAAGGCTAAGATGTGCCCAGGATTAATGGTTTAAATGCACACAGCACGCACACGCACGCACAAGCAGACTACACTTGTGGGCTTAATGGCTTTTGTAACTCTGCTGTGCAGCTGTGTGCAGCATCTGGAAAAAAACAAAACAACTTTCTGCTGTCAAATTGGTCACTGTTAATCCTTGTGACCCTACAATAATACAGCGAAAACCCAAGAACGAGACAACTCGCTATGACCAAGCACTTGGTGAGGAAAGAAAATCTTCAAAACAATAGTGCAAATTAATGCAAAACACTACTGTAGCTACATCTTCCTTTTGAATACAGTCTATGGGGCAAACTCATCTAATTTTGGCACACCTCATAAACAGACTACAGTGTCTCACTTGAAAGGAAAAAGCTTTAAAAGTAATAAGTGTGCAGTGCAGTTGACAGCTACTCAGTGTTAGCATTACCTTCAGTCTGAGCCTGTGGAGATAACATCAGCAATACTCTACTATTTAGCTTCACGTACCTCAAGAAGACGTACGCTTAAAAAAATCATTTGCAAAATCTAATGTACTCACATGTGCACCAAACTAATCCCCCAAATGAACACTAATGATCTTCTGAGTAGATAGGAAAATTCTCAGTTAACACTCATTTAATACGTTTCTGACAATGAAATATTTTCTATGGTGCAGTCACAGAGAGCAGCACACATTAGCAAACACTGAACCTGAATCAAGATTCGTGTGGGAAAACTGTAGCCGATGATCACCTAGGAAACAAGGATGAGAGAACTGTTTAATTCCTCCACGTGAATTAAGCCCAAGTGACCTCAAACAACATGCATACACACACACGTGCGTGCACAGACACACACACAAAACAACAAATAACAAGCCTTAATTTAATGTACCGCCTTCCCTGTTTTAAAATCAGTTCTAAATGAGAGTGTCAAGATCTGAGGCGATCTTCACACGTGCCAAGTGTTTAGGGTAATAATGAAAAAGGAATGAAAAGTGGGGAGCGGACCAAGCTAGGAGAAATGGCGTATTTTACTGGCAGTGTAGCATGAAGTGGCGCTTGCAGCAAAAAGTGGGAAATAGCATGTTTCCTCTTTTAGAAACAATGGAACAAGCCGAATCATGAGGCTGGGGGAAGAGTATATTTCTGAGGCAATCTTAGATTTACTTCCTGATATTCGAGGAAAAGAGATTTGTTTTTTTTTTTTTAAGCAAGGCTGAATTAGCACTTTGCAAACTGAATACCTGCTCCAGTATCAAGTTGATCCTGTCCACCTCACAGTCGATGAGGAAGCGTTTCTCCTGCCGGCGGTCCATCTCCTCGATGATGCGCCTGTACTCTGTGGGGTCCACAATGTTCCCCACCGAGCGAGCTGTCACCTGCCAGTTATTGGCTACAGCAGACTCCATGATAGCTTGGAGGATTGCAAACCCTGGGGGAACAGAGGGGAGAGAGCTCCATCACACAACTGTCTTTTTGGATTTCAGAGCACACAAGAAGGAAAACGTGCTCAGAATCCCAAACTCCCTGTGCGCTGAAAAAAACAAAAACAAGGATATTGTGGCTTCCAGCAATGGTTTGTAACCATTTATTGTCATACAGAATGTAAACTATTAACTGATAATGCATTGTTAACATGTTTAAACAGTACCAATCATCTTGTAGGCACCGCTTGCAAGGAGGAAAATAAACGTGAGAGAAAAAAGCGTGAAGTAAGTAAACAAAGAGGCGCGCTTCAGAGTAAAAACTGAGCTGTACTGGGGCGGCAGTCAAACAGTCTCCTGATACTGAAATATGAACAGCTGCTCGAGTGGATGGCTAGAAGAAGATCTGCTGCGGGGAGGGGGTTGTTTGTTTGATTTGCCTTTTTTTGCCAGTCTAAATTCTGACAAACGCTCAACACATTTCGCGTAAAGGTAGTAAGAAAAGCTAAAATTTGAGCCGAAATTAGAGATGCTTGGGAGCTCTTTCTTTACACTGCATATGAATAAAACAGACATGCTCTTGTAATTAGGCCTTTCCGGAACGTGCAGGTACAAGATTAATGAGTCTCTTCAGAATTAATATCAGGAACGGCTGCCAAATGTTTAAAAGGATCGTAAAAGAAATATTTGACAGACAAAGCAGATTCAAGAGGCTCCACAAAGAATCCCCACAACCGATTAGCTTAAAGCTGCAGCTCTTATAATAAAGATAGATGCATTATACAGCATAATTAACCATTAACTGGGAAATTACTGAGCTGTCCCACGCTGCCTTAGCAGTTTGTCATGGGAGGTCATCATTGCTATCTCTTCCCTGGTAGACTGAGGAATTTAAAGTTGCAGAAAGGACAAACGATATGGAAGAGAAATGTCTGTGTTTCTGCGTATTATAATTCACCCGTGAAAGTTGCAATGCAAAAGTTTTATATTTTATATTTCTTTAAAAAAAATCAGGGGTCACAACAATAAGGTATGAAACATGTACCTTAGCAGATGCAGTGAAATAGACTTCCCAAAGGATCCAGAAAGCACAATTGGCAGAGCTTACTGCACCCCGGGATGAATCAGTAGCTGAGGCACATGAAAGAAAGACGCTGAGCTAAGAGTAAGTTGGCTGAGCGGTGACACATTAAAAGCATAGACTGTATATAAAAGAAAGCCACATTGTTATAATGGAGTGTGGTGGTTTACTAAGGAGATTAAGGACTGGTGGTCAGCAGTCATGACAGGGTGCAAAGGGAGTTTCTAAATCAGCTGAAAAAACACATCAGTGAGTGAGTGACATGGAAATAGAGCATACAGCTGTGTGTTAGCTTCAGAAACACCATGTTTTAGCCAGTTTTTGTGAGCAGAGGGTACAAATCTTAAACCTGAAACACTGTAGTGAAACAGTACACCTTGTTTATAAGATTCCTACTACTAAGCTATGGTGTGGCATTAGTAAATCTGGATTAATAATTGAGGAGATTGAAAGAAAGTGTAGGTAATACAAGCTTATTTTGGTTACAGTGGTGCAAGATCTTTTTAAACAGGCTTGTTTGGATGATTGAGGCGAGGTTAAATAAAGTGAGTCATTGCTGCATGCTGCCTTTTTGAACGGATCAATTTGTTGCCAAGCAATCTGAGAGCCCATCAACACATTTGCAGGACGGTTGCAGCAGCTGATTTTTCAGAGCTTCCAGTGCAGCCGAGTCCAGGCCAAGACTTCCTGTTTCATCTGCCATTCATCAGTCACTGTTTACAAAATACAGATACATATTTAAACGAGAAGCACTCCAACAGCGCAAACCTCCGCCAGGGCAGCTCACTCTTTGGGCAGTATTTACTTTTAAGATAATACTACTGGATCTATTCATTTTGTTTTTCTTTGTTCTTTTAAGTGTCAGGGCTCTGTGTGCAGGCAGGTGGAGATGTGGATCCAAGTGCAGGACTCTGAGACGGAAATATAACTGAAAACCACAGCTTTATTGCTGGCACCAACAAAACAGAAACTAAACATGAAAACACTAACTGGAACACACAGGCAGGATCTGAGGGTACGACGCGACACCGAGCATGGGAAAACACAGGGCTTATATACACAGGGTAGTAACGGGGGAATCGGCAACAGGAGGGAGACACAGCTGGGAGAGATCAGGGCTAACGAGACATGGGGAACAAAGCTGCACACACTAACATAAGACAAAGACTTTCACAATAAAACAGGAAACATGAATCACAACTCAGAGACACGGACTCAACACAGAGAGACAGAAAATGACACATGGAACTGAACTATACATGAAACCACAATTCCTAAAACATGGATAACAGAAACATGAAACTCTAATAATAATCATCACAACCACAACAAGAGAACAAGAAAACAATCCATGATGCAAAATTAAACCAAAACATAATAAACTCAAAATACTGGGTCCAACGGACCCAGAACCGTGACATTAAGTGTACTTTAGGAAGTTTGTAGTGCAGTAAAAAGGACACATTTTAGAGTCCACTTAAAAGAAAGGAAGGTGTGGGATAAAATGACACATGGCATTTGGAATCCCCATATACATGATTCATTTCCTGAATGTTGGCAATGCAAACAAAGGTAGCTGAGTTACAAGCACAGTTTTAAAGATAAAATGTATTTTAGGAAGGTTTGACCTTATTTAACTTTGATGAAGAGGTCACAAATCCAAAGTAACATGATATATAGAATCCCTATATATCATTCCCTATATGTTGTCAGTACAAACAAAAGCAGTACAAAGCAGTATAATAAGTATAAGTATAATCACATTATTATCACTTTAACCTTCAGATCGATCTATTGACCTTAAAAGAAAGATCAGAGGACAAATTTTAAATAATATTTTAAATCTTTATAGTGTACTTTCTATATGTTGACACGTTTTTTTTTTCCTCAATTTTTGACCATTAAAGTTGATCTTGAAGACCTTATGGGTGGATGTAAGCATATTTTAGCTGTTAACGTGACCCGTGATCTACACTCTAATAATGTAATTATTCAAAAATGATCAGGTGATGGTTTTAAAACTGCATTTCCACAAATAATGCCCCTGTTTTGCTCTTCACATGAGCAGTTTCCCCGCATGTAACCTAATCCTGCTCAGCATGACTTGTGAACACATGAACTCCAAACGCAAACCAAGAAAGCTTCCTGTAACAAAATCTTGGCCCTTGCCTACACACCAGCTATCCAGTGACGGTTCATCTCTGTAACAGCAGAACACAAACTGGCTTTGTTTAGATATTTATATAATTCAAAGTTGAAATATTCTTTCTAAATCACTCAAGAATCTCACTCAGTATATTTAAAATATTTTATACATCTTTTGCTGTAAGTAGGAAGGTGACCTTTGAAAAGCCCAAGCTGAAAGATTATGAATAAAGTAAAGATTTGCATCTCTACATTCTTTAAAGTACAGTACACAGGACACGTCAAAAATGCATTACGGCAGAAGCTTATTACATACTGTACTGAGTCACAACTAATGGGCAGGGGAAAAAGTGCTGTTTAAGTCAGAGCAGGAACACTTCAGCTGACTGGACTAAATGCATCACATGCTGTTGCCCTTTTCTTTCACAGAAGGGATGAAACTGTTGATTCTATGAAATGATAGATATTATTACGGGTGCTGAATAAGCCGGTGTGAAATGTGTTTATGTAAATACAAGTGAGCTTCACAGCTTCTCTGCAGGAAGCAGGAATTACAAAAGCTAAATGAAAACTGGTTTTACTCTGTATCCACATCAAGGGACACGCAGCCTCCCTGCAGCACAAACCACAGTTCAACATCAGGGATACTCGAACTGTTATATCACCTGTGTGTATGTTTAAACATGTCAGCGCTCTCTAACACTTTAGGTAATTTTTGGTTGGGCTACATGTTCATTTGTAGAGCTACAGGGATCGTAAGATAGTTTACCACGGAGGTTCTTTGAATATTAAACATGGACTTTTAATATTAAAGATTCTTGAATAATTCACTTGTTTTTGCCATTACACCTGAATTTTTAAAGCCAGCACCATGGAGAAATATCATTTGCTTGAAGCTACTTAAATTTGACCTTCACAGCCCAGAAAGATGAGTGACGTTGGTACTAGAAGTCTGTTTTCACATTTATTGTTTATCCAGTGAAGGAAAGTTTCTCAGTCCACCCCCTAATCTGAGTTTAAAAGATTAAGATGCAAATATGACTCTTTAAAGTCAAACTATAGTTTCCAAATTAGTCTGTGAGCTGATTATGATCTAAGAAGAAGAAAAACGTTTTTCTGCACACTGCAATCTCAACAGGATGTCTCTTTGAAAACTGCAAAAACTCCAGATGCAGACAAATCCCAGCTACTCTATGCAGACACTGTAGGGGTTGCTAAAAACTTGTTTTCTTGTACAGCAGCTCAAATTAACAAATGACAGGGAGTCCCACCATAGTTCTTCTTTTCAGGAGTAACAGCTGAGCCGTTCTCACTGCTAAAATCCTTTTGAGTTTCACTGAAATGTACAAGCTTTTCAAATACCTTCCTCTGTGATAATAATGACCGTTTATCAAGAGTGATTTCAAATATACAGTATATTATGTTTCCACAGCTGAAGAAATATACCAGTGTATTGTTTTTTAAGCACTAAAAGGCATCAAAGTTAGTTTACTTAGCATCTGAGACAATAGGCAATATTCTGGGGCTTACTGTGGAACCAGGTGCTGTGCTGGTCACTGTTTATGATGACAGTGATGTTCTCCATGTGGGCTGTTTGTCAATCAGAACTGCTCAAACACAACATGTAGGTAGTAAGTAGACCACGAGTGGCAATCATTTGCATTTGCATATAGATTTTATATTTCCATGCAGCGATCTGTCTACAGAGATTCATGCCTGTGTACAAAGTACAAAGGAAATGTGAGTGATGAATGAAGAGTAACTGTAAATAATAATGCAGCAATTAACATGCCATTAAATCTCCAAACTCATAAAGTTACAAGAATATTTTCTTACTAAAGAGAGGTAGAGAGGTTTCAAAAGGTTTGTAAAGTGGAGAATTAAATTTTTGGGTCCACTAACACCATTTATAGATTTATCTTTAGCAAATTATCCAGAATACAGATTTGACACCGCCTTTCTAAGGCAGCACTCACTTGTAATGTATAATTTAATCAGAAGTATTGTTGCTTGCATTTCCAACAACAATAACTAGTGGTCCTTATCTGGATCTACCACAGGTTCTTCAACTTTCTGTTGGGAACATGTAAACTCATGTTCCCAACAGGCCTCCGAAATATTCAGAGCACAGCGACTCGGCTGACACGTTCACCCTCGCCCTCCCTTCCACTGCTGATGACCTTCACAGTGAAGTGCACAGCAGACAGCACTCAGACCAGGTATGGCCTTTAAAGACAAGTGGCTCTCGCTGGGTGCCATCACGTTAGCCACTCTGGCTTCTAAAGAGGCCACCGCGACGTGTGCTCACATGTCTGACGCCGGGCGAGGTTAAGGAATTCGAAAGAGGCATCGTGTCTCGATGCATTGTAAAGACTCTGATGACTGATAAGAGACTGCTGAGCTGACCTCAGTCTGAGCCCAACACTGCTACTGCCTTTATCTGGATTTTTTTTTATCAGCTCACATATATATCAAAACTAAAATCTAGCACATTATATCACCGCTGGCAGAAGGGAAATGAAAAGGCAGAAGCTGAGTGTCAGCTCTCCTCCCACAGCACTGAACGCCATAAGCTGGGATATGCATGACATTTTGAAACGTGTTAGTAGCTGCTCAAGAAAAAGGATTTGGGGGGATTTACAAACGATTCCCTTGAGAGTTTTATTTTCTCACACTAAAACTAAGCTGGATAGTTGGGGTTTAAACATTTTATGAGCTGCTTGATGTTTAAGCTATTGAGTATACTTAACAATTAAAGATATGTACAAATAAAGAGGAAGTCCCGAACCAAAGGAATTCAATGATGTGACATTCGATGCACTCCAGCTTTAAAAACCACAGTGCAAAAAGGAAATCTGAGCAACAAAGGACACCTAAGTCTCTTGGTGAGTATTAACACTGGTGTGATTTATCAGGCGGCGCACAAATGACAGAGTTTTGGTTGACTTTGTAAACAGATGGTACATTTTAAAACAGTCAGCAGGAAGGACGACCATCAAGGGCATTTTACAGAGTCAATTATTCAGCCCTGACCTGAAGAATAATACATATTCAACATCGGGAGCATACTGCCACAAGCCTATTTATAGAGCAAAAAAATCCTTCTTCCACAAAAACACCAAAACAGCCTTAGTTAGTTAAATCTCTCTCCTGTGGCCCCATTGGTGTTATCCTGCTAGAAGCAGCCATCAGAAGATGAGTGCACCGTGGTCATGAAAGAAAGGACATGGTCTCAGGGAGGCTGTGGTGATTAAATGATGCTCTATGCCAAAAAACCACAGATACAAGGCAGGATGGAGCCATTCTTTCATGTTGTTTAGACTAAATTCTGACCCGACCATCTCAATGTTGCAGAAGATATAGAGACACAGAAAAAACGACAATGTTTTTCCAATTTTCTTTCTCTTTTTAACTGAGAGGAGTGGCACTTGGTGGTGTGGTCCTCAGCTCTTATAGCCCATCTGCTTCAAGGTTCAATGTGGTGCATTCAGAGATGCTCAGTGGATATTTTCCCTTTTTCAGACAATAGAGATGGTTGTGTGGGAAAATCCCTGTAGATCAGCAGTTTCAGAAATACTAAATCATGCAGTGTTTAAAGACACTTAAATCACCTTGCTCAGTGCCTACATGGATAAATGTCCTGAGTTATCAGGTTGATGTAAACAAGACTCCAAAAAATGCAATTAGACAATCACTGTGATTATTGTTAGTGTCATTCTTTTGTACAATCATTCCAATTAATCAAGCCAATTAATGTTACTTTAAACTCACATGGGTTACTAGTAGGAAGCCCACAGAGAATTATTGCACAGCTTTGTGTAGTAGCTAGCACTTAGCTGTTTAAGAGGATAAACCTGACAATCCTTACAGTTCTCAAATGGACAGCTGGCTCTTTCATCAGCTCCCAGCTGAAATCAGCTTTAACAGACGTCAGACGACAAAAGTTCTCCTGAAGAGATGATGCGAGCCCGACCTGCTACATGTTGACATTAGTACCAGTTTATAAAGAGCACGTAACTTAGGCAGAGCAGCAAAACAATGATCCAATAACATGAAACGTGAGCTGTCGATGTGCAAAGCAGCGCCGCTATATGCTGTCAGGCCACCATGCCATGAGTACAGTACGGATATTTATGCTCAAGTCTACAAACACAAAAAAGTTAGACATTTCACTTTGAAGTTTGTTGACAAATGTAGTGAAAGAAATGCCTGAAGGTGAGGGGAGCTGTTTAAGCAGGCAGCACAAAGTAAAGTTGGCCTGTATGTGAGTTAAACCTGAATATATGAGCTTAATAGCAAACACAGCACCATCAGGATGTAGCCCTGAAAAAAACAAAGCAGGATAGTCAAGTACAATCACTCGTTCACTTTAAATCTCTCTGTAGTTAAGAGAAGTATTTTTCTAGATTAGGACATTTACCAAATGTGTTACTTCCTCTGTGAGACACAGCCGCTAAAACGAGCCTGACTGAGGCTCTGCTGACACCTGGCCATGTATTCTTCTTGTCTGTCTCGGGCAGCGGCTCACATGATGGCTGAGCGTGGTGTGCAGTCTCAACTGTGACTCAGTCGTCCCTCCCCCTCCCCGAGGAAGGTGACCTCTTTAAAATTCTCTTGCAGTCATCTGAACCGCGCCGTTGTCACGGGAGGCCCAAAGCTGAGCGCGACACCGAGGGGGAACTCAGACAAAGCCACTGAACCCACTTCTGAGAAATCTCTAAAAATCTCAAAGCTTATATGTGGCTCTACAAAGAAGACTGCTTTCAGTGGGCAGTGCTCACAGAGCCAGTGAAATAAAAAGGATTAAAGCTGCCAAATGACAGTAAAAGGACACTTTTGAGCACAATTAGCCTAACAACGCCTACTCCAACTGCAGTCCAACATAGATAACAGCTCCCTCTTCCAAATTAGCTGAACTGCAAAGAGCCCTGCGCCCCCACACCACCCACTCCTGCCAAATCCTTGATCAGACCTAATCAAACAGATTATTTCTTATCTAATGACAGCTGCAAAGTTGCTAACAGAACGTCGAGCATTTCTCCTCCTGTATGCTTTCATCTTTTATGTAAGTTGAATTCACACGTCATTGAATAATTCACAAATTTTTGTTGCGCTTGAAGATGATTCAGGTTCTAAAGCACTAAAAATGTAATATAAAAGACAGACAGAGTGAGAAAACTAACACAAAGTGCAGATATTTAAACCGCACACAAAGAAATGGATGGCCCATTAGCGAGAGCTGCACTAACAGCCTTGTCTTTTTCTCTCTTAGGCAAAATAAAAATGGCGTTTTCTCTTGGGCAAACATGGAAACGCACATCACATCAATCTCTTTCATAATGCAAAAAGACTACTGTTGTAATGGCCTTGCGTTATCCTGAAAGCAAGTGTCCTGAAATAGACGAAAGGCATTTGAGCAACACAGAGACAAGAATCGAGGAATAAGCAGAGCAGCTGCCTGATAAAGCAGAGGGGCTCTCTATTAGTCACCTGGTTTCTTATTTGACCGTGTAAGGTGGTAAGGTTAGAGCAGATTACATGTGACAAATTGGATGTGACAGAAAAAGATGGGAGGAGGCTCCAAATTCGATGAAGTCAAAAGCGTTCGGTGCATCTGACAGCATTTCTGACAGCGCTTGTCCCTCTGACACGGGAGAAACACAAAGGCTTTGCTGACTCCTCTGTTCCTTCTCTCACAGCTCCATACACTTTTATTTCTTTCCCACTCATTTGAAGATGAGGCTATTCCTTCATCTGTGAGCAGCTGAGATAACAATGTTGAATTGCGGAGGGAAGAAAAATCTGTATTTTTGCCCAAATATGCTTCTGAGCTGCTCACCCTGTTTCCTCCCTGAGCCGGCAAGAGTGAACAGACAACGAAAGCAGGATAAGTGGAATCACACCTGGTCTTTAAGGTACTGATTTCTCTCTGATTCAAGAGGCAGAGAAGTAGAAGTAAGCACTGATTATGTATTGCCATCAGTTACAGATATGGTAAATATGACTGATCGAGCTTTGGGTTGCATACTAACAAAATTTCAAGGGTTTATAAAACAAACGTGTGAGAGCAGTGTTAGCAAAGGCAGTTTTGTTACATGTATGGTGTTTGTTTGTGCAGTGCTAGACTTTTATTTCCTGACAAATTTCACTGTTGTTCACAGCACCCTGTTATGCAAGTGCACACTGTGACATCACAAAGCAGTAGGCCGCTGTTAGAGGCATGTTCATCACGGGTTACTGAACCCCAACCTTATCTATTTGTGTTATTACCCCTCAAAAAAACAGTCTTTGTCACAACAAAATGTGCAACCCTGTGACAAAATAACAGTACAAACACAATGTTTCAGTTTTGGGGGAATATCCCACAGCTAATTAGGTTAAGTGGCAACAAATTAGTAACATGACTGGATACTATAAAAATGCATCTCATAGAGGCGAAGCCTATAAGATGAATTTAAGGTTTCACCGCTTTTTAAAAAGGCTTGTGGCGATCAGCGGAGAGAAAAAAATCACCCTCATAGTAAAACTACAAAGAATTCTGAGATTTCATAATATTATAATATCATTACAACATTCAGAGAACTCCAAGAAACATCTATATGGTCGGGGCAAAGTCAGAAAACACTGTACTGAATGTCACAATTCTGTAGTGGAAGTCATTATTTAGCTTCAGAAACTCAAGTCAGCATCAGCAAAAGCAAGTTAGAACTCATAAACAAGCGTAAACAGCATCTAGAAACACCGGCGCCTTCTCTGGGTGCTCACTTAAGATCGATGGGAACATGGTCCTGTGATCTGTTGTGAAATTAACATAACAGGACACTTTTATAAGGTGGTACAGGTCCATAAATGGTACAAACAGGCCATTTTTGGCCATTCAAAGGTGGTAGCTAAGAAAAACGATGACATCATAAATCTGATGTAGGTATTAGATAGGTAAGAACCTTCAGGGGCATATGATACTTTATGTATTCTAAGATTTCCCACATACTATATACAACAAATAGAGCCGTTATTAATTCATGTTTTTCTTAATATAACGAGAACATCTGCTGAAAAATCTAGTTTATTTGTCCGGCTTGTGTAAAGGCATCTGTAGACAGCTGATATTCTAATTTGCTCGCATGTTTATTGCTGAAACAGTATAAAATATAAAGAGATGGACAACAGAAGAATGGATGAAGCTAACATGACACAGTACAACTTTTATTACAGAGGGGATAAGGAGCTGTCCAAGGTCCTGCTGATGCAAGACCTTGGACAGCTCCTGCATTAACATCACAAAGTATAGAACTCTTTCTTCCTACACTAGAAAATTCACTGCTTTCACTACCTGCAAGTACCTGAAATATATATCTATGGATGTAAAACAAAAACCCTTTCCTAATGTCTCTTACATGTATCCATCCTTGCCACTTTAGCAGTTTGTAGCCGCTAGACTGATACAGTCACGGCTTTGTCGACACATCCTGGCAGACGTGGCAGAGTGGTTTGTCAGTGATGCTCACAGAGAGTGATTTGTAATGAGCAGTGCAACTCCATTTTTCGAGCAAGGAACAAAGATTTAAAGTGATGCAACGGCTTCTAGTTACGTAATGACTTTCTCAGGGTTACTGTAGCTACAGTAGTTAGCTACAGTCTGAGTACTGCAAGTCTGTCAGGCCGTCTGTTCAAAAGCGATCTCTTTATATTTGAAAGCAACAATGTCCACTGCATAAGGCAGCGTCTAAAACCCCAAACTCACCTGTGGTGAGAAATGAAAGCAACACATTTTATACATTTTCCTCCTAAACAGGCAAACTCCCCAAAATGTTTAATACACCGAATTAATAATTCACGTACTTCAGTTTTTCTGGGTATAAAAGAGTCGACGCTGCAGTACTGAGCAGAAAGTGCAGCTTACATTTCCATCGGTGTTGTTTTCAAGCTGCGCTGCCTCTGCATGCGTGGATGTGCAAGGATCAATTGGTGCCATTTTGGGCGTCTGGCAGAGCGGATTGAGTGCTTGAAAACAGAGGAGGTTCGGTTTAGGCAGAAACACTCAGACACAGCCAACACCTCAGCTGTGTCTTCCCAGTGAATGCACAACGCCCTTTGAGGTTTTCACCAATGAGGTCACCGCCCAGTACACACACACATGCACCACGCATGCAGCATCCAAACTGCCTTTCCAGATAAATACCGGCCTTAGCTGTAAATCTAAAGGAAATTGAGTCCACGCAATCTAAAGCTTTTTCGACACTCACTCTGCAAAGCCACATTTATGAGCAAGCTGCAAAACAAAAGGAAAAAAGTGCTGTTCAAGTTTAAACAATCCGTTATATTAATGTTATAAATTGCTATTGTCCTATCTGACAGAGGAGATTCTTACAGTGTTAGCCTTTTTTTATCTGCATGTCTTTGTTTTTCAGCGCCCTCTAAAACAAACAGCCTCACAGAAGAGCACGTTATTCTGCCACATCTGTGCCTCACTTTCACATTCACTACGAGGCCTAATAGAGTCCTTGAACAGGGGAGGAAAGAAGCTCTCTTGAAGTAGAAGAGCTTGACTGATGAATCTCTGCTTCAGTCCCAATATTATTGTCTGGCAGCAAAACAGTGGTTACTCACAGATGCGGGAGGGGGGTCTACACCTATTGATATGTGTCCATCTCAAAGTGAAGCTGCAGTAAGGTGTTCACAGAGTGGAACAGCTGCGTGGCGCCATCCCCTCCCGCTCTCCCATTCTTTGTTAATGAGCCTGTGTGCCGGGCTGCTGAGTGAAGCTCTTTAGCAGTGCGCAATTAATCAGATGTTTCCTTGCAGAGAAGAAACCAAGCAGACATTCAGCAGCAGGGCAGTGTGATTACACATCGAAGGCAAATTGTCCCCACCGTCTACATTTGTCACAGCGGCAGGAGGAGAGAGCCGCGGTTAATGTTGTTAGATGCTACTTCTTCATTTTGATGGCCGCATAAAGAAATTAAGATCCAGTTTGCATTATGTAGAGTTCATGAATCAAGAGAATGATAGTCAACGATGAGCATTAGATTGCACAGTCAGATCTCATACAGGTACCTTTACTGAAGCATTGTACTTAATTACAGTTCTGAGGTACCTTATGTCTGTTTCAGGATCAGTGATTCCAAAACAATATCACAGGCTGCGTAATACATAAAAATGGAAATACAGTAGATCAGCTACACCCTGTATCTAACAGAAATGGATTAGGTGCCTTCGCGGATGTGCAATTTATCCATTCCATGTGAAATAATGCACCCCTTTACCATCACAGAGCCTGGCTTTAGGACTGGCACTAATAGCTGGACAGTGTGATTTCTCTATTACCTCGTGTGCTCAGGAGTTCCAAAAAGAATTTCAAATTTTGGTTGGTCAAAAAAAAAGTTTTCTACTTTGCTTCGGTCGATTTTAAATGACCTCAGGCCCAGAGAGAGTGGAAGCCTTTCTAATTGTTGCTTATGGATTTTTTCTTTTTCCAATGAGAAGAAGACTCTTCCATTTTTAGTTGCAGTGACGAACTGTGTTTACCGATTCTTGAAAGTGATTTTCAGTACAGTCACCAATACAGAGTCTGTTTTTAATGCAGGCTTTCCTAATTTCTGGCCTTCTCCCTTGCATATAAAGAGTCTCTGAATAATTTAATGGCATTGCGTATCCTATTTTTATACATTGTGCAGTCGGATATAAAGTTATTTTTAAGTTATTAAACTATTTATCAGTGCAGCCTTTTACAGATTGAGAACCCATCGCCATCTTTATTTCTGAAAGCCTTTCTGTGATGCATTATGGCCTTTGGATATGTTTTTATGTATTTGTATTGTTTATGTGGTTTTTAAAATATTTTTTATATCTTATATTTAACAATAAAAGTTGAACTGTATCTCTGCTGACATTATCTAATGTCTTCTTAGAGCTAAACAGTTGGGACCATTACAAAAACTGCTGCTTAAAGCATTTAGACAGCAAAACAAAGATTCCCCTGACTTAAAATCAGCTATTAGAAACACATTTTATAGCTGATATTTTCGTAGTAATAAATTTTTGGCTCATCAGCACATTATACAAATTTTGTAAAGTGTAATAACTTTGACAAACACCACCCAGCAACTCTTTTTAACTGCCATGAAAGACATATTGCGCTTTATGATGAATATGCAATTTATTGTAAATAAGCCAAACATGAGAAAACCTGGTGAGGAGCTTCTCTCTGCGGCCAGTTGGTAACATCCAGATGTTCATCAGTTCAAAAGGTCTTTGCTTGCCAGCAGCCATTAGTCTATTTAATGAGGACAATTCAGAGCCAGTACATCCAGGATAAATAGGTGATGCTGCACTGTAGCAAATAAACTTGTACGTAATGACTCGTGTGCATAAAAGTGTGTAGTCTGTTTTCCGTTTTGTTGTGCTCCTCCTGGTGCTGCGAAGCTTGCTGCACTTCTCCTTTTGTATCAGTTCAGTTTATGAAGAAATCACTTCATCGAAGGAGACGTGGGTTGCATGAAACAGTAAGAGACGCCAGTAAAAAAAATAAATAAATAAAGAGAGAGAGACTCCACTCGTGGTTTAGACTTATTGTGCATATGTCAGTTAAACTAGTTTAGATCAGCACAGCACTGCTGTCAGAGGAAGGCATCTCCAACATGAAAGTGAAGCTGAACCTATATGATATTAGTAGCTTTCAAAATTTGAAATTTTAATATATTATGAATGGCTACAGTGAGTGGTTTCCCTGGGCATTTTTATTTTCTGTTACATTTAAAATCCCATCATACAGATACAGCCTTGATGAGTAGTTATGCCCTCGGGCTGCAAAAAAAAAACAGCAAATCTACTTTTAACAAATGTATGCTCTTTTTGCATTCGATAATCAAGTTGATCAAGAAAGACTAGTTTTGGTATGAAATGCTTAAATTATTATTAAATCTATTAGCTCAATCAAAATGGGGAGGGGGGGGTAAAAAACTCACTTAACTCACCAACAAAGTAAGCATTAGAAGATTAGAAGGAAAAGCTGTAGCAATGGCTAACAACTGCACACTACATATGAAGTCCCAATCCTGACTGCAGGCAAAAGGTGTCTTCATGACTAGAGGCTTGGTCCCATTACTAATCTGAGATTATGCGACCAGGATGGAGGTCAGTTGTTGAAGTATTTTTGCATAGTAGACACACAAAAATAGTTCTCATGTCAATTTGTGTTAGAAATAGAGAAAATTGACTGACTAAGAACCAAAAGCAGCACCACCTTGGATCTGCAGCCAGTTTCACAATAAGGTTTTTTTTTTAAACATATTTGCTACTGATAAATGTTTGTGCATTCTTATTTTAGCCTGTTCAAAGTTGTCCCAACAGGAAACTGGTCATGCAGACGTGAAGAGTGACTCAATTCTTGACAGGTGAGAAAACCTTGAATTTTCTCTGCACAGCTCATCATTTTAACAATAGCATCAAGCTAAAAATAGCTACAGTTTCCTTGCTAGCACAGAGGCTGCACTGATGGTGTCGAAGCTTTATCAATCTGACATGAAGTTTAATAAAATACAACTTTAGCAACCAGACTATAAGCATAATTCACCAAACATAGAAGAACTCATTATAATAGTACACAAGCAGTTTATGGAGACAGGACTGAACATTACAATTAGCAGGGTTGTCCTCCAAAGGTCTCCAAAGTTAGCCTAGCTGAGTGGATGAGGTACCCCGTGTCGAGCTAAGTTGTTAATAAAAAAAGTTTCTTTCTGTTTTGTTTTTTTTTTAATTAAAAATTACACAAAAAGAGACAGCAAAGACTGTATGACCAAATTAACAAAGGAACACAACGAAATCTAAAATTCGGTCATGTGTATAGAATATAAGTCTAATAATTTGACCCAAAAAAGTAGCTGACTTTTTTATTATGAAAAGTTTAAACAGTCAGACAAGTATACACAGGGCAGGGCTACACCATTCATTAATAATATTAATATTCACTTACCATAGACAGGAGCAACAATTTTGAGAGGCTAATAGAACATCCCAGCACTGTTTTAATGGCTCCAATTTGTAAGTTGACTTGAGGCTGTTAAGGTGTGCCCCATATAAATCCTGCCGGTTCAAGGACTTTACCCCAGGGTCTGCTACTAGCTTTATCCAAGCCACTCTACAACCACTGCAACAGTCATGAAAAAGTTTCACAAGGACATAAAGTTCTATGTGTGCAAGATATGCTTGATCTGTTTTAAGGTGAAACCTACTAACTCCACGTGCATCATGTTGCTATATTATTTCTGCATGTGGGTCCAGAAGCATAAATCTAATTCATTTGAGGCTGGTGAGTACTACAGTCGCTTTTTAAAGAACCAAAAAGGCAGAAAAACATGATCTCTTAGAAAACAAATAGTTGCCAACATACATCCAACTGTCTTACATTTGCCCATACAACTCTTATATTCACCGTTATTTAAGTAATAAGTACAAAAAATTCCAGGTGGGGAGAAACTGTGTGGAAAAAATGTCTTGTATTTCTTCATAATTATGCTTAAAGTGATTAAATAAAGTGCTTGATCTGAGCTGTGGGGAAAATCTAATTTAAAAGACATTCCCCATTTATAGCTGCCCCTAAGATGCCTTTGCTTTTGCTCTAATAAAAGGCTGTATCTTGTTAAGGGACAGACATAACACATATCACTGTAAAATGCCTCTGCAGCATATTACTGTCATATTGCCCCACAAACCATCCAAAGCTATTCACACAAGCATCTCTTGAGTGCCCCCTGCCAATCCCTCTTAGGGCCCTAAATGGAGGCCCTCTTCTTATAATGAAGATTAAAGTGACATTTGGATGAGTGGTGGCTATATTGCTCCAGAGCCTTGATGGGAAGAGCAGGATGGGACCTTGAGCCAAAATAGGATGGCTAACTAGTCTCTCAACAAACACAAGCTGTGCAGCTTGTGGAAATCCATCCTAAACTGTAGTGTTTACACTGTGTGATGCTGTGGAAATGAGCAAAGTATTACAGATGGTGGCCCATCAGCCTCAGCACAGCAGGTGAAAGAGGCCAACAAAGTCAAGCGGAGCTCTAAGGGCCATATTGGGATACACTTCTGAGAAGGTTGATTTTGCCATGGAGAGGTTACAAACTCATTAATCACTTTTTTCTCATCCACAATCGTCGCAGAAGCTGATGATTGGACAACCATCAGCTTCTGCGATCAGATTCATCACAGAGCGGTGGATCAGACACCTGAGCTGGAAATATATAAACGTGAGGCAGGGGGAAGCGAAAAAAGAGTGCACTCCTGTCCTAGAAATTCTCTGTGTCAGTTTAAAAATACTTGGATGCACAGCTCTTGAACAGTTTGGCACATTTAAGAGCAGACACTGAAGCCAGAAAACGGCATCTCCTGCATCTTCTAATTTATTTGCAACGGACGATTTGAAAATACGTTTGACTTGACACTGTGCTCTGTAGCTTTACTGTGACAGCAAGTCTGCGATCAGTTTATGGTCCAGTTTGTACAGACAGATTGTGACTGCATGCTACGTCTCGGGGGACCCAAGTCTGCAAATAGTTGGCCCACATGAGGGGAGCGAGAGGGCATAAAACACATGCAGAAGTTGGAGGGTGTTGTGCTCCGTCTTTAAATAATCCAATTAGAGCTAAATGATAATCAGCGAGTGCCTCGGATTAGAGACTCAGGCGGCTGCAGTCATAGTACTGCAGCAGAATCAGCAGCACCTGTGAATGACTCATTTCTCGGAAGCAAGAAACTATTGAGCGCCTCTGTGAGCAGGATTCAGCCGCACACTGAAGCAATTTGGGATCATTACTGACAAAGATTAAAATGTATCAAACCACTTAGAATGAGGATTGGGGATAAGGGATTTACATATTAAAGACAAATCTTATAGCCTGTATAATAACGTGTTTGCCTGAGCAGGGATGGCGATAACTTAATCCACTTTCTCCTGCAGTGAGACGTTCTACTCCTAAACGTTGCTGAAGCTTGTGGCATTTGCAAAGGTGTACACAAGCATGCTTTCCCAGCCATAACTGCTCTCACCTCTGTCAGTGTCGTAAAGGTAGACGAACTTCTCCCACTTGTAATGGTCCAGCAGGCTGAGAACAGCTCCTCGCAAACTGGGCCTCATCTGGATGACAAACTGCACGTCGGCGTCGATGGGAAAGCTGGGAGTAATGAAGGAGGTGTGCAGTGCCCCGCAGAAGGAGGTCAGCGTGTTCATGGACTTCCTGTCGTAGAAGCCGAAGATGGCGTAAACTCCTCGGGAGAACTGGGAGCAGACTAGTGCAAAGGACAAAGAACAGGTTCAGGTCATGGACTCAAACAAAGATTTATGCCAAGTTCCTCCTAATTTCAGAAGAGATGTCAATAATCGCTGTGACATACTGAAAGTTAAAGCTGCTGAGTCCCTGTGCAGAAATAAAAAAAAAAAAAAAATTCAATGTAAGGTTGAGATGAGAGGGAATTCTTTATGCTGTTAATCTTGCAAGTGAAGCAGCGGCTATCTGAATAAATGGGCCTAACGCGGGATGCCTGCTCCCTATGGCAATGCTCTGCTGCCCAGTGCCCTTCACTTATCCTTGCTGTAAATGCAACTGCTTGGGTAATCAACTAGAAATAATGGGGAAGTCAGTGCACTGGCCACAGCTCTTAATGGACAAATATCCTGACACATGAGCATCCAAATGTTCGAGCGCTGGGCTGTGCTACCGCTGTATAAAAGATTTACAACAAGGCCTATCTGTTGCCATCTGTGGGCCCATGGAAATGAGCCGCGGCCACAAACACTAAACAGACACCGAGTCTTACAAGGTGTTAAGTATTTCATTTTATTTGTGTATAATAAACTGGTTCAGTGCCACCAAGGAGGATTAAATCAGAGGCATGACAGCTGTCCTAATATTAGTAATGACTGAAGGAAATGTTGGTCAGTGCAGCAGACCTGTTCTGATATTTCTGACCCTCTGCTCCGCACAGGTCACAACGCTGCGTAGTGAAGCCGCTCAGAAACACTAATAAGTATTAAATGAGGCTAGAAATGTTTGGATTTTAGCATTACAGTTACAGAATAGAGTATTATCAATAAAGTATAAATGTCTCTTATTTCATTTTGAGTTTCTGTACAAAATGAAGGAAAAAAGAGGTTATTCTTTAAATAGAAAATCAAGTCACATACATATTGTTCAGTAATTTGCATCAAAAACAAAACATCTAAAGGAAACCAGCTGTGCATATTTCCCTGTCAACCCCTGCATTCAGCCTCTGTCTGTCTCTTTAAGGCCTCCCTCCCAGTGAGCACCCTATCTGTTCTTACTGGGCAGCTTGCTCTGCCCCACAGCAGACTTCCACTAGTCAGATTTCACTGTCAAATGCTTAAATACATCATGCATATCTTGAGGTCCAGCTCCCATCTAAAATATGCCTGTGGACAAGGCCAACAACCATATATAGCAACAACCTCTGCAACAGAGGTCACATAAGATGGTTATATGTGGGCACACACAATCTGATTGGTTTAGATGAGGAAGTGGAGCGCGTTTAGTGCATGTTTTCGACCGACGGGAAGCATTTGATTTATTGAAAGAAACTTTGATTACACACATGCACGGCACAGGCTCAAGAAATCATAACAAAATATAAATAATAGCAAATCTCATTAGCAAATTGTATAAATAAAAAGTAATTTGTGCTTCTTCTGAAATTAAGCATAATTTATTGCAAAGAAACAGCTGGTGGCCTATTCCACTCGTCAGGATTCAGGATGCACATTGCATTAATTCATGCATTAAATCATCATGACTCACGAATCACTGATGGAAAACGGGCGTTTTTATCCTTCAGTAGTGTTTTACTCATGAGAAAGTCCTGTTTACGTTGTCGGGCACACGAGAATGCGCATGCATGACCTTAGACTGTATGCTCTGCTTAATGCACCAAGAAATGCAGCAACAGCAGAAGCAAATATAAATGCATATAAAATCAAAAGCTTCATAAAACAATTTTACACGTGTACTTTTCTACCATTGTTACTTTTATGTGTCAGTGGATTTTGAGGGAATGTTGAAAAACTACATATAGTCTAAACTAGGAGTTAAAGTCTAGAAATGATTGGTCAAATAAAAAAAAGAGTTTTTAAGTTTTAAGTTTTTATGATTGCAGTCAGAGTAAAATAATTTCACAGATCTGCGATTTCATGTGTTATTTGCTGGATGTTTTCACCATTTGCTTCTGTTCGTTTGACTTTTCCATTAAGACAGCCATTCCGTCACCCACACATAGTTGATGATTCGGTTCAGTCATCTCTCCCTCTCTCATTTTATCATCAGATCAGCCTGTGTGTGTCTTGGATGGCCACAGTGCACCTGTTATATAATCAAGGGGCTGCTGCACTCACACATTTAAGCAAAAAAAAGCCAGAAAAAATGTCAGAAAAGATCGATTCCTTTTAAAATCAGTATGCTACACCTCAAATTACAGATTCAAAGCAACATCCAGCTCGTGTTATTCATGCAAAATAGCACACTGCCATAAATAAACACCTCTCAGCTCATCGAAAATCATCCGATCCTATTGGCTAAATGACTGCATTATCTTTTGATTGTCAAGGTTAAACGGACAGTCTGTTCTCCCAAAGGACTAATGAAATCATATATTTGGGCTCATGAAGCTGTAAACACCAGCCAACTACAGTAAATTCCCCTGATCACGGTCAGAAATGAAGTTACGCATCATTGACTTTATTACAGTGGTGAAGTGAAGCTATTTTACTGCTCTGTGCGTTTCTGTTCAGAATACTAACACAGGCCTTCCATCCATGATTAATATCCAGCTGGAGAAATTCAGCTCTCTTCACCCTTTGTCGACTCTCATCTTATTCATCACCTAACAAACACCCACATCTGTCTGTCACTGTTGCCTCTCTCTCTTTTACCCCTCACCCTCTGATTCTCTTCACCTCTTCAAGCTTAAGAGGTACACACAGCAGCTCCAGTAGCACCAACACCGTCACATGTCTTCTCCATTTCTTTTTTTTTAGTCTGAGTCCATCATCAAAATTGCTGTTGGTGGGATGAACCTGTATGTGCACAGCAGATCTGAGCCTTTAAACTGGATTCTTATAGCTCTATCTCAGAATGGAAATAGAGGTGAGCTGCTGTCCTCGCCTGAGAAGCGAACAGCAGACGCAGTAAGGAAATTGAACTTTATGCGCATAAGACAGTAAGAATGAAGAAATAAACAGTGGATACCTCGTGCTGCGATGAGGAGTTGAGCTTCACTGTTCAGAGCTGTGAGGTTTGAGAGGATTGGGTGCTGCATATGAACAAAGTCAGGACAACAGTTTTATTTTTTGCGACAATACTAAATAACCTCTTAACGTGTTTACTTCTGCCTGGCAGGAAGTTATTTTTCCACTGCCAAAGAGCTGCGTCTGCAAGAGCAGAGGAAAGCAGGAGGGCTTCAGATTGTTTTACACAGGGACGTGAGGGAAGTCACATTGGTTTATGCCACATGGGGATACCTGCTCTGCGCTGTCACAGGGTCACATGTTCACTAAATGAAGAAGCCAGTGAACAAAATACAACATGCAGCTGTGCCAGCTTGTAAAGGACAGGGTCAAAGGGAAACTAGAAACACTGAACATATTCACCAACTCAGGTGGTGTAACAGGAAATGCCAGAAGATCATCAAGGGTTGAAACCATGAACATCATTACTTTGAGAGCTGGATTGAAAATCACACCAAAAGTCAAAGTAAAAAAAAATCACAGGCTGACCTCTGAGTCTGTGTGCATTCCAGACAACATCTGGGCACACGCCTGATGAGACAGTCGATGGTGTCTTAGGGGATCCCTTCTGAAATTTGGATTATGAGTTGAGTTCGCTTCTGGGCAGCATATGGTGCTATTTGTCAGTGTCTAGTATACTGATACATAACATTACAGAGGATCTCAATTGGATTCTGTTCTGAGGACCATCACAGACAGTCAATGATCTTCATTGTTCAAGAGCTGTCTACACACTGTTCACATGAAGCCGGAAACTGTCCTCCATCAGGAGCAACCCAGGGTCCACTGCACCAGCATAAGGTCTGACAAACGGTCGGAGGATTTCATCACAGTATCTAACAGCAGTTAGGATATTTTCGACTAGCACTTGGAGGTCTGTGTATGCCTCCAAGGACATGCCCGCCCAAAGACCACTACCCAACCAGTCATGCTGGATAATGTTGAGGGCAGCATGACGTTCACCACAGCATGTTAGAAAAGTAGAAATCTTCACCTATAAAGAAAATGAGGTACCAGTGGTGTTCCTGCCAGTTCTTGTGTTCTCAGAAAAAATGCCAGATGAGCTGCGAGCAAAGTTCCCAGTAAAGGATGTCTGGCTTTCTAGGGAAATCTAATCAAAAATATGGACATCAGTAGCCAACTGGAGGTAATGCTGTAGTGCTCTGCCAGTGATCCTCCTGTTTTCTCTGGGACAAGGAAACAGATACCCGTCATGTTGCTGGGTTGATGCCCTTCCAGTTCTGTTCATGCAATGCCCCGTCTTCTGGTATGTTCTTTGTGTTTTTGAGACTGCGCTGAGAGATGCAGCAGATCTTTCTGTAACAGAGGTTTGGATGTGCATTTCTGGAGGAGTTGGACAACCTGTGTAATCTGAATCGACTGCAGGTACCCTCTTATAGGACACTGAAAAAAAGCAAAACTGGAAAAATCACTCAGGCAGGTTAAGGGGAGTGCAGTGGTTTGTGACCACCTCCTACTAAACCATTCCCTTCTGCGGGGAGGTTCTCTTGTTGTTGCCTCTCCAGTGCACCTGTTGTCACTTTCATTTGCACCAAAGCAGGTAAAATGGACCCACAAGGGTTTATGTTTCCTAACTGGATAGATTGATATCCCTGAAGTTTAACAAGCTTGGTTTTATATTGTGAGTGTTCCCTTTGTTTTGTTAGCAGTATGCATCAGTGAATGCATTGTTTCCTAATGGAAACAAGCTGGACGCTAAGCGGAAGAGCAAACAGCTAGCATGTCTTTCTGTTATTCTAGGTAATGTGCATCCTGGCAGCATCTGTGGGATGTTTTAGCTGGACAGGATGCAAACAGATTTATCTTGAATATTTATATCTGATGACGTATATGATGCAAAACTACCGGTAAAAGCCGTTAATGTGGTCATAAAGTGGTTTAAGCCCACTATGCATGCACTTATCAGTAGAGGCTGAAGAGGTAGAATCACTATCTATACAGAGTGATTATAATATTCTGTAGATGCTTTATTGCAGTATGCTTGTATCTGAGCTGCGGGTTGAAAACATTCATCAACAGTATTTTTTTGCATCACATGATGTCAAAAATCCTATAATTACAACAACCGTGTGAAATGCAGTCTGTATTTTTTTTCCCAATTAATACCCCAGTCTAACATGTCTAACAATTCATGTGCTGTTGCGCACAGGCTCAAAAAAAGAACTCTATTTTTAGACGCTTCAACAGCAAGATGTGAAAAGTCTGCAATTCAGTTTTCCTCAGCACTAGTGGAAAGAACAAAGCAGCCTAGGTTTGGAAGCATAAGTGGAAGCATGTCAAATAAAAGGCCAAGTCTGACAACAGATGTTTAAGGTCATAAGGCACAAATGCTACAAGAAACTGGAAGTCTTTTACAGAACAGTAAGCACGTACTGCATAACCACAGCTGTCTGCTTTTAAAGCACAAAGTAGTTGTGTTTGATTAGATTTGTGGCGCTATCCTTTATAAAGCCATTATGGTTGCTGCAAATCAAAAGATTTTGTTTTCTTTTTTTATTTGGACAGCTTGATCCTTCAAGCATTTTTGAGCAAGTTGGAGCATGTAGGTTATAGTGAAGGGCACAGCAGAAAGCCCAATCCTGCAATTCAGTTTTGACTTTTATGTATGAAAATGAAAGGCGAGGGTTGCAGACAGACTTGCAGTTACACTTTTAGGATCGCATTTCCACCTGAATAACAGCAGGTTTGTGTCAGAACACTTTTCTGTCAACACAGTAGGGCAGCAAAATTAAAGAGAATTTCTATTAATGTCAATTCAGTATAATTGTGTCTAAGCCTATGATGTCTTTCTGAAAGTTAGTCACCTGGCACTTTGATCCCGTAGCTCACAGATGGTCATGAAAAACATTTATAGTTATAGTCAGACTGTCCTATTGGCTTTGCTTGTCCTCTGGCTTTTCCTCTAAGCAGGAAAAGGAGAGGTGACTGCGTTTCACAAACTGTCATGGCTTACTCAACATCTCACTACAACTGAGACTTATCGCTTATTATTTCATTTCACTGTGTTTTTTCCTTTGTGTCTATAAAAGATATGATGAACATAAGTACAGAAAAAATGCATAAAGTAAAGAATATATTCACAAATCAAATGGAAAATTAAAGAAGATAAACAAGCAAAGAAATAAATGAAGAATGAAATGGAAAGTAAATAAATAGAAGGAACTAAAAAAAAATAAAGTAGCAAATCAAACTTCATGATTTCATTATTAAAGCCGATAATGGCATCTTCAATTTCATGGAGTTATTTATTGTATCAAAAATAAATAATCTATAATGATAAATTTGCTACAAACTACCTCATCTCATGATGAAACTAAGTTATCACTTGATCACTAAATTTCATCACCATTGGTCATTGTTAATTTCCCCACTATCTTATGATCAAATATCTATTGGCGTCAGTTATACTTTAGCTCAGTGCTAATTAGCAAATGTTACAATTTAAAAAATGAAAAGATAAGGCCTTGGGCACACAGGCAATCCTCCAGATATCTCGGATGTCAGAGTGACATCACTCTCGAGTTGAGTGTGTTTCAGTAATAAAGTCAGATAAGCAAGGAAAAACACGATGTTTTGCTTCTTAGCGAGTTTGAGCCATTCATGCATCACTAGCGAAACATTAAATACTTGTTTTTTTGTGGTTAAAAACACCGCTGCAGCATGTCCATGGACAGAGCCTGTCAGTGCTGTGGGAATGGCTTATTTAACAAGTCCAAAATACACAACAGTTACAGTATAGATCAAAAGTTTTAAAGATTCGTCATCTTGGATTGTTAACCCAGGGTTTGCACGGTACAAATACTTCCCATTCACACGCCGAGCTGCGGTGAAACTGCAACATAAACTGAGCCTGAGACACAAACTGGAAACAGTGAGCATTCACCTTTAAACTAAATCAGCAACTTGTACTATTGCAAGCGACAGCGTTCCCATTTTTAGGCTGCATTGCACTTTTCACAGTTGCGCTACCATTTGGCGAGTAGTTTGCAAATGTTTGCAGACAGGTCCAGGTCTTTGATATCTTCGATGCTGTGGACCCAGTAGAGGTGGTGAGTGACAGGAGAATAGTGGCTAAGCTGTCATCCCTGTTGGACAACATCTCCCACCCAATGCAGGAGACTCTGACAGCACTGAGCAGCTCCTTCAGTGGCTGCGGCACCCACGATGTGGGACGGAGAGATTCCTTCCTACTGCAGTCAGACTCCACAACAAAGACTTTGTAGCTGACCAAACACACACATCCGCACATGTGCAATAACACTAAGTGTAATTTAGTATTTTATTCTATTGTATATAGTATGTTATTCTTTTTTATCTTATCCTATTCCATTGTTTTCTTAATTTTTGCTCCTGTAACTTTGCACTGTCCACTTTCTGCTGTGACACAACAAATTTCCCACGTGTGGGACTAATAAAGGTTTATCTTTACCTCTTATCTATGCAAACTACAGGTATATGTCTTTGTTATCAATTTTATCTTAACAGCTGCCAACAACCACTCTCTAGCTGTCTGACGAATACTCTATTTTCTCTCTCGATTAGTGGTTGCCAGGGGTCACTGACTGATCTCTAGGCCTCTGCGATTGGGGCTTTAGCAGCCGATTTCACAGCAGCTGCCGAAAACCTAAAGCAAGCGCTCACTGGTTACTAGATGATCACTGAATGTGGAAAACATTTCACCTACTCCATTTCCATTGTCACTGTGGGTATGTAGCATGCTGGTGTTAGCGTTTAGCTCAACGGTCTTACAGGGCCATTAGAATGTCAGTTATTAGCAGCAATTTAGGCTCTCCACGCACTTAAAAACAACTTTTTTGCAGTAAGTGTATTAAAAAATAATTCAAACATTGTGCTTGTTATATTTTCTAATAACAACTCTCTTTGCAGGATCTAATCTGATCTGAAATAAACTGCACTCTTACTGCTTAACGTGCACATTTTAAATGATTCCCATGTTATGACATTTAAGCTTATCATATTTTTATCCACATTACAGTCTGCATTGTTGCACAATTTGTCTCAGCTGACCAACCACAGAGAAAGCACAGGGCATGATAGAGACTGAAGGCTGAGTAGGTGTTTCTCCTCCGGCAGTGTTGTTGAATGTTGGCTGGAATTCCCTCTTCTCTACAGATTACAGCTTTATAAAGGCACACATTTTCTTCCAGTGGGTTAGCCCCCTGCAGGTATTCATTATACACAAAGAGCCAGGCAACACTCGTTGGATTAGCTCTAATCTGAGAAATAAAACTGGAGATTGCCCACATGCTAAACCATGACAGAAAGAAATTTGCAGCAGCAATAAACACACACGGATTGTGGCTACTGGAGTATTATGTGAACATACTTGAATGTATTTCACCTCCACATCCTTTGCACATGCTGCAAAAACACCAAAGACCACAGTTATAATAGACAGAGTAATGCAATATACTCAGTTTTAAAAAGTAGAGTGAAGAAGTCATAAATGCACAATTTACAAGCTCTAACTAATGTATTGTGAAATATCAAGTGAAAAATGTTTCACAATAGAAAGCACTGAGAATAGGCTCATCTATCAAATATAAATAGAAAACAAATGGCTCGCAAATTCTTTCTTGTTTAAAAAAACACAGAAACACTGGAGCAAAGATATGATTTTTTTCCCCTCTTTACCTTCAAGACTGAACGCTCATACAACTAAACAAATTCATGAAAGCAGCTTCTCTAAATTATTCACTGCCCCGCTGGCATCTTTGGTTTTCTTGTGCATTATTCTGTGACGCGCACAGCTTGTTGTCCTTGAATAATTTCAGGTAACATTTAACGAATAACGGCAGAGATTTCAGAGGTAGCCATGCTGAAGGACGTTGTGTAAGGCTGCAACAAACTGCTGCAGCGTCACTGTAGCTTGTCAGTAGTGATCACCGTCGCTGTGTTACAGCGCTGACATGTAAGCACATTCTGATGCACAGGATGAAAGACTAACTGCACATCTCCAGTGGCTTGCCCCCAGAGCTATCCGGCACTGTTCTGCCATTTCGCAGCATTATGACCGGCCACGGTCGACTGACTAAGTTTGAGCAAAACAACAAATAAGATTATTTCTTACGATCGTGCCGAGCTCATTCGGCTGAATACTTATTGCTCTTTTCAAATGATTGGCAGGTATGCATTCAGTCAACTGATATTTAAATGCCTCTATTGTAGTTATTTAGCATTAGCACTCCCTCGTTCAATAGAAACCTAATGAATTTGTGCTGCATGATGGACCATGACTCATGTCTTGCCCCGCAGCAAAGGACCCTGAAAGCTCTTATTAAACTAAGATTTAAACTATTCATGTGAATGAAAGTGCTTAGAAAACCATATTGTATGCACCTGAAATGCCTCTTCAGTTAGATAAAATTTTCCTAAAGACATTATAAATGGCATGAAAATGCCATGACAAATCTGACGATGCGTACTTGTCAACTTGGCACAGGTCATCCAAACTGACAGGACTCTGGCTGCAGTAGCAGTAACTCAGATATTTTTATCAGTGCATCGTGATAAAAGGACATGCTTTTGGCTAAGTGTCTCTTTTTTGTTCAAGGGCTCCCAAACCGAGAGATTCCATTTAAAGCTTTCAGACACAAACATCTGACTGGCCAAATATGTAAGCAAAGGTGGTGAGTGCGTTTTTCATGGTGAAGTTTTAATAATTGAATTCAGAATTTCACAATGAAGCTTTGAAGCCAAGAGTGGAATCCTTTGTCTTCAGATGATCAGTGACCTCATTGCTATATATATATATATTTTTTAAAAAAACTGTTTCTATAAACATTAATTATATCTGTGCAGAGTATGGCTTAACATAGTAACTATCATGAAGCACGCTCACCCTCGGGCCAAATGATTTGACAACCCTGTCTCTGATGCTCGTGCATCATCCATGACTTGTCTGTTTAAATGAGTTCTCAGAGTTATGATGAAGATTGTTTTGTATTGCTTGCTCACATTGCAGCATGTTTGTTTTGCTATAGTAACTTAAAAAAAGAAAAGATTTGTGCCAAATGTTTAAAACATATAATGCTCTAATAACTTCAGCTACACAAAGATTGGAAGCGGGGGGGCACAGCTAGCTGTGCTCGGTGTAGCATGTATGCTGCTCAATAATTAATTAATCAAATATGGCATCAGATCAGACAAGCTGAAGAGTCAGGCTCATTCCCCTTCACATGATGTATTACTACACTGCATGCTGCACTGCCCTGCACGCTCAGTGCAGGGCGATTCGGGTGCTTCCATCTGCCCACAATTGTTCCACGTCTGCAAGCTGCTTTGCAACCCACCTCCACCCCATTTCTGTTTTCTCTGACTTACTAAATGTCATATCTGTTGTCACCAATGCCTGCCCAGTTCCAGTCTAAATAACTGTGTTTAGAAATATCAATCTTCTTTTGCCTATAGTGATCCAAACTGAAATATGTTTTCATTTGTAGCCTTGCAGCTCCATGGACATAACAAATCTACAGAAAGTTTCCATGTCTAGCCAAGAAAAAAAGACATAATATGTTTTTTTTACTTTTTTTTATGAATTACATCATAAAAGACACCTCACATCCTGGCCACTCCCTGTTCGAACTGTTGCCCTCAGGCAGACGGTACAGGGCAATCAGAGCAAGGACTAATAGACTCAAACACAGTTGTTATCCAACTGCAATAACACATCTGAATACTACAAAAAAAATGTCCATCACGCCACTCTTGTGTTAATCTATGCACGGTCTGAAGCATGTGTGTGGGAATGTATGTGAATGTTTTACTGTTACATCTTATTAGTATTTTAAGTATTCTATCTATTTTATTTATTGAATTTTATTGTTTTATTTATATTTTGATATTGCTAGGGATGATGCAATGATCGGGGACCATTCTTAATTTCGTTGTTCTCGTGACAATGACAATAAAGTTTCTGATTCGGATTCTGATTCTGATTTTTATGAATTAATAAAGCAAGATATATATACAATGTTCATGCTAAGCTCAAGCACAAAGATTTACTGTACAAACATGAAAATAGTACTGATCTTTTCATCAAACTTTAAACTTCAGGAAAGAAGTCAAACAAGCATAGATCCCACATCTGTGAATTATTCCTTATATTGCAGAGCTCCTACTATTATAAACATTCAGAACACATACCCAACTTAGAACAAGGTGACTTTCACACCAGGTGATCCTTTCTATACAAAATAAACACTAGAAGTTGTGTCTGCTCTCCCTCCTCATCCTATATAAGAAAATACAAGGTCTCTACAGGTACAGATGAAGCCAATTTAATACATTTTACTATGTTTTAAATAACACCTTTTAATGTCACAAAACGTTCCAAGTAAACACTTGGATATAAATTTCAAATGAACTGCACTATATAGTAAATGGGAATTTAAGGTGGACTGATTCTTTTCTACACACTTTATACAACATCCCTCATTCACCCAAGCACCTTTTATATGCTTAAGTGCATTCTATCTAACTTTCACACTCCAACGGATGCATTGGAGAGCAACTTGGGGCTAGTATCTTCCCATATGGAAAAGAAATAGTAAAAACTTATATAACTTTTCAAGGGATCTTATATCTGTTTTCACTCTTGTATGCTTTTCATACAAGTTTCACACAAGACAGATACAAACTTTATAATATTTATTATTTGCCTGAGGATACTTGGCATGCAGACTGGAGTAGCCATGGATTAAACCACCAGTCTTCTGATTAGTAGATGGCCTGCTCTACCTCCTGAGCTACTGACGCCCACTACAGCATCATCTGAATATGTTTATCTTACCAAACCGCATGTTGCCATTAAGCACTTTCACAGGTACAAAAACAGTCTGATGGAGCTCAAACTGTAAAGATGTTTTTGAGTAAAAAGAAAGAACAATATAAATATTTTCCTCCCAGTTACATGGACTAATAAAACTATGCCAAATGCCCATGTCCAGTCTCACTGTGATCTCCTCTTTCTCTTATTTTTTCCCCTTACCTCTGACCAGTCACAGCCCTTCCCTGAGCCTGGTTCTGCTGAGGTTTGTTTCCTGTTAGAGGGAGTCCTTCTTTCCTACTGTCACTAAGGGCTTGCTCACAGGCTATCATTGGATTACTGTATAAAGCAGTGACTTGTGATTTGGTGCCATGTAAATAAGGAATCAAAATCAGCTTTATTGTCAAAGTATTTGAACACACACTGGCCTGGCTGTTTCTTTGCTATCAGTGAACAAAGTAGTCAGCAGACCAAACTGACAACATGTACAGCACATTTATAGTGCAAGAGGGCAGAGTGTGTTGGAACAAGTTGTGGAATAAATAAGGGATGGATTACTAGTTACTATATAACAATATATAAAAGCTGAATTAAATTAAACTAAAACAGTCATTACTATAAATGAATACAGTTTGCTGTGATTTGATGTTCTCTTCCTGGTATAGCCTTCTACATTGGAAAGTAGATCAAAGTCTGACTTGTTTCAAAAATAGATCCTGCCTTAACAATCAAGTTAGAGTGCATAATCTACATAAGTAGACAGGGTAAAAAATAGCAACATTGGTGCTAGAAATGGTATTTAAAAACATTTTAAAATCATACATATTAACTAAAAAAAAAACAAGTGAACATTTTAAGGCATTTTATGAATAAACATGCACTTGAGACATTCAAATAATACTAATGGTATTTCCCTACATGATTAATGTGGCTAAAAGAATTCTAATTCTCAGTCCTAATCAGTTTTATTTATATAGTGTCGCATCACAATAGCAGTCGCCTCAAGGCAGTTTCTATTGTAAGGTAATGACCCTACAATAATACTGAGAAAGCCCCAACAATCAGATGACACCCTGTGAGCAAGCACTTGGCCACAGTAGGAAGGAAAAATATCTAAGACACAATTCAAGATAACAATATTATCACGACATCTGTATGAAATTTGAAAAGAAATGATTATAATGTCATTACTCACATTTAGCAAATTAATTCGATTTAACATGTCAGTGAGAAATGAGAGCAATTACAGAGACATATACAATATTATGTGTGCATTATTAACCCCAACATCAATATTTAGCTCTTTAAATATCACGCTTATTGTTAATACTGGTTTACAAAAGTAAAATATCCCAATTTGGATTTGGTGAGTCAAAGTATTCACTGCAGCATCAACAATGCAGAAGAAAAAGAAGAGCAGGAGGAGGAGGAGATCTGGCTGCATGAACTGGTCTGTGGCGCATTAGTGGAACTGTACATTGCCTACACACTGAAGTGCTCTTATATTAGCCTCTGTCTGAGCAGCATCACACTGGTTGAGTCATAGCAGAGGAAGGGTAACTAGCCACAATAAACACTCCTAATAAGAAATACAGTGAAATATTGACAGCTTAATCAAAGTTTTTTTTAACAATGCAGTCTTGAAAATGTATGCTGTTGGTGCAGAAGCACAAAATGCGCTTTTACGGATCACTCAGAAATGTGTCTTCATTTAACACTCGTGTTAATTACTGCGAGTTAGGGAAAGGCTAAACACTTCAATTGATTAAACGTTAAATAAATGCTTGCCTGTCACCACATGCAGAAAGTATAATCCCCACACTCATTTAGCTTAACTCTCCTCTTATTACCCAGCCAAGCTATCAGGTCTGTCTCCACTGTCTGTTATCCCTGCCCTGACCTCAGTCTTAATGGATATAACCTTCCCATTTCTGCATTTATGCACACAATCAGTCCTGGCCTGCGGCAAGGTGTCACATCAATACATCCTGCAGCTTCACTCCAGCCACAAATTGGGTGAGATAATAAACACAACAGCACAGTGAGGTTCTCTTTGTCGGAATCAATTCAGTCAAGTTGCAATGGCTGGAAATTATTTGCTGCAATCGATCATTGGATGTTTACAAGCTTTGTTGTTTGTTAACTTTCATATCTGCAATGTAAGCAGCAAATGTGAGATTCGGGACAGTTGGAAAATCAGTCATATATTAGCGAGGAGGGTAAAAACAAGGAAAAAGAACGCTTGGTGAGAATTGATTTTTCCATACTGGATAGCAAACAGACACACACACTATTGCTGGACTACGGATTTCCACCTATTGATCCACACTGCCAATAACAGAGACATTTGCCATTAGGAATTTGCGATGGTTGTTACAGACTGACCTAAATGGAGGTCTGTAGTGTTGTCCTGCTTTTTTTTAACCACTCAGAATCAAAGCAAACACAACAAGTGATGAAAGCAAAAAGTAATTGCTCTGTTTCTTTTTATCTTTCAATTGTTTTATTTAAAGAGAGAACTATGTAGACGGTCTCAAGGATCACAAGAAATGAGCAGATTTAAAATCTCAGTCATATCAGCACTTGCTAATATTATCAAAATTGACGAGGCTTTCTGTAGGAAAGCACAGCTATGACTAATGTGTAATTCTTGCCAAAATAGAAATGTGTCAAATCATAATCATCACATTCATTTGCTACATCGACACCTGCCAGGCAAGCGGGGCATTATGCAATCCAGACTACTATAATAAGAATTGTGTAGTTTGGTGCATTTTCAAGCAAATTCCTTAGTCACAAACTGGCCTGGCTGGTCTGCATAATGAGCTGCTAACTGGTCTTTTTTCAACAGGAGAGTACTGAGCTAAGCTTGCATCAGCTTATCTGGCTGAAATTAATCCTCCTGATTATCAGCTTTCTTCTTCTTCTTATCCTTTAAGAAAAGCCTTAAGCTTCTTTCAAAAACAATGGGTTCAGGTTTAGTCAAAGTCAGTTGCGGCTGTGGACAAACTCTTTGTAGTTTGTGCTTTAACCCTGATCCGGACAAGCCGAGCGTGTAATATTCATCTCTTCCTCCACAGCAACTGCTGAAGTGCCCTTGAGCTGAGCACTGACCCCACAGCTGCTTCAGTGTAATTGCTCAGCAGTTGACAGTGCAAGGTTGTAGTCAAACCGGGCAGTGTCAAGGTGTGAGCGTGTGAATGTGTGTAAACCTGCATCCGCCTGCAGCTTCTCCTCAAGGCTGCTCCAATCTGGTCGTCGGTGAGAGCTGCTAACGCTCACCACCAACCACATGACCCCAACAGCATTTAATATGATTGAGAGCCTGGGATGTAGTTGTGTTCGTGCCCTTTCTTTTTCTTTTCTTTTTTTAAGCTCTACTCTCACTTTATTAGGTTCCTCAGACATCTCTAAGGCAGCTGACAGAGTTTGGAGAGCTGCAGCTGATCCTCAACCGTGATGTGTGAAGCAAAGTTGGTGAGACAAAAGATAACAAATTAATTCTCCAGACAGAACTCGGTGCCCTACATGGCAGTCGAGGGACTGGTAGACCAAATATGAGACATTCTTACACTTTGCAGCTTACTATTGAGTGCATCAGCAAACATCAGCAACATCAGCAAACGGCAAACATCTGCACCTGGTTTGGGAACAGCACCAAGCAGGACAGACGAGATCTGCAAAGAGTGGTGCGCTCAGCCGAACGCATCATTCAATCAGAGCTCCCTGACCTGCTGTCCATCTACACCAAGCGGTGCAAGACCAAAGCTAGGAAGATTATGATGGACCTCTCCCATCCCAACAATGGACTCTTCTCACTGTTGAGGTCTGGGAAGCGCTTCCGCTCCCTTAAGGCCAAAACAGAGAGAATGAGGAGGAGCTTCTTCCCCCAGGCTATTCGGGCCCTGAACCAGGTGTAGGACTGGACTCTCCCACACACGTCACTATAAGGCTGGACTCTCACACACATCACATCACCACACGCACCACCACACATTTCCTATAATCCTATAATTCCTATAATTTATAATCTTTATAATCTTTATAATCTCTTCTGCTATTTGCACATTCTTTACTGTAAATTCCTAAGTTAATTTGTAAATTTTGTAGTAACCTGTAAATTGTAAATATTGTAAAACTTTTTTTCTGTCATTTAATGGTCGGGCATTGTACAGCTACAAGCATTTCACCCCCATGTCATACTGTGTATGGTTGTGTGTGTGTGACAAATAAAATTTGAATTTGAATTTGATCATGTTTGCAGAGATGACTATATGGATTAGAGAATGTTACAGCTGATACTGTGGGCTATTTATCCATCAGAGAGAGAAGATAGAAGAGTCTGCAGCACTATAAAGCTAGTAGACACTAATGTGATATTTAAAGTCGCTATAAAAGGACAAGTGACATTCAAACTCACCTGAACATAGATAAATAGAGAATGTGCCAACATTGTTAAACTCCTGTAAAGTGATGTCTCCTTATTCACCTTTGTAAATACAGCTCATCTTTTTTGTGTTTTCAATTCTATTTGTCTGATTCCACAACTTTTTGTTTTACAGTCACAACCTTTTAATGCCCACTCTTCCAAATTCATTTTTTGCACAGTCCCTAATGGAAGCCCTTCATCCTATACTCCAACAAACACGGTGGCAGTGCTTTTTGGGGGGGTTTTCCTGTGCACTTTCAAGCACATTCATCCAAGTTCTGCTCATCAGCTTCTCTGGAATTACTAAATTTTAAAAAATCAGTTTGGCTAATTACGGGCCATCAAGCTCCATAATCCAGCCGGTGAATTTTGGATGCTATGACTGAGGAGTTTGAGTATTAAGCCAGACACTTGGCAGGTGTCTGTGTTTATTCATACGCCATTTCCAGCTCATAAACATCTGTGTCCTTTTTTTGGAATGGCCTACCAACGAGACTATTAGAGCAAAAATGATGTGATGTACTCCGCGTGTGTTTGACTGTTTGAGTGTTTTTTTAGCCCTGAACTTGCAGCACTTTTTATTCCAATCTGAGAAAAAAAATAGTACTAAAACAGGAATGTTTCTTATTGTTCTTGTGCAGAGAAAGGCAGTGGTACAGTGCAGAACTACTCACAGGCATGTGTGACGGAGAAACTGTTGGAGGACTCCAGGTTGTCAACGTTGTAATTGAGGTGGAAGGGTTTCTCTGTCACATTCTGGTTGGTGTTATACAGCTGGACAGCAAACCTGAAGGCGCTGTGTTCCTGCACTGTGGAGCGCATGAACAGTCCGCCTACGGGAAACAAAATGTCACATAAGACAGCGCTTTAATTAGTCCATCCCCAGCATGCATAACCCTGCGTTTGCTCTATCTCGAATCCCACTAAAAAGGACGGCAGGCTGACTGCGTGATCGCATTATATCAGAGGCTCGTACGTAAGTTAATTTCAATGGAAGAAAAAAAAAAAAAAAAAAAAAACAAGAAAAAATGTGTAATACATTGTCACACTAAATAATGCGCCATAATTCTCATTTTGACAAAATTATATAAATTCATTTTTTTAACAAACCGCCCACAAAGACGCGCAAAATCCCAGTTTAGGTTGGTAAGAAGTGAAGTTGGCAACGAATTAAGCAAAAAACAAACAAACAACAACAACAAAAATAAAACCTCAAGCAGTGACTAATTGAGACTTAAAGAGTGGTGTCCTATTTAGACTGTGGTAAGTGTTTTTAAAATGAATTTGTAGTCAGTGCATCCCATTGAACTTACCGATGTTGATTTGGTTTGGAAAGCCTGCCAGCGAGTGCCCCAAAGAATTGAGTAAAAAAAGGACTGCCGCTATTGTGCGATGCCACATTTTCTCCGAAAACTGGAATCAGCTCCTGGTCTGTGTGTGACAGAGAGAAAGAAACAGGGAGAACCATGTACACGGGCTTGTTCGCAAAGAAATCCACAAGATGCGGCAGGTCTCTCTCTCTTTCTCTCTCACTCTCTCACTCACTGTGTGCACCCACGTTGAATTTGTGCCAGCGCAACTGCAGCGCCAGCCCTCTGCTGCTGCTGCTGCTGGAAATCTAAAGCCAGTGTTTTATCTCAAAGATGGAGGTGGTGGTGGTGGAGGAGAGAGGGGGGGGGAGAAAGCGGATCTACGGGTCCCTACTGTGGATAAAGACCACTGAAATGGGCCAGGGAGAGTGAAAGAGGGGAGGGAAAGACAGATGGGGAGGGAGGGGAGCCGGGGTGTCGGGGGGTTGGGGTGGGGGGTAGACGTTTATCAAACTTGGTCTGACGTTGAATTATAATAAGAGCGGCCTCCCGTCTTCCTCCGCGCGTCACTGCAGAGTTGGTGTGTGAGGCGGTGCAGTGTCTACTGGCTTTGGTGTGTGTGTGCGTGTGTGTAGGTGTGCACACACTGACATGCGGTCTGTATGGATCACCAGTATATTGCTGACTTGTGCATGTGTGCATGTGCTGTGTGTGTCTGCATACAGGCCATGTAAGCATGCTATCTATTCATCTATGGTATCCCTTCCTATTGTGTTCACATGTGTGGGAGTATGCGTGCAGCATTAGTCCAGCACAATAGCAGCATAATCCGAGGCTGTCCCCTGCAGGTGTTTGAGAGCAGGAACAGTAACTGTGGGCACTAATGCTCTGATTTATCACTGTTTAATCACCGGCTGCCAAGGTGCCTAACTAATGCTATATATTAGAACCCTAATTGACTTACTTGTGTTAGTGATTTGGATTCCTGCTCATTTTTTTCTGCGAAAGTGAACAGCTGATGCAAAGGGGAACAAGGCAGAAGCAACAGCATCATTTGTGGGAGGTGATTGAAATTAGGGTCACTTAAGATAAAATCTAAATGAAAAAGGCAGTGACAGAAGCATAAAGTAGCTCATATTTTCTCCCCTCCAAAATCATTTGTGTGTCTAATCCATCACCGACACACAGGAATAGGTCCTACTAGCATCAGCATATTTACATTTTGCAATTGAGTGCACATTACTGAGATATGCAACAAGGCCATCTCTTCTGGTGAAATGTCTGTGCTCCATGTTTAATGTTCATTATTATGCATTCAGGCAGCCCGTCTTACGCTGGTCAGTTCGAAGAAAGTATACTGCACTAGCTAGGAGGACTCTGACTCACACAACACAAAATATGATAAGATGCTAAAACTTTAACTATTATACTATATTTATTTTATCTAATTCACACCAGTTTTTGTCTTTTAAAACTGCCTGTATCTCAGACAGACAGTAGGGGGGAAAGGAAAGCATCAGTTTAGACAGATCTTTGAGTTTTGAGCCCCAGTATGTTAGTTCAACATGGTCCATCCAATTACTTCACCATCCGCCTCGGCATAAGCCATGACAGAAATGGGAATTATTGACAAGGGAGAACAGTATCACGGCACCAGCGGGGGAAACCTGAAGCCATAGCCGGGTTATCACTGCCCTTAAAACTTAATGATGTCAACAAACCCACTGCTAATCTCAAACATGCTCCAGTAATGAAGACAGAGTTCTCCTAAAGCAGTTGTGCTTGCTTTGGAGTTAACTCTGCTAACGCAATGTTACTTCTTTTTGTTGTTTTACTGTTTCTCATTTAGAACATCACAGCTCCGTTCACTACCATCTAAATCAGTGTTTGCAGCATCTATGGTTTTACCAAATATTAAAAACACACAGTAAACAACTAAATAGCTGCCTTTTACAGATTTCTTTCATTTCTTTTATATTACAATGCTGTGCTGTGTAATTTCTTTCTGCACTGCACACTGCAGCACCCAGCACGAATGTGATTTTAATCTATTGGAATAGTTATTGAACTCTTCTGCCTGAACTTCACTCCATTTAATCATTTATCTATTTAAAGACATTAAAGTTAAATGGCTTAGGATTAGCTGAGCAGCAGAATGTGTTCTATGTGTGTACATACTGTGTGTGTATGTGTGCACCAAGGCTGGAGAAAGCATTAAAGCTCCCTAGTTAGACTGCTGCACAACCAGCGCTGCAAAAAAACAGAAAGAAAAAAGCAACAGTGTCTGTGCTTATTGATCTGGATGTGATTTAATGCTTGGCATACAACTACGATCTTTAACAGGACGCAGCGAGAACAACTGCACTATAATTAAGTTCAATTTCACAAACAGTCTGTCAGTATAGCGTGACCTTTTTTTTCAGATACACGCCAGTGTTAGTTTGTCATTTGCAGAAATGCATTCACTGCCACTTGAAAAATTATGCAATTAGTTTCAGTCCACTTAAGCATGAACTCAGATTGAGTGAAATTCTTGCAAAACACGTACCCGTCCAAAGTGTTGGTCTATCACCAGCTGATGGGCACAAAGGGCAGCTTGTTGTGCAAATCTTAATTCTTCATGCTGTTGAATGAACGGGATAAGGGATCCTGCAGAGATTACTGGTGTGCTGGGTTCGGTGCCCTCGTCAGGGATGTTAAAGGTTTATTAATATTTTCTTGAGCCCTCCCCTCAGCTCTTTACAGAAAACACGGCACACTAAAGTAAAGCATGACAAGATAATAAAGAAGCATTAAATTGGTTCCATTTAAACCTCAGTGACTTAATGGGATTTCTAAAATGAGCCGATATATGCACTCTAATAAAAATCTGACAGAGACAGAACGCCGTTTCCATTTCATGTATTAAAAAGGTGC
>NC_140470.1:11599690-11607190 GCF_051167445.1 Perissodus microlepis
TTCAATCAAACTGAAGATGATTTAAGGATAACTGCGTCATGCAAGCGTAAAGTGCATCATAACAATTCTAACAGGATGTGACAAAGGCATAAGCAGGAATGAGAAAATCTTTACATAACCTGGCTAAAGACCTGATGTGACTTTGACTGAAAAAAAAAAAAAAACAGGACAATTTAAGAGGTATAGCGGATGACACAGAATAGTCAGGAGCACCACATGGATACATTTGCTACAGTCTCATTTCATGGTGTTAGAAATTTGTAAATCAAAATTGAGCATGACTCAGTAATTTTGTATACATTTTCAATAAAATTGCTAATGTAAATTATTAATTTTAGCAAATGACTCACTCTGTGTGCTGAGGGATCTATTTGATCCAGTTTAAGTTTTGGCTGCAAAGACCTGCAGTGCTGGAATGTCATGTGCAATATTGTAACGATGAAGAGGGACGCTGTGGATTCATTCCAGCCCTCTGTCAGGTGCAGATGTTCAGTGTTGGATATGCTCTTCCATTCAAATGTTGTAACTAGGGCAACAAGTAATTTATCTATTGCTCTATTTTTACTAGTCTTTTTCAATTCTTTCAATAAAATGCCAGAAAACTGGCCTTTAGAAAAAAAAAGGCAATCTTTTATCATCAGAACACTTTGGTGTCTGTCAGCTTATTGATTCATTTGTTCCAAACTGACACAGCAATCAGTGTAACACATGTTTGCACAGGTTAGGCCTAAAATTCAAAAATCATAGTTACTTAACACCTGGCGCCTGTCATACCATAAAATGCGTAAGTTCTCTTTAACCAGGATCACTGTAAAAATACAACAGCTGCCAAGATTTGACTGAAAACTTGCAAACAATATAGGATGTTTGGAAAGACATGATCTCAAAATGACGCCTCTCAGGTTAGTTTGAGTTTATATTCCACCTTATATACCCTCATCCTTTTTTTTTTTTCTTATCAGCTCAAGCATTTGCATATTTGTTGAGAGACAGGACGCCCACAGCAACGTTTTTATGCAGAGGAATGAATCACAGTGCTCTGCAATCATGAGACACATTTCTTAAAGTCCAGAACTTAAAGAAATTTCTTGTTTGCAGATGGTGGAATTGCTTCAGTATTTCTTTTTGTCTCGACATAATGACAAATTATAATAATATGGACCCAAAAAGGAGTGCATTTCACTAGTCCGTTTGTCCATTGCTTTACAGAGTGCGTTATTAAACTGTCACATGGCTGTTATCTTGGACAAAGTGCCGCTGGAAGAAAAAAACCACCAACTGAATCGAAATATATTTTATGGAACAGATTGCTCACAAATGAAGGAACGGATGAAATAAAAGTCTTAAAATCTGGTAATTAGGAGGCCTTATTTGAACAACATGCTGGTAACCAGAGGGAGTTAAGGTGCAGCCGCACAGATGAATATTAATGGAAATTTGATTAAACATTCCCACATCTTTAACTGAATACCCCACAGGCAAAGCGCTTACAGAACAAAACAAATTAGCTTGGCAATTTTAATTATCGATGTTCTGTTTTCTCACACATCCCTTGTCTCATTTATTTTTTTATTTTTTTGCTATTGAGATCCCAACAACAGCTGTTCTGATGTAGTTAATGTTTTAAAGGAGAGCGCTAACATTTGACTTTCTGCCCTTTGGCTGTCTTTTCTACTGATGTTCTATATAGTTTATATCATTTCTAATGCTGCAGAATGAACATTAGTACACACACGCACACACACGTGAAAATTTGACCAGTTAAGTGAAACATTAAATTAGAAATCTCACAAAAGAAAATGTGAATATGTGTGGAAAGTGCTGCTGCTTCTCTGCTGCTTATGTAAGTCCTGCCAGTGGACGCTGTTCGCAGACTAAACTGATTCAATCTTTTTCAACAGAGAGTCATTCTTTGTATTTTTATCATTGTGAAGTGTTGGTAGTAACCACTACTTTCAAAGAAACGGGGGAAAGTGATGGATTTTGAAATGCATTTTAGAAACACATTAAGGGCTTTTTTTCTGTGAATACGATAAGCATATCTAAGGCTAAAATCAAAGGGCGAAACAAGAGGCAGCTGTTGTTAAGTCGGGGAGATGTTACGATAATGATGACTGATGAACCGGGGACAAACTAGCTCCACAAGTAAAAGAAGAGCTTCTGTTTAAACTGAGGGATTAAGCCTTTCTTCAGTTTCTCTATTCAAGTGAATCTATGATCTTTCAAAGCAGCCATTATTTCTAGAGTTTTGACTTGGCTCAGCTGATATCTTTTTTTATTTATCAGGCCCGGGATGATCTTTGGGAGCATGTAGATGTTACTCCTGACATATACTTATTTAATAGCTTAGTTTGCACTCAGAGTGAAGTGCTGCGACACACCTTTCAAATGGTTTTAAAGGACAACAGGCACAGGCTGAGAGCACTTTGTTAATCACTTAATAATAACAAAAGTTGAAAAGTGTCCCTTTTATTTGTTCACTTCATTCCTGCATTGAGTAAACAGCTTTGCTGCCTCACCGTGTGTACCATATTACACTGATCACTCCAAAGGGGAACTGCAATTACAGCTCCAAACAAGGTGACTGATTGGCACAGGTGGTGACTTATGCACGGATGATGCCGTATTTACCATTTGTTTCAAAAAGCAACTACAGGGGGAAAAAAAAGTGTGGCTTCAAGTAGTTTTTAAATTTGATCTGAAACGATAAGAGATCACAGATTACTCAGCTGCAGAGCTGAAAATAAAGTCTGACAAGCTAATAATGATTGAATAATGTGTCATTATTTTGAAGAGCTTTTCTACTCAGACTTGTATGAAATGGTTAATGCTCTCAGTCAGAACCCCGACTGCAAGAATATTCTCACTATATCATAGATTTTAGTCTCAGAGGTCTGTAGCTCAGCCTACAGCAAAATTATGCTAATGCAAAAAAATAACAACATTCTGCTTCATTTAAATCACTGCAGGAAAGTGACATAAAGCGATGTAGTAATGACAAAATTGAAGAGTTCGGTCCACTGCAACCCCCACCGAACAGTGCCCCACATTGCCTGCATCACTGCTCCTCCATGTCTGCGGTTCTACCTTGCAGCCTGGCCTTCCGCAGCAGTGCACAACCATCAGCCAGGCTCATGCAGCATGCAGTTCTGGTGGGCGACACCCCTGACTTACTAAATCACGTCAGCCTCAGACACTGCTTCCAGTTTGCTCCACTCTCTGGCCTGCAAGAACCTTTCAAAGATCAGGCAAGCAGATTAACCAGGGCCTCGTGTCAGGCATGCTTGTTTGTCACCTTTTAATGCAAACTGTTTTCTTCACTAGAGGAATAAAGACGTGAATATTTTTGTAGTTTCTAATGCTTTAAAGATATTAAACAAGAAATGGTGGTATAGTCTGAATAGTATATTTAAGGAAGTGCTACAATGTCCTTGAGAGAATATGCTGTGGAAAAAAGTTTTGTGGGTTATTCCAGTTTGGCTGTAGCAAACTTGAATGAGGACTGTCCCCGAGAGGACTCCACTTTGGGGACACTTCGCAAATTGTAATAGGCTTTGCAACTGCAGGTTTTCACAACATTTAAGACATGCAAAGTTTAGCTATGGTTAGCTGAAAGAAAATCTGAATAGCTGACAGCAACAGAGTAAGGCAATGAGCTACACACAGTGCCCTATATTTGTGCCCTAAATATCAACAGCAGTAGGACTTCAGCATGTTGTCTGGACCCTACATGTGCAAACATCGGCATCTTTTCCCAGTCCCAAGGTAGCCCTCACTTTCTTTGCGTTATGTTATAAATATTTAATACAGTGCTTAGTAATAATACAGGCCATAAATCATTTATTGATAAGAAAACATTACCATTCCAGTGAAAACGCAAAACTGTACAAGCAATGGAAACAACACTCCACTTGAGAAAAACAGCTAGTGGACTGAGCCTTGACGCAGACTCTTAATGACAGGCAGGGCCAATGACAGCAGATGCTCTGATTTGACACAGTGCACTCTGACAGCACAGTATCAGCCTCAGAAGCAAATGCAGGATTTCTCATACACAAGCACACAGCAACACTTTCCAGTATCAGTGAAGCTGATTTTAGGAAAGAAAAGAAAACTGTTTTCATGTCAGTTGATATTTCTGCAAACATGAAAAGTCTTTGTTTATGCTTCTTGTTAAATTATTGTTATTATTATTCAATTTATTTCATTTATTGTTTGCATTCCAGTGCTTTCCTAATTTATTAGCCACCCACTGTGTTGTTTAGTTGCCCCCCTGTCTATAATTACATATTCAGCCAGGCTGCTAATAGTAAAATAATTTTTTTCCAGGCTTAAGGGAAAAAGCAACAATATTGCAATATTTATTCTAAATGTTTTAACCCAGATCCTTTATGTTGTTTGCAACTGTTTGAGAAACAACATTAAATTATTCTGGAAATATTTCTTATCATAGTGAAATTAAATTTGTTTTAAGCTTAACCCCAAACAGCATATGTGCTGCTCTCATCTTTGACAACATTGCCCTCTTCTGGTGTTGTAGTGGACATGAGATAAGCGTTAGAACTTACACCTGTGTTTAACATGGCTCAGAATTATTAGTATTACCCTGATAGTGGGATGTCGCTGCCACTGATATGAAGTGATATGAGCTAAAGTATGCATCGCAATCATAACTTATGACCAAGATTAAACTTATCCACTACTACTGATTCTAAACTGTAATGGTATGGTTTCTTCATGGGTTATTTATTACATTAAAGACTTTTGTATCAAAGTAAATAAATGGTAAATGGCCTGTATTTGTATAGCGCTTTACTAGTCCCTAAGGACCCCAAAGCACTTTACACAACCAGTCATCCACCCATTCACACACTGGTGATGGCAAGCTACATTGTAGCCACAGCCACCCTGGGGCGCACTGACAGAGGCGAGGCTGCCGGACACTGGCGCCACCGGGCCCTCTGACCACCACCAGTAGGCAACGGGTGAAGTGTCTTGCCCAAGGACACAATGACCGAGACTGTCCAAGCCGGGGCTCCCAACTCTTGAGCCACGATCGCCCCCTAAGGCTTAAAATAAAAGAATTTAAATGTTTTCACGTCTTATATATTGCTTTATGAGCCCTCGATATAAATGCAAGACTCAACTTCAAATCATCCACTATTAAGTTTCTTAAAATTTTAAGTTTGACACATGCATCCTCTGCTTGCCATGATGAATCACCTCTCCAGGAACGTACGTCTTCAATGATCTTGGAAAATAGAGTAGAAAAGCCAAGACATTATTAGTATTTTCACTCTCCCTCAGTTTTCCATGAGGTATTTTTACCTAGAGGCTTGAAACTTTGTATTGCTGCAAAATTGATTAGCACTCGTGACAACATGACAAATAGCACAATTATCTGGCTCATCATGATGTTTATCATCATCAGTCCTATGACTGAGAGCCATTTTAAAATTGACCTCCATAAAGGAGCTTCGAATTGAAAATATTGACTTTTTGTAATGTGAAAATCTTATAGATCTTTCCAGTTATCCATATCAGAAAAAATATGGCTGATGCACCAATTATATAAACAGCTGCTTCATAAACTTAAGCTTCACGGCTGACTCAAAAAGGCTTGGAAACTCGTGTCAAAATGTCTCCATGTATATCTAATTTTACTTGAAAAATCAAACACCACAGATTTCACTTAAAAATATATTTTATTATTTATTTATTATCTTACTGCAAAGACAAGAAATTTAGATTATTCAGTAAATGGACCATTGGTCACAGAATCCTCGAAGAATTACACAACCTTAAATTTATATTACTCTACATGTAACACACAGTATCTGTTTAGTTCAAATGTGACATGTCTGATTTTAAGTGGTTTTGCTCAATCAAATGATTTCCAGGAGCTGTATGTTATCAACACTGCCAACAGTTAGAATTTAAAGGTGTGTTTACTGGCTTCAGTGACTCATCTTCAGGTATCAGCTGTGCAGACTGCCAGTGGATGGTTCCACACTGTCACTCTGTCCTTCCTCCTCCGCAGAGTCCTCAGAGCTGTTTACCACTGCAGCACTGAGAGTATGGAGCTCCTCCAAAACACACAGAAGTGTCTCTGACAGGATGCAGACAGGTCATTGGTCAGCTCTGTCACATCTGTGTAAATGCTGGGACTTCAAAAAAACATGCAAAACTAAGACATTTCTTACCATCTGCAGGTAGTTGGACTTGTGCACCTACAGAACAGCTCCATTCTGAAGCGTTTTGTCGAGGTTTCCATTGAGCAGCAGAGTTTTGCCGAGCTGTCGCCTGAGCTCTCTGGTGCTCCTTCATCAGCCCTCTATCAGCAACTGTGACCTGGAACAAATGCAGGTCGAATGACACAGAAGCAAAAATCTCCACGACTGTGTTTTGCTATAATAAAATCTTACCAAGTGTTGGTTTTTGTCCTTCGCTGTCTCCTTCAGTTGTTTGCGCTGGACTTTCCTCTTTGTGTTTTCACTCTCCGGATTTCGGCTTTGCTTCATCTCTTCCAGTTTCTTTGCTGCCTCTCTCTCAAACTCACGCAAAGTCATAACTGCAACAGACGATACAGACACCTCAAAAGCCACAGGGATATGCTGCTATATACTGTGTAAACAATTCCAATCATATTAGAGCAAAGTCTGCATTAAGGATATGACTTCATTCCCATATGTAAACCTGCAGTGTACTGAGGCAGCATACAGTTAATCTTACTACCTGCTTTGGTGTGCTCTTTCCTGACTGTGCTGACTTGAGCCTCCATTTCTCTCAGCTTCTCAGAACACCGCTCCTCAATCTCAGACACTCTTTCCTGCAGGGCTGAAGCAGGGTAGGGGAAACAAATGCACCACTCCTCAGTACTGTGTTTGACATACAGAGAGTGTCTGAGTTCAATACTTCTATGTGACTCCAGGGATGCATTAGGTTTCAGTGTATATGTTTGCACATTTTTATAGTCTACATAAAAGTCTAAAACACAGTGTTGTGTGCGTGGTCAGTCTGTAACGTTATTGTTTTTGGTTAACCGCTCTCACAGCATTGTTAGCTTTTAGGCACAGAGAACAGCTGCTTTCAGCTGAAGGGCCTTCTGAGAGGTGCACAGCGAGCGGCCTCACCCTGCTCACTCTGCTCTTGCTGGCTGAGCAGCGCACAGCGGACTCTCTCCAGGGTGACCTTAGTGTCCTCCAGCTGGGCCTGGATCTGCTGCAGGTTCTGCTCAGCCTCCTCTCTACCAGCTACAGCCTGCTCGAGCTCCACCCAGCTCTGCTCCAGCTCCTGCTGCTGTAGCCTAACTTTACTCTCATCTGCAGAGGGTATAAAGTGCGCGGAGACACATGCATTACAGAAATGTGGATATGTACCAGACAAACAGACGATATAAGGGGTGTTGTTATCCATATGGGGTCTCACATTGCTCTTTCAGATCAGCGAGAGCGTTCTCGATAAGCTCTGGGGTTCTTTTGAGCTCTCGAGTGAGTCTGT